>NW_027187460.1:10765496-10964144 GCF_028583685.1 Petaurus breviceps papuanus | reverse complement strand
GAAGGAAGGAAGGAAGGAAGGAAGGAAGGAAGGAAGGAAGGAAGGAAAGAAGGAAGGAAGGGAAAGCAAATGAAGGAGTTAACATTCTGATGGAGGAGGCAACGTATATGAGGCTACAAGTCAAATGGAAAGGTCTCAAAGAACAGGGTATTATAATTTCTTTATTTTTTTTTTAATTTGACAGTGTCAAAATTTTGGTTTTGAGAAATTATCTTTTGGGTCTTCAATAGTTAGGACTGATGAGGCAGTAGGATTGAAGCGCCTGCATAAACATTTGCTGGGGCTCATCTTCCCAAGTGTTGATTTCTTATGTAATTTCTTTCTGCAGGGTCTGCACTCACAGAGCTAGTAGCTGGGAGAGGTCCACTATGGCTATTTAAGGGACATCAGGTCTTGGAATATCTCCACTGGTATCTGAAGAGAGCTATAGAGTGTTGGTTGTGGAGTCAGGAAAAACTGAATCAAATCCTGCTCCTCACACTCAGTGGCCATATGATCCTTGGCTATTCCTTTAAGCTCTCAGAGGTCATAAACAACTTTGTAAATAATACTTGATGCAGAGAAATTGTTAATCCCAATTGATAGAGGAGATAGCCTTCCTAGAATTTCCCTACATCAATGAAATCACCATTAAGGACCAAAAACACACCAAAAAAAATACTAAATATATGCAGAAGTAAACTCTCAAACTAGATGTCCAGTAGACAATTTAGACTCAATATGTATAAAACAAAACTCATTCTCTTTTTCCCCTAAACCCTCACCCTCCTACTTTCTCTGTTACTGAAAAGGGCAACATCATCCTTCCAGTTCCTTAGGCTTCCAACATAGGAGTCATTCCAGACTCTTTACTCTCTCTTATGATCCATATTCACCCTGTTGCAAAGGTCTTTCAATCTCACCTTTGCAACATCTTTCATGTATATGACACCTTCTCTCCTCTAACACTGTCATCACTCTAGTGCAGGCCCACATCATCTCATGCCTGGATTATTGCAATAACCTGCTGGTTGGTCTGCCTGCCAAAAACCTCTCCCCACTGTGATCCATTCTCCATTCAATCACTAAAGTGATTTTCCTAAAGCACAGGCTACTCATGTCACACTCCCCACATCACCACCCTAACTCAAGAAACTCAGTTGGCTTTCTACTGCTTCCAAGGCATTCAATGCCTTACATAACCTAGTCTCCTCCTACCTTTCCAGTCTTTTTACACTTTAGACATAAAATGGACTCTCTAATGTAGTGACAATGATCTCCTGCATGTTCCATGTAAAAGGTGCTCCATCTCCCTGATTTTGGCATTTTCTCTGATTTTTCCCATGCCAGGAATGCCCTCCCTCCTCACTCTAATGAATGACCTCCTTGGCTTCCTTTAAGTCCCATCTAAACTCCCACACTCTATGGGAAGTCTTCCTGAATCACTCTCTGTCCCTATGCCTTCCCTCTGTTATTTCTAATTTATCATGTATATAACTTACTTGGTACATAATTATTTTCATATTGTCTGCCCCATTAGATTGTGAGCTCCTGGGAGGCAGGGACTGATTTTTGCTTCTTTTTGTGTCCCCAGAACTTAGCATAGTCCCTGGCACATAATAGAAGGCACTTAATAAATATTTACTGATTGATAAAAGATGGGATGTATCACATCTAAACTTTGATGGATGGTGAGGAAATCAGAGGCATAAATAGAAAGGAAAGCAGAGGGTACTCTGGGTATAGGGATAACAGTATGAGCGAAACTTCTCAGATGTTTTCCTTTTCCTCTTCTGCCACTTCATTACTATTGTCTCTGTTTTTGAGGTAGCCCAGCAAAACCTATTTCTCTAGGCAACCAGTTTGTACTTTCTTTCCTTTGATTGCAATTAATGAGATTAATTGTTTATCTCCTTCCCCATTACGCTCCAGTGAAGTCCACACCAGTGCATGTCCCAGAATATACGCACTCAGTATTCTTGTTCTATTATTGTCAGAGCCATGTTATTATACTGCTTCATTAATGCCTATACATGTGGTTCAATTAAGATTTACAAATTAGGTTTAATTAAGGTTTAGAAGCAGTGAGGTGAACTCACTGTTAAGATGATGTTGCTGATTCCATTTATTTTTTACACAGGACTTCTTATGATTAGGAAATGTGAGTAGATGCTGAAGTTGGAGAAGTTCCTTCTCTGGTTGCTTGGTTCCACTTGCTGCCCTTATTGTCCTTCAGCAAGTTGAATGCCATTCTTTGGATTGGGAATATTGACCAGTTCTTGTTATGTAAGGTACCCTCCCTTGAAAGAAAAATTAGACATAGCCATGATACTGTATGCGTTGAAGGAGATGCATGAATCAGAATCCTAGTAAACATAATAAATATATAGTGTATTACAAAGATAAATCACTTAGGATCAGAAGACCCAAGGTCAAGACCAAAGTTTTGTTGGTGTTTTGTTTTTACTTGTGAACTTTATAACTATGGGGGAAAAAAACTCTACCTAAATCCCAGTGACATGGAAGGAAAATCCCTATATGCCTAATCCCAGGGTTACTCTGAGGATAGAATTCAAATATGCGCATGAATTGCTTTTGAATTATAACTGGTTACTTTAAATAAGTTCTTTAAGTATCAGAGCTATCCTTACATGTAAGCAGAATAGTTAATAGCCTATGTTGTTGAATATCTTTTTCTTTTGAAACAGATATTTACTAGGCACTTACTATAACCTCACTTTTATGTGTAATCAAGGTATGGATGTGACCCTGGATTCTGGAAGTCTATACCAGCAGAATACAAACTCTGAACAGGTCCTCTCTGGGTGGTAAGTTTCAAATATGAGTCCATAGTTTATAAAGGAGGTGAATTTGGGAGGGGGAGGTATAGAAGAAATCATCAACACATAAAACATTACAAAAGTGTGAGGGGGGTTATAATCTGTGACAATATAGGGACAACCAAGGCCCAAGGAGGTGAAATTACTTTTCTTGGGTTACAAAGAGGGTGAAGGGTGGCTAGGTGGTGCAGTGAATAGAGCACTGACCCTGGACTCAGGAGGACCTGAGTTCAAATCCGACCTCAGACACTTGACACACTTACTAGCCGTGTGACTTTGGGCAAGTCACAACCCCAATTGCCCTCCAAAAAGCTAAAAAAAAAGAAAAAAAAATTTTAAAAAACAAAAAAAGAGGGTGAATGACAAAGCCAGAACTAGAATCTGAATCTAGTGGCTCCCAAAATAGGACCCTTTTCACCAGGGAGTCCAGTAGGGAATCTATGTAACATTGGAGGGGAAACACACTAAAATATTTGCAGAACATTACCAGGAAAATGGTGGATATAACAATATTAGTTAAATAAGCCTAAAAATGTGGGTGTGTGTGTGTGTGTGAAACCTGTTTAATTGAACTAAAAGACAGGGAAGGGAGGAAAGAAGAAATGAAGGAAGGCAGGAAATCAGGAAGGAAATAGGCAAAATATTAAGAGGCCATTATAAACCAGGCACTGTGCTTTATAAATATCTTTATAAATATCATCTCTCTTGATCCTTATAAAAATGCTAGGAGGTAGGTGCTATTATTAATCTCCACCACCCTATATTTACAATTGAAGGAACTGAGGCAAATAAGATGTTTAGTGATTTGGCTAAGATTTTTGCTTTGTGCAAAGTAAATATCTGATGCCTGCTTTGAATCTCAGTCTTTTTGACTCCAGACCTAGCACTGAACTGCCTTGCTAATGTCTAATTCCAGCTCCATCAACAGCTGTGTGAGCTTGAATGGACTGTATCAACTCCCTAAACTTCAGTTTCCTCATCTGTCAATCCCATGCGGGTGAAGGGGAAGTGGGAGAGGAGTAATTATAACAATTTAGTCCCCATTTATGACATAGGTTGTTGTGAGAATCAAGTGAGTTAATGGGCTTAGAAACTTGTTGAAAGCTGTAAGATGCTGTGCACATGTACGATATCGCTATTATCATCTTCATCATCATCATTGCCATTATACTTGATGAAGGCAGGAGTAAATTGCTAATTAAATCAATAAAATGCCCATGCAAATGCATCGCCCTGATGTTTCAAGAAGAGGCTTTATGTCCTCCCAAAAAGAGCTATTACAAGCCTAGTGCATCCTTTTTTTATTAGAACAGCTATAACTGTTCTATGTAATATTAATAATAATAATAAAAATGTAAACCACTATTATATCATTTTCTGAATGGGGGTGGAGGGAGAAAGTGGTAAATGTTGGTAATATTGTATGCAGAAGCATTTCACAATTAATTCGGTTTCCTGAAAGTACTCTCAGCTTTCTGGACACCAAGTACTACATTTTTCTATTCCTTCCAACTGTAATGCCCTGCTCCAAGTGTCACCTCCACCTTTTCCTTCTAAAAATGATTATTTATCCTTCAAAGCCTGGATTAGGTGTCACCTACCCCATGAAAGCTTCCTTGATCCTCCATAATCCCACCATTTAGAAGTGATCTTTCCATCCTCTGATGGTATTATACATTTTCTTCTGTTTTTCCCTTTAATAATGTGTTCAAACTTGCATTATATTTATTTGACTATTTTAAAACAACCCCATCCCAACTGGATGATAAGTCTGCCCAAGATCAGGGATCAAGCTTCATTTGTGTTTGTATCTTGTTAAATGCAGAGCTTATATTTCACAGTGAGTATTCAATAATATAAGTGTGCACATGTTGAGGGCAGGGATGGGGGTTAGTGAATGGGTCCTATAATCTCTTTAGTTGGAACTATTCGAATCATTAGTCCTGTCTGTAACATCATAGACAAGTGACTATTCAACTTCTACTTAAACACATCCAGTGAAAGAGAAGTGGCTACTTTTCTGAAGCATGCCATTCACTTTTGGACAGATTTAATGTTAGATTGAAGAAAAATATGCCTCCAAAATGTTCATCCATAGGTGTTATGTCTCCTCTTCCAGGAGCTTTATTTATTCAATTCAGCTGGGTGTGGAGCTTCTCACTAAGACACTACCATTAGATTCATGTCACTTTAATATGTATGGCATAGTATTAATCTTTTGTTCAAGGCCAAGAAAAAATTTAATGTCCCTTCTACATGTCAAGCCCTTAATGAAATAGTGTTTGCACAAACCTATGTTATAATGAGTTCTTTTCTCATTCCTCTCCCATTTTGGTGCCATCTCCTGCTATGGACCATTCATTGTGTGATGGTGGTGGTGGTGGTGGTGTGTGTGTGTGTGTGTATTTCTGTGTGTGTGTTTTAAAGAATACGTTGAAGATAAGCCCTCCAGATGCTCTGAAGTACTCTCAATGACATTCATCCACATTGTTCTCAGCCCTGTCCACTAGCATTTGTCGCTGTATCTGGTTAATGATTCTACAATAATTTTGTATTCCATGTGAAATAGTTCGTTTTCAAAGTCTCTTGTCCTATTTGGACCACATACTCACATTGAAAGTTGTAGTAAATTTTGTAAAAGCCATTTTACACATATACAGAATCTTAAAGTTAGAAGTCATCTAGAACAAACTAGATTTCATGACATCCCCCAAAAGTATCCTGTATTTGATGATTTCCTATGGGAAAGTCACCACACACTGGAACAATACTGTTGTTTTTTTGTGTACAGCTCTAATTTTTTAGTGACTTTTTTTCTTCATGTATTCAAGTTGTATGTATTGTGGGAGGGTATTTGGGGTATTTGGCAGGTGGATAGAGTAGGATTGCTGGGTTCTGTGGGTGGGGTTGTTAAATTAACAAATACAACAACATTTACCTCTTACTGTTACTAGCTTGTTTTCATTATTAGTCTGGGTTCAAAGCAAATTGATGTATGGATATTTCAGATATTATCAACATTGGAGACCTTATATCCGTAATTGATCTTGCACATCAGCCTGAATTGGGGTAACTCTCCATTTTGGGTTAGATTCCCTTCTCAAAATATCAAACCTCCTACCTATAGGCTTGGACTAAAATCATCCAAAATGTCCATCCACTTTATTAGAAACTTTAACACCAAAACTCAAGAACTTAAACATGCAGACAGCTTCAGAGAATGAGTGGAAGTTAGAAGTTACCAACCCACCATTAGTCAGTGAGAAAACAGGAAGTCAAATGGTTAGATAGATAAAGGGAAAATGGGTTTTCTTTCTGGGCAGTATTCTTGGTAAACTGGGGAAGAAGGGATGCTACATCTGCATTCTGGTGCTTTCATCAGCCCCATCTCTTACCCCATCAGATGTAATCTCTTTCTTCCTCCTTGAACATTATCCATTATGCCTTGATATATCAGTCCTATATGATTTTTCTCTTTTCTCTCACAGGGGTAGCATTGAGTCCTCTACTTCCCTGCTGGATTAGCAGGGAAGATAGCACATCTCCTTGCCACCTTACTTTTCTTCCTATCAATGCTTTCCAGCTTATCTATGTTCTTTCCAAAATTTGACTCTCAATCCCAACTCAGTTGTAACCAGGGCAGAGTATAAAATATAATCACCTCCCTATTCCTTGACAATATGCCTCTCATAAGGTCATATCAGATCACATTAGATTTTGTGGAACAATAGATTTTGTATCACATATACCATTTTAGTCTTTGTTCTAAGTCTGATACTCTGGCTGCCTCCCCATCTGGTGAATAGTGTGCATGACTATGTGACAGTGGACTAATACATGCCTCAGCCTCAAATTTTAGACTTCTTCAAAGGGGTATACAATAAAGTCAATGTACAGTACAGCTCAATAATATTTATTCAAATATCTACATCTCCCACTACTCTGGACCTCTGTCCTGTTAAATATTAATGCAAAGAGCTCTCTCCACTGTCCTGCCCAACAGGCTAGAAGACTGATCACCTTCAGTTCTTCAATTCAATTGAGCAAGAATGCATCAAGTACCTATGTTGTGCCAGAGATAATAATAGGAAATATTCTCCCTTACCTCCACCCCACAGAAAATAGTGCCTACCATCAGAATATTTACACTGTTCTCAAGGGACACATAATGTATGCAGTTAAATTAATACAAAACATAAAAAAGAAACACAAAGTGAGTATTTTTTTTTCTTTTTGGGAGGACAATGAGGGGGATTGCCTACCTAGCTGCTCAAGAGAAAGGTCATGGGATAGCTTACCAAAGAGGTCAGCTCACTGGCCCTTCATTGCACATTATTTTTTCATCCTCATTCTCAGCCCAGGAAATTACTTTGTTCCATCTCCTGAATTATCACTATTTCAATTCCTCTTTCCAAGCAATCCACACTGTAGTGTTGTACAGCCTGTCAGAGAGCAGCATTCAGATATTAAAGATTCTACATTTAATCAATCAATACATTCAATTCAATACAACAAACACAGCATTTCTTACTCATCTGCTATGTGCAAAGTACTATCACAAGCCCAGAGCAAGATAAAAGCTTATATACAATAGACTTGCTGCCCTTAGAGAACAAATAATCTAGTAAGGAGTTAATACTCAATCATAGAGAACAGCAATTTAGGAAAAAAAAATACAAGAGGGTGAGGGATGTGTAAAACAAAGTACTCTATGAGCTCTTAGAGGTCATTATCAGTCAGATGATGCTGTAAAGGCAATCTGGAGTATGTGGCACTTTGTAGTTAGGCTTTGAAGAGGAGATGGGAATCCAGAAGGTCACAGGGGAAAGAAGAACAATGATTCAACAAATACATATTGAATGCCTACTTTTTGAAGGCTATTTTGGGTAATAATAGTGTGAATATGGTGTCATCCGTGCCCTTAAGAAGTTTATAGACCCATAGAGGAGATAAGATATGGATGTGGATAACAATGATACAATGCATAATTCAATAGCAGCGAGGCAGGAATAAAAAATGTGAGAGGTTCTAGAAGGAAGAAGCTTCTAGGAAGGTGAGAGAGAGGGAAGGCGCAGGTGGCTCCTGAATTGAGTCTCAAAAGAATCAATCAACTAACATTTCTTAAGGGAATAAAATGTGCCAGGAATGAGACAGTTATGGCATAGTGGATAGATAACTGAATCCAGGGAAACCTACATTCAAGTCCTGACTGTGTCATACTGGCTGTGAGACCCTGGGCAATTCAGTGCTCTCGAGGCAACTCACTGAGACTATAAATTAGACAGAAGGTGTCAGTTTGTGTGGGTAGCAGGAGTTTCCTTATCTAGAAGATCTATCAATGAAATCATGGTCCAGTCTAGGCAATGTATAAGGAACTAGGGGGAGAAGGAAGAGGGGATAGGGAACGACTGGGACAAGGCCATTTGAATTATATTATCTATAACTGACAAACACTTTAAAAATTGTTTTATATAATCCATTCTTCTGACAGAAAATGGCCAAACTTATCAAGTTTCTCTCTCCTCTATACTAGGTACTGTGTGGAAAACTTCAATATAGAAAACATGGCATCCAACCTCAAAGGGAGTGAAATTTACTGTGGGTCGTGGGAAGGATTCAGCAAGCATGCCTGGTCCTAGGGTAGATACAATGACAATAATGGTATGATCTCTTCCTTCAAGAAGCTTATATACTACTACTAGAGGAAGGGATGGGGGAAGATATATTCTATGCACAGATAAGTAAACGAGTAAATACAAAGAAAGACAAATTGAGAAGGGGTGAGAAAAGTGAGAGAGAGAAGGGGGGAAGGAGACAAAGACAGAGACATAGAAAGTGCTGCCCCTTGAATAAAGTCAGGGATTTTATACTACGAGTTAAACATGGAGGACCACTCATACAAAAGTGAGATCTGAAGAAACAACTAGCAGCCAAGGCTGACCAGAAGGGGAAAAGAGTCTGAAAACTATATTATGGACAAAACCAAAAAAAAAAAAAAAAGGTGAGAGCCATATTTTGGAGGCACTGAAATGCAAGGCTGAGTGTATTAAGCATTTATCTCCCCAGTGCCTAGCACAGGACTGTGCCCACATCAAATACTGTTTGTATGTTACATAGAATTTTATTAAATTCAATAGAGGACAACTGAGTATTTTTTTCTAATTCAGGAGTGACACGGTTATATCTGTTCCATAAACTTTTGCAAAACAAAATACAGAAAGTAAGTTTACAATTTTTGCTAAATGCATTTAGACATTCAGTACTCAAAAATTTCAAAGAGCATGTTAATTTCAATGTTTTTTTGTGGAAATCAAGAAAGGTTTTCTGAAGGAAGTGATGCTTGAGCTTACAGGAGGAAAAAACAGGATTTTAAAGCAAAAGCATAATCCCATAACTTTAATCTTATAATTTTCAATTATCATCATTTTTTTACTTAGGATGCAGGTTTTTAATTGATGAAGTTTTTGTTTATATTTTAAATGAAAAAAGGATCATGTGTAAAAGTAAAAGAATAAACCAGTTGCCTTTTTTCTATAGACCTAATATACAAGTTTCTTCTCTGACATCCTCACTTCTATTTTTTTAATAGAATGCCTTGTCTCTCCTCCTCAGAGGAAACAAATCAATGGACCATCAATAATTAAGCAAGAAATATCAGTTTCACAACTGTCTTCTTGGCAAATTGAGAGATTGAAAAACAGCTCCCAAACACAGTCCTTTGAACAATGCTCATGAATAATTAACCACATACATACATATACCAAAAGGTATAAATAAAACTCCTGTTAATAGGATCTTCCATTGTGTATTTTTTCGATGTTGAATCATTGGTGTACTTGAGAACCCAATGAATATTTATATTCAATGGCATATGCTCATCATTTTGCCTGTGTGACCACCAGGAAGACACAGCCTCTCAGTGCCCCAGCAAGATATCTAAGATTATAAGTTACAGAACAGTTGCTGGTCATTATCTGTGAAGGGAGTTACAGTGATGAAATCCCAGGACCAAAGTGGGTGGAGATTGAGGAGAATTAGAAGCAGTCAAGCAGGCAACAAGCATTTATTAAGCCCTCACTATATGTAAGACACTATGATAAGTGCTAGGGGTACAATAAAAGCAAAATGGAATCTAGTACCTGTTATGACAGGTTATATTCTAATGGGGGGGGTTGACAGTGCATGAAAGAGAGCTGAAATGGTGGAGGGAGAGAGAATGTGCCTTCATGGGGGCATGGTGTCCAGACTCAAAGAGTCAGAAACATGGCGACAAGGGGAATGGAGCATGGCTAGTTGGGGTTTGTCACCTAAATGAAATCCCAATAAAGAACTCCCCTAGAGGAGAAGGGGGCTGGCATGATGCAGCAATATTCCTAAATGAAGAGACCCTAGATCCTGAGATAAGTTCCCTAGAGAGGAAGCAAAGGAGGGAGAAGTTTGGAAGATTAGATCTCCTCTTCTTGTAATTATCCTTGTCATCAAAAGGCATATTTGTTGTGCTGTTATGTCTGCATTATGCCTTATTTACAGTCTGCACCAGAGTAAGGGGTGAATGCTGATGAAGTTTTAATATCAGACACAACCTAATACTGAATATCTGAATGATATCAATGAAGTTTGTTCCACCTTTTAATCCCTACTGTGATCCATTACCATCAGGAATAGTTTTGAGGATTGGTGGAGTACTAAAATATCGAGAGATTGCAATCTGCCTCAGTGTCCATACAACATATCTTATGGTGCCATGACATGTGTGGCAAGAACAGTGACGTAGAGAAACTTGTGTTGGAAGATTTTTGAGTGATAGCAATGAGAAAGTGACCAATGTTGACAGATCTTATGCATGGGAACATGATAAGAGTGTCAGGAATACTGTGCCTAGAGTACAGAGAGAAATCTTGATTTGAATCCTCACTCTGACACTTAATAGTTATGAGACCAGAGGGAAGTGACATCACTTCTCTGAATCCCAGTTTCCTTATTTATAAAATTTGGGAAAATAGTACCTGAAATTACTACTGCATAGGGTTATTATAAGGAAAATGGATTATAAATGTTGGGGTGCCGTGGAAACAAGCTAAGTAAGCAAATAATTTGTCAAAGGCATTTTTGTCATGTTTGATGTTTAGAGTAACATAATCTCTGAAGATGCAATTTTTCAGGCTATCCAAAGGAATTGTTGGGAATAAGTAGATTGTAATCTTCCTGGAAATGTATAATCAAGGAATAAGAGTGGCTATTTATGTAGCAAGAGTGAAGGATGATAGCACAAATCTTCAATGGTGCCCACAGTATGCTAAAGTAAAGCCTCTAGAATGTTAGGGAGATGCTCTATTATGGAGTTTTTGGAGGACATGGGCAAGAAGAGGTCATGAATGATTTTCCATTTGCTCTATTAGAAGTTGCATTCACAATTGAGAAAGTTATGGATACATTGACATAATGAAGAATTAAGCTTATCTTCCCAATAAAACCATAAACTTTAAGCCAGGAAATATGTTTCATCAATCATGTATCTCCACAATGTCTAATACAGTAATCTATACTAAATGCTAATTACATGGAAGGTTTCCTCAGTTTTCCTTTTTACATTGCCTATGGAGAGATGGTCAGCCTTGGCTTGCTTTCTGAAAGACAATGAATTTTAAAATCTCAGATTCCACTAGATTAATGTAATTGTATATTCCTGGAAGATTTTCTTTGCTTTATATTAAAAAATAAGATGAAACAATGAACTTTTATTATAACATGTATTTATAGAGATTAATTTTAATTAGTCCATATTTCAAAGCATTCCCTAAATTTAATTAGACAGAGAGGGCTGCACAGCTTTTCAACCCTAGCTGTAATTAATGAATAAAGAATGAAAATTAATGTTTCTCCATTACCCATTATGACATCATAGGTGTTAATGATCTGTTTATTATTCCTTTGCTGATGGGTCAATATCAATTAAAAGGAGTTCTCAGTTGAGAAAAGGAAAGCCTAGAAGCATCCTTTGTGTTTTGGGCTGTTTAGTTTCCATATTTGTATAGCAAGTTTTTGATGGTTCAGCTTGGCTTTAAGAAAAGGTGGGATAAGAGACCTGGTACCTAGCAAAATTAAAATAAAACAAAAAAACCAAAAAGTCTTGAAAACAAAGTGGGTTTTCATTTATTATGGAAGAGCTGAATGAATTCTGTTATAAATATTATTGTGTCATAACAAATAACAGCAAAGGGGGATTCAGAGAATCCTGTGAAAAACAAATTGATTATTGCCCCATATCTGTTAGGCACTGTGCTAAACTGAGTATACTAAGAAAAAGAATGACAGCCCTTGTCCTCAAAGGACCTTACTGTCCTTTGGGTGAATGCAGTACACAAGAGGAAGCTAAAAAAGTTGGGCGATAGTCCCAGAGAGTACCTGGCCCTGGGGCATGATGAAGATGCCAGTGGAATTAAAACTAAACAGATTAGTTTGTGGCTATAAAGCAATGTTATGGGAGGAGTTTTTTTTACTCTACACTCCACCCCTCCAGTCAGATAGATAGAAGGAGCTGAGGGTACTGATGAAGGAAGACGAAGCAATTTCCACGATGATGAGTTTCCTGGTGATGAATTTATCCTGGGCAGGGAATAATGATGGAGTGGAAACTAAGTAAAGGATATGGTGTCAAATGAAAAAAAATGATGAAGATCTAGAAAAACAGTACACACAATGACTATGGTAATGTGAACAAAAACAATACTAAAAAGTAGTTAAACTCAAATAAATTTAGTGACTCATCTTGGTCCTAAAAATCAGATCATAAAACACTTTCCTTCTCTGGGTAGAAAGGTTGGAAAATGGGTATGTGATGTGTCATACAATTGCTCTTCTGGTCTGTTTAGTTCTTTCTTTTTCATTATAGAAAAGGTTTTTAGGATATATTGGTAAATGAAAATGATAAATAATAAAATTCCTTTAAAAGGTATCAACAAAACTAAAAGAAACCCCAAAACTACCAAACATTCAAACCCTGCTGTAGAGAGCACAATTACAATTGGCTGACACCAATAATGAAATCAACAATGATAAATAGAAAGCCTTGCACCTTGAAAAATGTAATCAGCTTCACAAGTAGAGTATGGGGGAGACATGAATAGATAGCACTAAATAACATTTAGGGCTTTTAGTAGATTGTAAACTCAATATGGGTCAACAATGTGACCTGTAATCCAAAACCACTAAAATGATCTTGGACAGTGTTAAGGAACAGAGAGGTGATAATTGTGTTGTATTTTGCTCTCCTCAGGATTCATCTGAAGTATTATGTTCAGGTCTAGATCCTGTGATTTAATTAGGACAGTAATAAGAGAATATCTACTGAGGGATGGCCATCATGGAAAATAGCCTTGAGTCCATGACATATGGTTGTTGTCCTTTGTTCTTGAAGAAAACCAAAATGACATCAGTATGTTGGAGTCAAGGTATAATGTGTATGACTGTGGTTGATCTAACCGACACAAGCTTGGAAGGCTCTATCACAGGTCAGGCACTAGTAGTCCATATGAACACTTGAAATGGGAATGTCTCTAAACTTATGCATCTCACATTTATTTTGAGCTACTACAGCTCTGCTTTGCTCAAAGAGCATAGCACCTTCTTTGATGTGGGCATGCCATGCTGGGTGGTCCTGTGTCAGTGTCTCCCATACCTCCAACCTATTCCAGAGTTCTTCAGAGAGACTTTGAGAGTGTCCTTGGATCGTTTCTTCTGCTCTCCATGTGAGTGTTTGTCTTGTATGAATTCTCTGTAAAATAATCTTTTAGGCATGCATTCTTTTGGCATTCAAACAATATAGTCAGGCCATCAGAGGCGTGCTTTCTGCATCAGAATCTGAATGCTTGGCTGTTCAACTCTAGAAAGGACCTGAATGTCTGGTAACTTGTCTTGCCAGGAGATCTTTAGAATCTTCCTAAGACAATCCAAATGGAAGTGATTCACTTTCCTGGCACGGCATTGGTATATTGTCCATATTTCACAGTCATCCCAAAATCAGGCCAGCACAATGGGATCCTTAGACCTTCAGTATGGCAGACAGTCTAATACCTCTTCTCTTCCACACTTTACTTCATACCTTCCAAACACAAGCTAGCTCTGGCAGTGTGTGTGCCAACCTCATCATCTGTGTGTACATCCCTAGAAAATATACTGCCAAGGTAAGTGAACTTATCCACAGCATTCAAAATTTCTACATTTTCTATAACTGATGGTTCCATGTATGAATAATGTGGTGCTGACTGGTAGAGAAACTCTGTTTTCTTGGTTTTAATTGTTAGGCAATAATTAGTACAAGCAGTTAGAGAATTGAATCATGATTTGTTTAATCTGAGCCTCAAAGGCTGCATTGAGTACACAGTCATCTACAAACAAAAACTTATACCAATTCTTCCTCCACTTTAGTCTTATGCCTTTTCATGCTGCAATAATTTAGTACCGTGTTGATACCTGACCTTGATATAATTTTTGTCCTTGTTGAAGGCATTCTACAACATCACAGTAAACATTGTGCTAAAAAGCATGGGGGCAAGCATACAGTTCTGATTCACTCCACTGGTGACTGGGAAAGTGCAAGTACTTTATCCATTATCCAGAACCCAGACAAGCATGCTGTCATGAAGTTTATATACAATCCTGCTGAAATATTCTGGGCAACCAAATTTTGTGATAGCTTTTCACAAGCCCTCATGACTAAAAGTATCAAGGGCCTTTGTTAGATCAACAAACGTTGTGTGCAGATTTCTGTTCTTCTCTTGGAATTTCTCCTGGAACTGTCAGGCAACAAATACCGTATTGGCCATTATTTGGCCCTTTCTGAAGCCACACTGGCTCTCAGGTAGATGACCATCTTCTAGGTGAAGGACCAGACTATTAAGGAGAACTCTGGCAAGAATAATGCTAGCCATGACTTAGAGAGAGACGCCCCTGTGATTGTCACAGGACAGTCAGAGATGGACATTTGAGGCATCCTTGAACTCCTGGGGGATAACCTTCTCTTGCCATAAACCCCAGAAAATTTCTATCAGCTTTTGTATGAGCAGTGGACTTATAAATCTCAGCTGAAATAGAATTAGCACCAGGTACTTTTCCATATGAGAGGAGCCTTATAGCATTCAAAACCTCCTCTTCAGTAGGAAGTTTAGCTAGAGAGGAATTGACTTCATCCTGATAAATAGGATCATTGGCTTCAACAATGATTCATGATGGTGTATTGAGAAGACCAGGGAAGTGTTTGGCCCTTCTCTCTAGGATCAAGTCCTTATCACTAATCAGTGTGGGTCCCTCAGCACTGAGTAGTTGAGAAACACCAAAGGTCTTTGACCCCATAAATAGCCTTCAGGGTATCATAAAATCACTTGGGATTGCTCTATCAATGGAAAACTGAATTTTGTTTGCTTTGCTACAGAGGCAATCATCCTACATCTCACTAAACTTGTTTGTATTTTACTTTTGATGCAGTTAAATGCTGCCTTCTTAGAGACAGATAAACTTTTCTGGGGGTAAACTCTGTGATGCTTTCATTTTTCATTTTGAAGCTTCTGAAATTCCTCATCATTTTCATCAAACCAATCTTGATGTTTGCGAGTTTTCTGACCCAGATGAGTAAATGTGGTGCTGTACATCATATCTTTGAAAACTACCCTCTCCTTTTCTGCTCCACTGTTGCCAATTGTGTATTGGCTCAGTTTTTGCTCCTTGTTAGAAATGAACTGTTCACACTTGGAGAAGCACTCTAATCTGTTGACATTAAGTCTTCTGGGAGTTGGTTTGCTTTTTGATGAATGTGAATGTTTAGCTTAGAGAGGGTAAGTCTATGAGTGGTCCAGCATGTTACACCTTTGTCACTCTAGCTTCCTTTCTGTCTCTTCTCCTTACAATAATGTAGTATATTTTAAAATGTCAGCGTTGGCTTTAAGAGTGTATCTAGCTCCTACTTTGGTAAGCTGGCATTAATTTGCCAGCCTTGTTTCACTTAGGGCTTCTATTTGGATGTGATACATGCTGAGTTCTCTTATAACAAGAGTTGTTCATCTTTCAGGTCTACTGGATTTTGTGCTGTCCATAAGCCTGTGCACGTTTCATGTTCTGATGGTAAGTGGAATTATCTTCACAAAAGTTTTTGTACATATTTTTTGTGTTTTTGCCAGAGGGTAGAATCCTTACCTACCATAGCAAGCGGGCCAGAGTTGGGTAAAAGAGGCAATTTTTAGGGTACCTTTTCTAGATCCTTTATCATTCCAGGAGGTGAGCAGTGGTCCTGAAAAAAGGCTGCCCAGTCATTCAGGAGGCTGTTGAATTCCACTGCTGCTTCAATTCAGTGGGAAGACAACCCTATAGCCTGTTTTTTTCTGTGTTCAGGGCAGTGTCTACAGCTTCCATTTTATCTGCACCGGCTGTTTCATCACTCACATGTCACAACAGGATTTTGAGGTAGATAAAAATGGAAGAATGTTATTGGTGATGTCTTTTGACTCTCTAAGTGCTCCATGGCACCTGCTTCATACACTTTTGTGGCCATGGGAACAAATTGTTCTCATCCTCCTATTCTGCCTAAGGAAGTCTTTACATGTTTGGGATAGACACTGCCTTAATTCACTGAAGAGTTTGAGATGTCTCTCAGTGACTCTCAAGCTGGTTTAGGTCCTTTGACAAAACAGTTTACTGTGGTGTGACCATGATGTATGCTATGGCTTCTTGAAGCACAGGTGAGAATTGGGTCACTCAGATGAACACCAAAAGTGGAAAGAAGATCTAAAATGGACTCAGAAGCCCTCAGAACAGAAGCGCTAGTCTTCCCTTAACAACCTGTCCTAACATATAAGAATCCATTGAAGGAACTTGGTAGGTTTAAACTGGGAAAGACTCAAGGTGGGTAGAAGGTTAATGAAAACTATCTTCAAGTATCATGAGACACACATGTAGAGGACAAATTGTAGTTGCTCCATTTGGCTCCAGAAGGCTATAGCTTAGACAAAGCATTGGCAAACCATGGTACATAGGTGATATCCATCCTACCACTGCTTTTCTAGGATTTTATAGGCCATGCTAGATTTGACCCTGGGACCATAATTGGTCAACCTATAGTGTAGACCAAGTACTTGACTTACTGTGTTTAGACTCAGAAGCTAAAGCTAGAAGTAATGGATAGAAATTACAAAGGGATAAATTTAGGTATGATGTCAAGAAAAAAGCCTCCTAGCATCTAGAATCTGTCTTTACAGGTGGTAGATTCTCCTTCCTTGGAAGTCTTCAAGGAGAGGTGTGATCACTTCTCAGATATGCTATACTGGGGTTTCTGTTTCTGTATGAGTTGAGCTGGATGTCTTCCTTCTACACAAATCCCTTCTTAAGAATTTTGTGATTTTTGTGGTTCTTGGATGGACAAGATAAAATGACATATAAAAGCATGTAAAGCCAATTACAAGAAGCTCTTCTGAGTACTGCTGCTGTGAATAACTTTAAGGATCTAATCATATAATATAGTGAACTCTATTTATTCAACAATAAACTAAAGCATAACATTCAAGAAATTAAAGCACCATATTCACAACAATATAACATAACAACTTATTACTAAGGTGACCACATAGTCTTAAACAAAAGCATATCATTCAGTACATCACAATCTCTTCAATCAATATAGAGTACCCAAGTCGTTCTCTTTTATCTTGACTCCAGGATGGCTTCCAGTCATCCTTAAACCAATCATCCTTAAGGGGTAATCATCCTTAAGCCAATTATCCTTAAGGGGTAGCAGAAAGTACAAACACCATCCACCCCTAGATCACAGTAAATTACAATATGATCAATCAGCACTGAGTACCTAAGTAAAGTCTTCTTTCATCTTAACTCAGGCTGACTTCCAAACCCCATGGTTCTTCTTCCATGCTCCCAGCTCTTGCGTGAACTCACATGCAGGCAGCTCTCCCAGCTCTTACCTGGATTCACACGCAGGCAGCTCTCTTCTCTGGTTCTGTATCTCAGCCCATGAGAGCTATTACATTTCAAGCCCTTTACAGTTTCTTCTTCCAGGGAAACAAATTTTAACAGAGCTACAACAGTATTTACATCCATTGCCAGCACTATCATCTCAATTCGCTGAAAAATCAACACAAATCAACAGACAAAGTGCTTCTAACAAAGTAACACTAACACAAATCAACAGACAGACTATTTCTGTCTAACAAAGTAACATCAACACAGACAGAACAGATGGACAGAGTGCCAACACCGCAAGCATTCTCCCTCTCATTTCTGCTTGATCCCAGCTCATGCTGGAACTTTTATCTGCTCTTTTCCTTCCTGTTCCACCCTTCCTATTCTGCCTTTCCTGTTCTGCTCTTTCATCAAGCTCTTCTCACCTTGGGCTCCATGTGATGACTTTAGGTCTGTTTAGGGCAAGGAAAGTCTCCAAACATACTTAGGCCTATTAAGGGCAACACACTGTATACTGTTTCCAATAAAGACTTGACACAATCAAAGACAAGACTAAAAGGCACTTGAATAGCTGAAACAAGCAGAAAAGTAATACTTTGCTTGCCATTACAAAGCACTTCACAGGAATAAAGCTAAGAAAATACAATGGGTTATTCAAAACTATTTTTGGCATCATCACGATCATAGTCAGTGTATTGTGGGTATCCTCACAGTAGGGTTTGGGAAGAGGGAGTTAGTATAGGCAGCTAGGTGGCATAGTGGATAGAGTACTGGGATAGAGCCAGGAAGACTCATCTTCCTGTGTTCAAGTCTGGCCTTTTGACACTTAATAACTGTATGATCCTGGCAATTTTACCTCTGTTTCCTCATCTGTAAAAAATAAGCTTGAGAAGGAAATGACAAACCTCTTTAGCAACTCTGCCAAGAAAACTCCAAATAGGGGTATGAAGAGTCAGATACAGCTGAAAATGATTGAACAAGAAACACAGTGAAGGCTTTTGTCATGGAATGGAGAGAGCACAGGATTTGGAGTTTTCAAATCCCAACTCTGCCATATCTTTTCTGTATGACATGGGATGAACCGATTCTACTCTGAGCCTCAGTTTCATCATATATAAAATGGCAGATTGGACTAGGTGATCTCTAACGTCCCTTTTGTATCTAATATTCTGTAATTTTAGTTCTGCAGTTCAGGCGTGAGATAGATAGTGAATGAGGGAGGATGAAAGAAAAGGCAACTTTTCTGTGGACTTTTTGGCACAAATCCAATGGGGGATTGGTAGAAAGTCTTTCCAAGTGAATGTTGAATCTTACTTCAATTGTTTTCAGCCTCTAGGCCAAGCAAGCTTGGCTAGAATCTGAGCCTTCCACCCCATCCATTTCTAATTTTGTTATATGGTGATTACATGGGCCGTGTAAGGAAAATGAGGCAAAGAATTCCTGCCATGTAATTATAGTTTAAAAGCCAAGTAATAGCAGCTACTTTTATTAGCAATAACAATTATCAGGCCTCTTAACATTGCCTCGGATAAAGAAATTCTATGTAATGATTTGATGGTGACAGTTTTATACCCATGTCATATTAACATGAATAATTGATCTTATGTCAAGGGGAAATGATGTACACTTGCTTTATTAAAAAGCTATATACTGCAAGAATAGAAACACAAAACTGTAAAGAAAGTGAAAAATAAACCTTGCTGGGTTATAGGGCATATTCCCCCCACAATGCCACAATGATGAGCTAAATAAATACTTGTTTACTAATAGACTGTAAGCCTTGAAGCTAGGAAGCATATATTGGCTTTGCAGTCATTGATCTGAAAGGGATTTTAAAGATTTTTATTTTCAATCTAACCTTCATTAGGGATCCTCATTCAAAATCTTAGAAAGTTGAGGCCCAGATTGAAAAAGTAACTTGGCTGAAACTACACAACATGGTTCCATCTTCAGACAGTTCTGAGTATGAGAAAGTCATTCCTAACATTGAACTGAAATCCATTTCCTTAAAACACCCGCCCATTATTTTGGTTCCACATTTCAAACCAAGTAGAACAAGTCTAATCCCTCTCCCATATGGTAAGCATTAAATTGCAAAAAAAAGACAGCTATTTTGTAATCTCTTCTCTAGGATCACCTCATATGACCTGGTTTTAAGTCCTTTCACCATCCTCCTCCTCCTCTGTATTTCTTTGGTTAATCAATGTCACTTTTAATTGAAGCATCTAGAATGAATGGAACACAAACTCCAGGAGTGGTTAGATATATAACATATAACATATATATGTCATATATATAATATATATAACATATAGCATATAACAACAGCAGAAAGTGAGGTAGAAGAGCATTGACTTTATATGTACTGTAGTAAATAAAAACACATTTAATCCATCCTATTATTTTTGTTCTATCTACATATTTACACCCTATTCTATGTCTGTTGACATTACCAAGAAGCCATAAACACATGGGCCATTGATTCATTTGTACCTTCTCTTCCATAGTTTATTTTGAGGGTACCCTCTTCTACGTGACCTGGGTAGGAGCTGTGATTTTCAGTGAGTAAATGAGTTAGCTTCCTACACTCTGGTCACAGCTATTTCCTATGTCAGAGATACTGTCAGAATTGGGGTGCCCTCTATGGCTGAAGCTTATTTTAAAGATCAAGGAAAAATGAGGTTCAATTCAATAGAAATATATGCAAGCATTGATTATGCTAAAGTTACTATGTTAATTTGGGGGGATATGGAAAAAAGACCCAGTGTTTCATCATGGATTTCATAGATTAACATTATATTAGTTATTATTATTATTATTGTTAATGTACCATTCATTATTATAATTAACACATCATGCTAGAACATATTTGTTAATTATATTTGGGGAAGCAGGAAGGCAGATATAATATGTAAACACAAGAATAAGATGTAATTTCCCTCAGCAATCATATATCTACTTCTTTAGGTTCAAATTCAGCCCCAAACACTTACTAACTGTGTGATCCTGGGCATATAACTTAATATCCGTTTGCCTCAGTTTCTTTATCTTTAAAATGCGTATAACAATAGCATCATTAGCACCCCCAAGGGTTGTTTTGTAGTAATGTGACATAATAATTGTAAAGTGCTTTGTAAACCTTATAGCACTATGTAAATTCTAGATCATTATTATTAGTAATTATTACTATTATCATTGTTGTTATGAACATCATCATGTTTACCTATTCACATCCCTCCTTATTTTCCTCCAAAAGTGTGTACTTATGCTAATTCTCCTTCTGGAATACCACCCTGAATAATGTCTGCCAATACAACTTCATTACTTCTTAATCACTGGGCTGAAGAAAAGTCCTTCCATGACTTAGGCTAACAGCACTGACAACTCCTCCTGTCTGTGTTCCCCAACTACATATGAACTTAGCTTTTCTTTAATTATTCTAGGTTATGTTCAACCTTATCATGGAGTCTTAGTAATTTTATGGTGGAATATTTGCTCGAAAGATGGATAGATTTGTCTAACAGATGAGACAACACAGGAAACTACTGTAATTTAGTGGAAAGTACTCCAATTCAACTTAATTTAAAGCTAAGCCTACAAATCAGACATTTTTGTAAACTTGCTTAGGCATGTAATTTGTCCACCTCATTAAACCTTCAAACAATTCCATATAGAATTATCAGGCTCCTGTTCCCAGAGTTGTAGGAATAAGTACTGAAGTTGTTTCCAAACAGAGTCGAATCAGCTTGACAACTGAATTTTAGGGGGAAAAACCCTACTAGTAATCTGATGCAAGCCAGTATTTTTCCTCTCCCTTCGCCTGACTTTGTCTCCACAACCCATCTCTTTGCATCTTCTTCTCTTTCTCTATCACTGATGTTTTGGGGTTTTCCCCTACTTGTCTCTTTTATTTCTTCTGTCTCTCCTTCTTTTGCTCCCTACCCTACCTCTCTTCCTCTGTCTCAGTTTCCCCTAATTCCTTTCTTCTCCCATCAGTTCTTCATTTTTCTCCCTATATCTCAATCATTTTTTCTCTACTATTTTTCTCCTTTTGTGTCTCCTTTCCATCTGTTTCTTATCTCTGAGACCTTTTGTCCTTCTTTTCTCTCATGCTTGTATCTGTCTTGGTCTGTGTCTCTCCCTCTATCTCTTTCCTCATCTCTTCCTTTTTTCATCTCCCAAGTATCTCTCCCACTTTCTCCCTATATTTTGTCCTCCCATCTTTTCCTTCTGTGCCTCCCTCCTTCTTTGCTTCCCCCTATACACATGTCCACATATCTAAGCTATAAGATGAAACTGTATTACCTTCCTTAGGCAATACCAACATTTTTTCTTACCCTGACCTTGATGCTCCCTTTGAGGAAAAGGAAAAGTGCTGTTCCACTTTCATTCATTCGCGTCCCTGCTGATTTGATGGTTATGCTCAGAATGTCACTTTTTTCTGCTGTCATATTTCAAACTCTATGAATATCATTCTCAGAAGGCTGTAATATTTCTTTTCAACTTAATAGGTAATGAAAATGGGGTCCCTTACCAAAAACAAGTCACTGTTTGGTGAATTAACAAAGAGCAAGTTAGAAATCATGTGGAATAGGTAGAAGTTAGGTGACACCGTGAATAAAACATAGGACTTGGAGTCAGAAAGATGCGAGTTCAAATCTTGCCTTAGATCAGGGGCAGGGAACCTGCAGGAACCTTTGGCCCTCTAGGTCCTCAAGTGTACCCTTTGACTAAATCTAAACAGAACAAATCCCATCAGTAAAAGGATTTGCTCAGTAAAACTCAGACTCAGTCAAAAGGACACAACTGAGGATCTAGAGGGCCACTTGTGGCCTCAGGGCCACAGGTTCCATACCCTTGCCTTAGATACTACCTGTGTACCCCAAGCAAATCGCATAAATGCTCTGTGCCTCAGTTTCCTCATCTATAAAAGGGTAATAATTGTAACATTTAGCTCTTAGGATTTTTTTTTCTAAGAATCAAGCAAGTTAACACTTGGGAAGTATTTTGTAAACTTTAAAATTATCCACATATTCTAGCTATATTATAACTAAGGGAAACTTTCAAGTTTTCTAGATAATATCTCATTTATCTACTGTTTTCTTAAATCCTTCCCTACCCTTATTGCTTTTAATGTATGTTTATGCGCTTAGGCAGAAAATGGTATCCATTAGTTTCATATATACATTTCCCCCTTGTCTTTGTACCCATCCTCTCTTTTCTCCTATTCTTTTTTCTCTTCTTCTTTCAAGAAAAATTTATTGAATTTGTTTATGATGTTTAGATCTTCACAACTAAAATCACTTATGTCATCATTTCTAATTAGAAAATTTTAGAATTTCTATAATACCCTGAAAATCTCCATGAAAAATGTCATATTACAATGGGAAGCATCAGAACATGTGACCATCCAGTAGAGATATAGTCCCTAGTCTCATTCCCTACACCCTTACCACTGCTAAGAGTTTCAGCAGGGAACAGCAATAAAAAACACTTAAACTCTGATGAATTCTCATGAATCATCTCTGTCCTAGACAACTGATAAAGAAACATAGCTTCCATCTGTCAGCAGAGAGATGGAGACTGTGGATGTTGAATGAATATGGTATATGCTGTCAAAAGTGTGTGAAGTTTCATGTGGCTGTACTTAATTGTATTTCTTTGCTGCAAAGAAAGAGTGAAGGTGTGAGTAGGAGTAATTTAAGAAAAAAATAACTAGTATGAAAACAAAGAACTATAATTGGGCATTGACCAAGTGCAGGGTTCTTATGAGCCTAGACCTGGTGCCTGGCTGATGTGAATTTTGGAGCATGAATAGATATCTTATAATAGGTAACTATCTGCTCACTGCATAAAGAGGAACCTCTTTGATTACCTGCATGGCTAGAAATGGGGGTATATTCAAGGACCACTAGTCAGCTAGAACATCTTCTTGTCTCCCTTCTTTAGTTTTTCTGTTATGAGAATTTCAGTCAGAAGGAGAGAGACAGTGCTGCAAGAAGAAAGGCCTTGAGCCCTACCTATCCAATGCCCCCATCTATATGGGCCTTGATTATTTACTTCAGTGTCGGTTCTTCCATTTTAGGTGAAGGATATTGGAAATGGAAATCAGAGAGTAAAGCCGAGTCTGGGTTTTGCAGCCAGGAAGTGCCAAGGAGCAAGAAATGAAGAACAATGTTTCAGAAGAGAACCAGCCAATTCATACATGAAATAAGATGTCATCCAGAAGTGATGCTGCATTTGGAGCAGGGTCAATGTTCCTGTGTTAATTTTGAGGCCACTCTCTTGAGGGACCAAGATAGTACACAAGATCCTGTGTCCTCAAAGTGTTTCAGGGAAGGTAATGTTTATATTCCTCTTCTTGCTATATCTTCTAAGTAAATTTCCTTATGAAAGCTAATTGTTTCTAAATGGTAAAATGAAACTGGGTGCTAATCACCAGCACTTAACAATGTGGGGATATGTGTGTACCATAATGGGTCCTTGAGTCAACATCATTACAGAAAAGACCACAAATCACGAGGGGAGAAATTAATCAATTTTGCTGTGGGAAAGTGAGTCTAGATGTATGCTACACAACAACAAATTTTTTTTTAAAACATATTGCATGAAACAAAAGGGCAATTTTGGAAGTTTGCATCATCAACATTTGGTTGATAATTTATCTTTAGGAGAAATAGGGTTTTGTCTTATTCATCTTTGTGTCCAATCCTAGTTCCTGAAAGAGCTCTTCAAGAGCCTCCTATCAATGCTTGCTTAATTAATGAACAAACTTGGGAATGCTACTTAACCCTTGGAAAACTGATCAGTCAGTCAGCAATTATTAAGCCCCTAATATGTTCCAGGCTCTGAACTAAGTGATAGGGATTAAATGAAAGCCAAAAAACACTCCCTTTTATTGAGGAACTGACAGTCCAATTGGGGAGATAATATCCAAAATTTTATATACAAACAAACAATTTACTAGAGTGGAGAAAATCCACTCAACAGAGGGAAAACACTAGAAGTCAGAGGAATCAGGAACAATTTCTTGTAGAAGGTGGAGTTTTATCTGGGACTTGAAGAAGACCATAAAAGCCAGGAAGCAGAGGTTAGGAGGGACAGAATTCCAGACATGGGCAAGCAGCAGCCAGTGAAAATGAATGGAGTTATGAGTTAGAGTGTTGCATTTGAGGAAAAACAAGGAGGCTAGTGTCACTAGACTGAAGAATATGTGGTACAGAGTGAGTGTAGAAACCCAAAAAGGTAGGACAGGTCCAGGTTATAAAGGATTTTGAATATCAAACCAGAATTTTTATTTAATCCTGAATCTGATTGGAAGCCCCTGGAATTTGTCGAATAAGAAGTGACATGATCAGATTTGTACTTTCAGAAGCCTGATATTACAGAAGAATGGATCATGGAGAGTAGTGGGAAGAGATTCGAGATAAGGAGAACAACCAGAAGGCTATTATTATAAAAATCTAGTCTGCTGGAGAAGATGGGAGGCGATGAGATCAGTTGTGAATGCAGAGGAACGTGTCCTAAGGGGAAGGGACATCATTTCATCTTAGACAGGGTGAAGTAAGAGATAATGAAAGAAGATATGTAACTGATGTGGGATGAAGAGCGACAAAGAAGGAACATAAGGTTAAATGACATTTCTCTCCATCCAGGTAAACAAGAGCAAATAGGACCGTCTAGGAGATAGTCTGGGGAAGCAGAATGGAACAGGATCTTTTCCCATTCCCTTACACTCAGGAAGAAGTCAGGCAATAGGATGACTTCTTTCTGTGTCCATTGCAGACAGAAAGGGTCCCCTACAAGCAGGGAAAGATCCATGCAATCAGCCTTCAAAAGTTGTGAAAATCAAAGGATATGATGGATACAAAAATGCTCTGACATGGTTAAATTCACATAGAAACATAAGTTTATTTATAAATCCTAGGATTAGAAATATTTTTAAAAATTTCTATAAATCCTTTTTATTAATGACACGCAAATGTGTTTGTTTATAGTGTGTTCTAGAGGGAAAACACACACACACACCCAAACACACACCCCACACACACTCAAACCTAATGTGCTAAACTTGTCTCTTTCACTTATTCTTAAGAGAGTACTAGTTATATGCTCTCCCAGAAAGAGGTGATGACATAAGGAGTTTGAGATGATGAGAAGATGGAAGGGAAGAGGAACTGTGGATCTCTCTGCATCTCTTACCATGTGTGTACAGCTAGAAAGGGAATCAGAAGACACCTAATAAAATGTCTTCCTTTTATAAATGAGGTAACTGAGACCAAGGGATGTTGAGGGCCTTGCCCAAAGCCGTATAATGTAGACAGATCTCTCTGTCTCTATCTCTAAGTCTCTTGGTCTCTCTGTGTCTCTCTCTGTCTCTGTTTCTCTTGCTTTCTCTCTGTCTTTCTGCCCTCTGTATCCCTTTCTCTCTGCCACCACATGTATAGTAACATTTGACCAATGAATTCTGGGACACCTGGCAGTATAGTTTTAAAGACCTAGCTCCTTCACTAACAAGATCCTTCCCTTACCACCTTAATTGCCTAATTAACATACCAGAAATGTAGTCCCAGGCCCTTCTATGATCAACCAAGCGTACTGTCTCTCCTTTGCCTTGGTGGAGCTGATTTGGTATCTGATACTGGATGTGCCTAATGCCTTTGAATAAAGATTTAGGAGAGAGGGTAACTACCTTGACCCAATTCTAGATCCTGCATAAGTCCACACACATGACAAAACTCTGTTGTTTCCACCTGTAGATGACTCATCCAATTGGCATCCATCCCTTCCTTGGTCAGAGCTATTTCTGTTTATGAGTATAGGCTAAAGAAGCTTGCTCATTTGACCTGCTTCCTGCTTCTTTGTTGTTGTTTTGTTTTTTGCTTTTTGGAGGGTAATTGGGATTAAGTGACCTGCCCAAGATCACACAGCTAGATTTTTGTGTTAAGTGTCTGGAGCTGGATTTGAACTCAGGTGCTCCTAACTCCAGGACTGGTGCTCTATTCACTGCACCACCTAGCCACCTCTTGCTTCCTGCTTCTGAAGTTCTTGCTGCTTCTGAAGTGCCGCAAGAATCCCCTTTGACATAAACAACCTTTGCCCCTGTGGCACTGTCAAGTCTTTGGATGTCTTTAACACAGACAGTATGGGGTGGGACAGTCTGTGAATTTTATTTATTTTATAGTTTCAGTTTAAAAGCATTTATTTTTCTTCCTCCCCTGGAAAAACAAACCTATAAAATAATCTGCATAAGTAAAAATAAATTCTTACCTTCTCTGTGTACAGAAATATATCTTGAGTCCTCATTTTGCTGCCAGGAAGCAGGTAGCATGAATGATCGATCATCCATCCCTGGAATCATGGTTGCTCATTGCATTGATCACAGTTCTTTAGTATGTTAAAACTCTTCTCTTTTAGAATGTTGTTGTGTTGTTGATATTTTGTAAGTTGTTTTCCTTTTTTTCTCTTAAATAGCCTCTTTTAATCATTTCTCTTGAGACAGCAGCATTACTTTATCTTCATGAACCACAGCTGGGTCAGCCATTCCCCAACTGATGCTTCACCTCTTAGTTTCTAATTTTGCCACTCCAGAAAAGATGCTATACACATTTTGTATGTATAGGTTCTTTTTCTTTTTTTTATTTTATCAGTTTGTGGTATAGACCCCCTATTGGTATCACTAGATCAAAAGGTGTGTGCAGTTAAATAACTTTTAGGATATAATTTGAAATTGTTTTCCTGAATGACCAAACTTTTGTTCTTTTCATTTCTTGTAGGCATGAGGTGCAGAACTTAATTTGTTCTTTTCTTATGCCTCTCACTTTCTCAGTACATGAACAGCCTCCTTCCCTTTCCTGGTAATGATTTCCATATCACTTCTCAAATGCTAATGTTATTAACTATATGGTAAACCCTATTGACCTGCTACTATGTATCTTTTCTTTTCTTTTTTTTTTTTTGCTTTTTTGAGGGGTGAAGGCAGGGCAGTTGGGGTTAAGTGACTTGCCCAAGGTCACATGGCTAGTAAGTGTTAAGTGTCTAAGGCTGGTGCTCTATTCACTGTGCCACCTAGCCACTCCCAATTATGTATCTTTTCACTGCCTGTTGAGTCATCTCCAATTTTTATTTTTGCGAGATTGAGATTGGTTAGATCCCTATGAGTGAATTTATGGGAGAACATGGAAGGAAATTCCTTAGATTGACTGTGATCTGTATCATGGGGGTGTAGAGGAATATACTCATAGATGGAATTATAGACCTCTTGAGCTATAAGAGTATGTACTAAACATTTCATACTCAGGTTTCATATAAATCCGATTTAGGAATTGGTTGAAATAAATTTATTTACTAAAGACTATTCAGTTAATACTATCTTTGGTTTTAAAAGAAAAAAAAAGAACTTAGATTTTTAAGTATCCCCAATTCCAATAAATGTTAATATTCCCAGGAAGGCTCTGGACTTTGAAGTTGCCCCAAATTAAAGCATTTCTCACTTTGAGATCAGAAATAGAGAGAACACTGGAATAGAAAAAGACCCAGCATATAGAAACCAATGTAATATGGGCTAGAATCCTGGCCCAATTCCTTACTAACTGTGAAATCTTAGAAAAGGGACATAAAATGTATTATGATTACTTTTGTTAATTAAATTAGAGTCTTAAGTAGGACTCATTGAGCCTTAGAAATCATGTAGCCCAATTGCAAAATTTTAGAAATGAAGGAACTGAATCCCAAAGAGAAAGAATTAGTTAAAATCAGGAAGTCATACCATAGTGATTTGAATTATGTCTCCAACTACAAATTCATTGTTCTTTCCATTACACCCTTTGTTGCAGGCCAGGCCTGGCTAAGTCTGGTAGTTCAGGTTTGAAATTAGATCTAAAGGACATACTCATAAAACATTTAACCACTAAAAAAAGAAGTTCTGGTTGGCCATAGGAGAGAAATGTTCAACAAAGATGTAGCGTTGATTTACTTGCGTATAACTTCCCTGACTCTCTGGTGACCCTGTTGGTCTGCTCCTCTGAAGCCCGAGGAAAGATCTGCTGCCTTCTAATGCTCTGGCTTTTTATACTTCAGCAACTAGGAAGGTATATCAATAACCCAAGTCATTGCATCCTGTCTTTTATTAGAAAACCTGGACATGGCATATCCACCATGTTTCCACCACACCATAATAGAAAGGATCCAGATATGGTAAAGTGTATAAATGTAGTGTGTGTGTATGTTTGTATGCACAGTACACACACACATACACACATATACATATAGCAGTACATACTATATGAATTATTAATCCCTTTTATCAAGAATATAGAGTAATATAGCCTGTGGATCATGTGATGATAGATTTAGAGATGGGCTATAGCTTAAGAGTCATCTAGTCCAACCTCCTGATTTTAAAAGGGAAGAAACTGAGGACCAGAGAAATTAAATGATTTGCCTTAAAGCACATATATAATAAGTGGCAGAATTAGAATTTGAACTTCTTTGCTCTTATTCTTATCAGTAATCAATAAGCACTTATTCAGCACCTATTATGTACTTGATGCTTTGAGAAGTGGTGGGAATACAGAAACAACAACAAGAAATAAGCCTTACCCTCAAATAACTAATGTACTAGTGGGAAGAAGACATGTGCATATAAACAACATATACATATGCACATAAAAAATAGGTAGATATATGTGTATATGTGTGTATGTGTACTGTGCATGCATGCATACAGGCATACATACTTACTACATTTATAAAACAACACAGAACTGATGAGGGGTCCAGAGGGGTTGGGTAGGCACTTTCCATTTCTTTCATTAAGGGACCTTTAACTTTGGGCCCAGGTTTGGAGATCAGGTTGAGCTACAAGGGAAACTAGCCCCTAAAGAAAGAGTTCATGTTCTTTCTCCTTTAATTCTTTGATCTTATATCCATAGCCTCACCTTATCCCTCAGCTCAAGTCAAAGCTTAAGTTGGGCTCATGTATACAGTTTCTACCAAAAAGTATTTTCATTTCCTTTGAATAACATAATACCTAAAAGACAAAAGACTCAAAAGTGTCCATTAATGACGAGTTAAACATGAATCAGTAACTTATAACTAATATTATGCTTTAAAAGTACAAAAGGTATACCATTCCCACTTGGTTTCTATTATGTGGAGAGCCCCGGTCCCAATTATCCCAAGTTCTTTAGTGGTTAGTCCAAGCACTGTAGAGACAGTGAGGCAGATTCCTCCTTTTCATACCTTTTTTTTTCTTCATCTTGCCAAGAAATCCACAGCCAAGCAACAAGCTTGACTACCCTCCCCTCAACGTTCCCACCAAGTTCAAGGCATTGGTACCTAATGACCTATGCCATAGACATGGTCCTATTGCCAATGACCAGAGCCAATAGGATAGTACTGGGGTTGTTTCAAAGGTCTAAAACAAAGAACTAATGGGGTGTTGCAATTAAAGAGAAGGTGAAAGCAGTGAGAAGATAGATGAACATATTGACTTCACAGTATGAGGGACCTCCATGATTCAGACATGAAGCAAAATATAAATTATGAAACACTTATTAAACTCTTTTTATGTGCCAGACATGGTGCTAAGTGCTGGGATACAAAGAAAAATAAAATTAAATTGCCCCTGTCTTCAAGGATCCCCTATTCTCGTGGTGGGGGTTGGGGGGACAAAATGCTAATAACTACGTATACACAAAATATTGCAAAAATCTTATGTGTGTAAATGGAAGCCAATCAGAGAAAGAAGGCACTGGTGGTGGTGGTGAGAGGGAATGACACTGGGAAAGGTCTCTTGCAGATTGCAGGATTTTGTCTGGGATTTGAAGGAAGTCAGCAAAGCCAGGAGGCAGAGATGAGGAGGGAGAGAATTCCAGGTATGAGAGTGTCAGGAAATGGAATTTTTTATTCAAAGAACAACAGGAAGATAAGAGTCCCAGGGCAGTAAGTACAGCTATACCGTAAACAGTGTAAAACCTATTCAAAAGGTAAAGAACACGATACCCCATATAAAAATAACAATTTTTACTGCTTCTCCACTATGCTATGGGCAACTGATGGAGAATCTTAAAGGCTTGGTTTACTTTTAACAAGAGTTGAATCCAATCTTTCCCTCTTCCATAATGTTTTCCATAGCAATAACAATTTATAGTTTGCTTTTTTTTATTTTTTATACTTATAAGTGGGAAGGAAATGGGGATCTTAGGACCCTTAGGCAAAACAATTGTCTCCACCAGTGAATGAAAACAACAACAACAACTTTATTTTACCTGTTTTAACCCATAGGTAGTAGGAACAGAGTGTGAGAAGCAGGAGAAACAAGGGAAAAGCAAAGAGAATTGTCTCTGGACTTTAGTCTCAATGACCACTGACTGGGCCATGAAGTAGGAGAAAGAAGAGTCTCATCATGAGCCTAAGCTCCAAATATGTTATTCCTTAACCTTGACCAAATCATTGGAGAAGCCAGGTGGACCCCAGGTTCCTACACTGAAATTAATCCACATTGAAGCCAGCAGCATACCCTTCCAAAAGTGAGGCAGCACTTGCCTACCACACCCATGTTAGGACAGCATATAACAGTCTAGTGCAATCCAAACACCAGGAGAAAAATGCAATGAAGCAAGCTTTTCCAAAGAGAGTCAGAGTTTCACTTGTTTCCCACCTCTGATGTCTCAAGCAGATAGGCACAAATTATCAGGATTGCATGGGACTGTGTAGCTTCCCATCAAGAAAGGTTCTTGGCAAAAAGGAAATCTCCAGGGCAAAAATAGTTTGTTGCAAATATAACTAGGTCCAAGAATCCAGGGAAGTTTTCTGAATTATGGCAGCACTGCTCACAATAATCCTGACAGGTAGAAGAGGTATCCTCATGTGACAGAAAAAGAAACTGAGGCTTAGCTAGGCTAACTGACCTCTGCATCACCCCAGGTAAAACAGGGTCATGGAATCATAGCTATAGAGCAAGAATGAATGTTGCGGGCCATTAGGCCCAATCCTGTCATTTTACATATAAAAAACCCAAGGCCTAGATGGGTGAAGAAACTAATTAAGAGTCATACAACTAAGGAGTATGTGAGGTAGCTGTTGTTAAAGAGCCCCTGTCTTTATGAACCCAGATGTTGGTGCTTCCTGGTCTGCTGATTAGATATATATTACTCTGTTTAGACAGTTAGAGCCCTATCTATTTGATTCTTTCTTGGATACTCACTTCTTTCTACTTATCTGTAATTAAAGTAAGATTGTTGACCCCTTTGAAGCTGTCTTTCCTTTAGAAAAACAGATCAAAGAACCTGTGCTAGCAGCCCTTCTGTGTGTTGATATTATTGGTCTTACACTTCTACAGCAGCTGCAAGTATCATTAACAATACAGTTCCCAAGTAACTTCAAGACCACTCATTTGAAATCTCACACCTTGGAGACATCTTGGTAGAATAAAAAGAAAAAAAAATAAAATCATGGAACTTGGAGTCAAAAGACAGATTTTAAGTCTAGATTCTATCCCTTTGTAGATGAGTAACCATGATAATGTCAGCTAGATAACACAGTAAACCGTGATATCACAAGTCAGGAAGACCTGAGTTCAAATTCATCCTCAGACACTTAGTAGCTCTGTGACCCTGAGTAAATAACTTAGCTTCTCTCTGTCTCAGCTTCTCCATTTGTAAAACAGGGATAATAATATCACTTTCCTCCCAGGGTCACTGTGAGGATAAAATGAGATAACTTTTGCAAAGTGTTTTGGAAACCTTCAAGTGCCATATAAATTCTAACTGCCACAATGATGAGGATGATGATGACAAAGATAATGTCATTCCATCACCTTGAGTCTCAGTTTCCCCACCTGTAAAATATGGAAAATCATACTCACACCAACTACCTCTGGGGTTACTATGGGGTAAATATTTGGCAAGTGGAAAGTGATTTCATTTTCCAAGCATAAAAAAAAGATCATGTGTCACCATTAGCTGCTGAAACACCAGATTGAATCCTAGACTGAGTGTCACCAACCTAGAATGGATGCAGAGATTTTGTAGAGGACACCAAGCAATCTACGAATAAGTCTCCATGAAGCATAGCTCAGGCAGCCACCAGGGAATCTATTCAATTGCCTTTTATCCAAATCAGCCTCAAATTCTGACAGTTATTTGAACATTGGTTATGCCAAGGGGAAAAAAAGGACTATTTGTGACCTTTTTTCCATACTTACTCTTGGATTCCAGTCTCAGCTCTCTCTTTATATTGGAAAAAATAGGAAAAAAAGAGCAGTATAGAAAGTAATGAAATTTTCTCTCATCCAAATGAAAACATTCTGATTGAACTCTGACACCTCCCATGCCTGGCCAGGACTGTTTTGTAACACATGCTCTAGGTCTACTCTGTCATTTCTTAATCACACTATTAGGCTGAGTCTACACATGACAAGCTACTTTATTCCTTCAGGTATCTGATCTAAGTTGAAGGGACAAAAATTTATTTTTTAAATACTATAACTCATGAATCCCCATTGTTGTGCTCTCCTCACACACCGTGATCAAAAGCTGATATCATTTAGTCAACCAGACTTAATTAGCTTTTAATAAAATTTGTTTTGTAAGAACAGTTAGTGAAAAAAAAAAGAAATCTCCCTAAAAAGTCTGTTGCAAAAAACTTTGCTACCAATATATATAGACTTTTAGGAGAGTAATCTCCAGCTTAGAAAACACACATGGCAAAGAAGTGTCTCACAGCTCCTGGTTCTTGGACATTTCCCTTTTCTTTTTGGATTTCTCAGAACATTCACCTCAGATACAGTGGACCTTTACTTCCTGGGCTTCTTTTGGGGATCTGAAACTACCTTTCTTCAGGTGGCTACTTTGTCCTCAGCTTCCAATGCAGCCACTACATCAAATGTTCTGAGAAAATTAGTTTTACTAAGATGCTAGTAAGAAGTTCAAACATTTTTGAACTCTTTAAAGTTCACAGTGTTGTTCTCTGGTCAATGGCAAGGGGGACAGAGACCAGGAACAAAAACAATGCTAAGGCTGAGCCTCTTCTCCTCTCACTTCAAGTAATTTGTTACATGGGATTGACTGGGGGCTTCCACCACTAAATTGACAGATGTTTGAATGCCTGAGTTCCATATTGACAAACTACTTTATGCAAAATCCAGAGTGAATGACCAGTTTTCTCAAATAATCCAAACACGTTTCCTATGTGGTATCCCTTGGCTTTCAAGGACTTCTGAACTGATGAAAGTCTATCTCTACTTAACCTAAAATCTTTTATTGGTTGAATGATGTCTTGGGCTTCTCAATACCTATTTCACACTGCAATTGATCCATTGTTTCAGTTGACAAATATATCAAGGCATACCATCTTAGCATTTTAAACAGAGGATTGATTGTCTTAGTTTAACTACACACACATACACACATACACACATACACATACACTTTAAATTTCTTCAATGCATAAAAAAATTTTAAGTGCCTACACTATTTGTGGCACAGTAGTGGGTCTCTCAATATACAGAAGACAAGGCATATGCATTCATAAATACAATGCCAGGTTGAGTGTGATAGAAGTAATGGGGGAGAACCAAACAGTGAACTGTAGGAATATTTCAAGAGGGAGAACTTATCACTTCATGTAGAAAGCAGCTCCCAGCAAAGGTTTTGAAAGGAAGAATAATTTTAATGGATGAATATAATCAGAGTGGTACAGGGTAAAACAGGAAGTAAGGCACTTGGCAGTAGTGGATGGAGTTCTACAGTTGGAGTCAGGAAGATCTGTGTTTGAATCTTGCAACAGCAACTAACTATGTGACCCAAGTCACTGAATCTTTCTGACCTCAGTTGTTTGTTTGTTTGTTTTTTAATATGTAAAATGAGGCAATTTGATTCAGTGGTGTGTAAAGTCCTAGTTCTAAATCTATTATTCTCTGATGCTTTCCAGGTAGGGAGGTCAATCTGATGATGTAGGTAAATGAACTGAGATGAGAGAGAATATAATGAAATAATAGATCAGTGAGTATTCCATTTTGGCTAGATCATAAAACAAGTGAAAAGAATAACTACCAATCACTCAGCATGTATTAAGCACCTACTGTTAAACTATCAAACACTATGCTAGGCACTAGAGATAAATGTACAAAAAATAAAGGGATTCCTACTCCCAAAGTATTTACAACTTTTAAAGAACAATAAATTTGAAAAGAAGTTATTATTATTAAAGCAATGGAGAGTCACTGAAGGTTTTTTAAGTTGTTTTTTTATAGCAATGTTAATTATGAATCAGAGAAGGGTGATGAATGGATAGGGATGTAGCAAAATGGAGATGGGAGATCAATTGGGATTCATTTACAATTATCCGAGAACTTGAATTGAATTGAGACAGGTGATTGTGTGAGTGGAGAAGTGGAGAGAAAGCACTTGACACTGAGACTTAAGAGAAAAAGAAGAAACAATATTGACTTTAAATGTCTCTTATATTCAAGGCACTCTGTTAGGTATATCTGAGGATGAGAACAAAATCGATGATGCTTATTGGCCAAGTCAACCTTGGTTTCAGTTTTCTCATTTGGGAAGTGAGGGGGTCAGGTTCTAAGATCTGTGATGTCTCAAGTTCAAGACTCATATTTTTATGAACCTTCAGCTACCCTCAAGACTCAAATCCCATGTGTCTCCCACCTCCTTTGGGAAGCCTTTTCTCCTCCCTTTAGTTGTTAGTCTTTATTCTCTCCTGTAATTATCATTTATGTGCTCTTGTTTATGTGCTATATCCTATGCCCCATCAAGTAGAAAGTAAGTGCCTTAAGGGCAGAAATTCTAAGTCTTTTTATCTCTGGAGAGGCAGCATGATAGATTGAGAGATGATCTTGGAGCCAGAAAGACACAGGTTCAAGAACTATTTCTGATAAATACTGGCATGTAAACCTAGGCAAATAACTTAAGCTCTCTCAGGCTCAGTTTCCAAATCTATAAAATATAGATAATATGATCCACCTCTCAGAGTTATGATGACGATGTCCAGCTCTTAGTGGTGCCAGGAACATAGTAGATGCTTAATAAATGTTTATTAGATTGGATTGGATCAGGATCAAATGAAATAATATATGAAGCACTTTGCAAAGTATGAAGTGTTATGTAAATGTTAAGTAATATAATGTTATCATCTAATTATATAATATGATATAACATTATTACATGTTAACTGATGTAATTGCTTCATACCAATGTGCATCTTCCAAGATACTCATTGGATTGATTCAAGGGAAGTGTTTTCTAAGTTGTAATACATTACAAAATAGTAACTTTTCATAATATTAAAAATCATAATACCCATAACAATATCAATCATAATAATACTCATAATAATCCTATAAAAATCAATGTATTTTATGTTATAATAATAGTAATATTAATATTTTAAAATAGCTAGCAACTTCAAGTTTGCAAAATGTTTTACATGTTATTTAATTTTACCCACATAACCATGTGAAGTAGGCATAATTATTATTCCCATTTTACAGATGAAGAAATTGGAATGAAGAGTAATTAATTGATTTTATTTATTTTTAAAGCAATCGGGGTTAAGTAACTTGTTCAAGGTTACACCACCAGTTATTTCTGGATGTGGTGCTAAGTATCAGAGCCTGAATTCGATCCCAGGTCATCCCAGCTCTGGAGCTGGTGCTCTTACTCGCTGAGCCACCTGGCCGCCCCTAAGCAATTTGGGTTAAGTAACTTGCTCAAGGTTACTCGGCCCCATGTTAATTAATTGATTTTAATTAATTAGGGTCCCACAGCTAGGAGGTGCCTCAGTTAGGATATGAGCTTGCCTTCATACTATAACTCCAAAAACGTAGTAGATACCACATAATAACTGAAATTATTAACACAATGATTTGTTTTGCAAAGGACAAGTATAATAAGTCTTTTTATCTCTGGAGAGGCAGCATGATAGATTGAGAGATGATCTTGGAGCCAGAAAGACACAGGTTCAAGAACTATTTCTGATAAATACTGGCATGTAAACCTAGGCAAATAACTTAAGCTCTCTCAGGCTCAGTTTCCAAATAAGGGATTCTATAATAAGGTTCAGTCCTTCACTTCACACAGAGTGCAGAAGCCTGAAGAATTTCTTGCCAAAAAAGGAATGACAGTATGTAAGAAAAGTGCCTTGAAGAATGTGTCGACATTCTGTTACTTGTTCTAGTCTGCAAACCACATTATGAATGGCCATTTCTTTGGCAGGGGTTCTAGAGTTAGAATATGCTTGGCCTTGGGTTTTCTCTTCTGTTTAGACTATTGCTCTTGGTTTTACTTCTGTGCTAAATTAGCCTGTTAGGCCCCAATAAATTGTCATCAGTCTGCAAGGTGCATAGGGATACCACATAATCTCAGTAAGTCCAGAAAAACTTTATGCTAAAAAGGAATTTTTGAGGTGCCCTTGATAACTTTGAGATGATATTCATATACTAATGAGTATACCCTAAGGTGATATATGGATAACAGGCTTTTCAACACCCATCAGAACCTTATATGGGAACCCAAATGGGGACCCAAAACCCTGCCCCTTAAGTGCTCCTCTAACTGCTATAGGTATATGCTTATATATATGGTGCCCTTCTTCCTCCCCTGTCTCTTTGCCATGCTATCTGCCTTTCTCTCATGCCCCATTGCCTACACAGTCTGCATGTTCTTTGCCTTATTAAAGTGTTATTGATGCACTATTCTCTACTTGCTACCTGCATGATCTTTCCTGATGAGTATCCAAACAACTGGGTTTGTTCATCCTGACACAACTGGAATTTTCTTGGGTTCCTCTTCCTTAAGGCATAAGTTGGATGCCCTGGCTGAGACTTTAATTTGTGTTTAATTACACCTACCTTGGGTGAGCTTGATACCATGAACCCACAGGTGGAAATCAAGACCTGATAAAGGAACTCTGTGTCCCTCCTGAATAGGAGTTCCCCTCTGTAATGGGAATGCAAATTTAAAGATCTTCCCTGCCTAAGTGCACCTGAAACATGGGGGTGGGAGGCTTGTTTTTCAGTAGATACTTTTTGATTGGCCAGTGGGTCAATAAGGTTGTTACATTCTCTGAGCCAGGAGAAGGCTATATAAGCCCTGATGTGTAGCTTTGTTTTGGGACTCACTTTGAGAAGTGTTCTGTGATGTGATCTGAATTCTGGGAAGCCATTGTTGAGAGTCCCCCAGCTTTGAAAAACCCAGAATGTGGAAACCCAGATGTTGACTGGGTATGGATGTAATGGCTGGACAGTTTGGAGAGCTGTCTACTTGATCTGTTAATGTCTTGATAATTCTGTCTGTATATTTTGAAGTTTGGGGTGCTGACCTTTTTCCCCTGAACAAGGCAAACGATATATGTCTGACTGATTAAAGTAAGCTTGTTAACCCATTTTGAGTTGCTTTCCTTTAACAAAGCAGATCCAAGAACCTGTGGTAGCAGCAAACCCTGAGGACGTGCTTGGGGTGCTTGCTGCTACACCCTCATAGTTGGGCTTAGTAGAATATAAGGTAAGAGAACTTGGGCCCTTACCTCTGAGGCCAACCTGGACTCAGTGAATACAGATCTTTTTCTTAGTCTGCCACAGCTTTTGTTCTATTGAGAAAGAGTCTTAGCCTACTCTCCCAGAGATCAAAGTAGTAGGGTGAGAATATTCTCCTAAGGTGTTAGGGAGGTGGGTGGGAGTGGAGGGTGGGGAAGAGATGCTTGTATTTCTGTTCTTTCTCCATCTTTCAGTAAATATCTCTTTTTCAAAGATTTAAAGTTGTTAGATGGGATTCGGGTGATGGTTAAACACCTAGTATGGAGGATTAAGTAGATAGTAGGAGATAAGATACACACACAGTGTGGGGTGTGTTCAGGGAGGACTGGTACCTCTGGTGTGATGGCTGCTGAGCCCTTTTCAGGACTGCTTTCCACCTTTTGGGGTCTACCTGTTCTACCTAACCCTCACCTGTGACTCCAAGAAGCTATAGCATATGTAGTGGCCACTCCTGGCAAATGTTTCAACCCATTAGTTAGTTAGGGGGGTTTCTACCCCAAGCATGTGAAGACTTCCCCTGGTGGAATGGGTGAATGAGAACAATTTGTTCCAACGGCCATAAAGGAAGCTGAAGTAGGTACTAGGAAGGTCTTAGAGATTGGTTAGTCATTGAAGATGCCAAGGTCATCCACTGCATCTTGAGCCATCACCAGTCGTCTTGATTATGTCCTACCACTGGAGGAGAGAGTGAGGCCGACAACTTTGTGCAACTCAGCCTCACTTAAATCCAATTTACACATGAATCAGAGACATCACCCATAGGTGTCAAAGTCTGTGGCAACAGACAAGTGACAAAGCAGCAGGTGTGGATACACTGGTAGTTGTAATCACAAGCCTGAACACAGGCAGCCCAGGCTATAGGGTCATTTCTCCCTGGAAGCAACAGTGAGATTTGGCAGCCACCTTGGTGTCTGAGCAGCCTTTTAAGCATCACCCTGCTTACCTCCTGGTGTGAGGAAAGGGCTAGAAAAGGTGCCCTAAAAATTGTCTGCTTACCCAACCCTGACCGGATTACCATAGCAGTCAGGGAATCCCACTCTGCAGTCAAAACACATGCAAAAAAAATGTACAAAAAGTCTGCAAAGATGATTCCACTCACCATTGGCACATCGAATGTGCACACACTTATAGACAATACAAAACCTAGTAGACCTCAAAGACGAACAACTTTTGTTGCAGTAGAACTTAGTAGGTATTACATCTAAATAGACCTGAGTGAAACAAGGCTGGCAAATGATGGCCAACTTACTGAAGTTGGAGCTGGATACAGGTTTTTCTGAAGTGGCCTCAGTGAAGGGAAGTGCCATCTGGTGTAGGTTTTGCAATAAAAACTAATCTAGTCAACAAGCTGGGATGCCTGCAAAAAGCAGTGAATGACAGGCTCATGACAATGTGATTGCACTTGCAGGAAAACATCATGCCACCATCATCAGTGCCTATACCATGACGAAACCTGATGAAGTCAAAGAAAAATTTTATGAAGACCGAGAGACCCTTATCTCAATGTGCTAAAAAAGGACAAGCTTATAATTCTGGGTGACTTTAATACTAGAGTGGGCTCCAACTACCAGACTTGTCTGGGAGTCCTAGGGAGGAATGGAATTGGAAACAGCGCCAGCAATGGTCATTTACTACTGAAGACTTGTGCATCTCATGACCGTCTCATCACCAACACTGTCTTCTGTTTGCCTAAATGCAAAAAAAACTTCATGGATGCAACCTGGCATCAAACATTGGCATTTAATGGGCTATGTGATTGTAAGGAGAAGAGACAGACAAGATATGAAAGTGATGAAGGCAATGTGTGGTACAGAGTGCTGGACTGATCACAAACTTATCCTTTCCAAGCTAAATATTTGCATTCATCAAGAGTGGCACCTCCAAGACAAACTGACTATCAGAAGAATTAATGTCAACAAATTAGAGCTCTTCTATGAGTGGGAAGAGTTTGTTGCTAACTTGGAGGGAAAGTTGAGCCAACACACAGTTGGTAACAGTGGAGCAGAAAATGAGTGGGCATCTTACAGAGATTTGATGCATTTGCACTCACTGGGTCAGAACACTTGCAAACACCAAGACAGGTTTGATGAAAATGATGTGGAAATTCAGAAGCTGCTAAATGAAAAATAAGAACTCCATAGGATTTACCAGCAGAATAGTTAATCCATCTCCAAGAAGGCAGCATTTATTTCCATCAAGAGTAAAGTACAGGCAAAGCATAGAGAGATGCAGGATTCTTGGTTCTGTAAGAAGACAGATCGGTTTTATGCTGATAGTAACAATACAAAGTGTTTTTATGATGCCCTAAAGACTACTTATGGGTCAAGATGGCAGAGTAGAAACAGGACTTCTGTGGGGCTCCAGCTTCCACCTCCCCCAATTCATGTAAAAGGGGACTCTGAACAAAATTTAGAGCTACAGAAACCAGAAAATGACACAGAGAAGCTAACCTCCCCCTGAGGACAGCCCAGCAGGCTGTCAGGAAGTGGCCAGTGCAGCTCTCTGGAAGCAGACACCAGCCCTGCAAAAGCTGGAGGTTTTAGTGTCAGGGTGGGCCTGACCAGCCACCAGCTGGAGGGACTTCAGATAACAAGCAGCTGTGGTGGTTTCCAGAATTATCAACCCATAGATGCCAAAGACAAAGTGCAGTGTGGACTTCGGGACCTGGGAGTTCAGGAGTGCAGTCTGGCCTTTGCCCCCTGGAGGGAGGAGCAGCTGAGGCACCACAGCCATCCAGCCACTGCCGTGTGGATGCTTCAGAGCTCCAGGCCTGCAGATTGTATGGGGACCCAGTGACTAGTCTGAGGGTTATCTCTCTTGCTTTAACCTGCTTGGATCTGGATTGAGGTCCAGGGTGGAGGTCCTGGGGTGTGCGACCAGCTTGCTGGAGCATGTGAAGGCTTCAGAGAGAGCACCCAACTAATACCTTCAGCAGCTAAGAAAACCCCAGCCATTGGGATGAAGCTCCCCTTTCTGATAGCAGAGTCCTATTGTGGCAAAAAGCCCAAAAGTCAAGTAATTGAGTGGCAACATGAGCAAACGAGGGAAGCAAAGCAAACAGAGCAACCCAATTTTACATTCCTACTTTGGGGACAAAAAGGATCAAAGCATGGGACAGGAGGAAGACAATAAAGTCAGAACTACTGCACCAAAAGCTTACAAGAAAAATATGAGCTGGTTATAGGCCATAGAGGACCTTAAGAAGGATCTTGAAAACCAAATAAGAGAAGAGGAGGAAAAGTGGAAAGAGAAATGAGAACAATGCAAGAAAATCATGAAATGAGAGTCAACAATTTGACTGAAGAAAATAACATCTTAAAAAATAGACTAACTCAAATGGCAAAAAAGGCTCAAAAAGGCAATGGGGAGAAGAATGCCTTAAAAAGCCAAATTTGCCAGATGGAAAAAGAATCTCAAAAGCTCACTGAAAAAAATCATTCTTGAAGAATTAGATTGGAGCAAATGGAAGCTAGTGACTTTAAGAGAAATCAAGATATTATTGAACAGATCCAAACAAATGGAAAAGTAGAAGGCAGTGTGAAATATCTCACTGGGAAAACCATTGACCTGGAAAATAGATCCAGGAGAGATAATTTAAAAATTATTGGACTACCTGAAGGCCATGATCAAAAAAAGAACCTAGAAATCATCCTTCAAGAAACTCTCAAGGAAAATTGCCCTCATGTTTTAGAACCAGAAGGCAAAATAGAGGTTGAAAGAATCCACCAATCACCTCCTGAAAAAGATCCCAAAAAGAAAACTCCTAGGAATATTATAGCCAGGTTTTGGAATTCTCAGTTCAAGGAGAAAATATTACAAGCAGCCAGGAAGAAACAATTTGAATATTGTGGAAACACAATCAGGATAACACAGGATCTTCAGCTTTTACACTGAGGGATCGAAAGTCTTGGAATATGATATTCCAGGGGTCAAAGGAGCTGGGATTAAAACCAAGAATCACCTACTCAGCAAAACTGAATATCATGTTTCAGGGGAAAATATGGTCTTTCAGTGGAATAGAGGACTTTCAAGCATTCTTGATGAAAAAAAAAACAGAGTTGAATAGAAAATTTGACATTCAGATACAAGAAGCAAGAGAAGGATGACAAGGTAAACAGGGAAAAGAAATCATAAGTATTTATCAAAGTTGAACTATTCACATCCCTACATGGAAAAACAATAATTGTAACCGATGAAACTTTTCTCAGTATGATAATAGTTAAAGGGAATAGAAATGTGTGTGTGTGTGTATGTGTGTGTGTATACATATATATGTCTATGTAGGATGGTATATAGGCATATGAATACATATGTGAATGTATGTATATATGTGTACAGGTATACATAGATAGAGGTCACAGGACCAATTTAATAGGAAGGGATGATACTTAAAAGGTGAAATTAAGAGGTGAGAGAGAAATATAATGAGAGGAGATGGGGAGAGACAGAATGGGATAAACTATCTCATATAGAAGAGGCAAGTGAAAATGGTTACAATGGAGGGGAAGAACAGCAAGGCAAAAGGGTATGAATCAACCTTATTCTCATTGAATTTGGCTTAGGGAGGGAATGATGTACACTCTAAATAGGGTATCTTACCCTACAGAAGAGTAGGGGGGAAGGGGATGTGAGGGGAGATGATGGAAGGGAGGGCAGGCTGTGAGGGAGGGAATTTGGAAGCACCCACTTTTGAAAAGGGACAGTATCAAAGCAGAGAATAGAACAAATGGGAGGTGGGATAGGAGGAAGGGAAATATAGTCAGTCTTTTACAATATATCCACTATGGAAATGTTTTGCATAGTTACGCGTGTACAACCTATACTGAATTGCTTAAGTAAAGGTGAGTGACTAGGAAGGAAGGGAATGAATCTTGAATTCAAAGTTTTAAAATCAAATGTTCAAATATACACACACATATACATATGTATTTGAACATTTGACTTATATACATACCATATATACTACACACACACACACACACCCACACACACACACACACCCATATACTATTATTAATAGTACTTTACATGTAACTGGGAAGTAAGACATACAGGCACTGGGGCATAGAGATCCACTGTGCCCCCTACTGAAAAGACAGAGGGCGTATGGGAGAAGATATGGGAGAGAGCAGATTGGTGGAGGGGATATCCAGTGGGATTGCTATTTTTGGGATGGTGGGTAGGGGAAAAATGGGGAGAAAATATGTAACTCAAAATCTTACGGAAATGAATGATACAAACTAGAAGTTAATAAAGCATTTGATAAAAAAAAAGACTATTTATGAACCAAAGACCTATGGTGCATCACAGCTATTCAGAGCTGATGAGGCCACAGTGATTAGTGATAAGGACATGAACCTAGAGAAATAGGCTGAACACTTCCGTAGTATTCTCAAAAGACCATTATCAATCAATGTTGGAGCCACTGACTATTTGCCTCAGGTTGAAGTCTATCCCTCCCTAGCTGAAGCTCCAACTGAAGAAGTTTTGAATGCTATTAGGCTCCTTACTTGTGGCACATCCCTTAGTTCTGATTCTTTTCCAACTGAGATTTACAAGGTAGGGGGTCTATTGCTCATACAAAAGCTAACTGAGTTTTTCCAGGTTATATGGCAAGAGGAGGTTATCCCCCAGGAATTCAAAGATGCCTCCATTGTCTATCTCTATAAAGGTAAAGGAAATAGATTGTCCTGTTACAATCACAGGGGAGTCTCTCTCTTTGTCATTGCTGGCAAGATTCTTTTTAGAGTCCCCCTTAATAGGCTGATCCTTCACCTGAAAGATGGTCATCTACCTGAGAACCAGTGTGGCTTCAGAAAGGCCAAGGAACAATCAATATGGTGTTTGTTGCCTGACAGCTCCATGAGAAGTGCCAGAAGCAGAACAGAGGTCTGTATACAATGTTTGTAGATCCGACCAAGGCCATTGATTAGGCATGAGGGCTTACAAAAAATTATGCCAAAATTTGGTTGCCTGGGGAAGCTCATCAGCATTGTGCATTAATTTCATGACAGCATGCTTGCCTGGGTTCTGGATAATGGACAATGCTCTCATGCCTTCCCAGTCATCAATGAACTGCAACAAGGCTGTGTTCTTGCTCCCCTCCCATGCTTTCAGCCATATTGTCAAATGCCAATGAGGATGAATACTGCATCAAGGTCAACTATTACATTGATGGTAAGTTTTTTTTTTTTTTTGCTTTTTTTTGGAGTGGGGAGGGTACGGCAATTGGTGTTAAGTGATTTGCCCAAGGTCACAAGCTAGTTTTTGTGTTAAATGTCTGAGGTCAGATTTGAACTCAGTTCCTCCTGACTCCAGAGCCAGTGCTTTATTCACTGCACCACCTAGCCTCCCCCAATGGTAAATTCTTCAATTTAAAAAGGCTGCAAGCCAAGACCAGAGTGAAGCGAGTGCTGGTGCATGATTTTCTATTTACAGATGCAGCCTCTGAAGCTGAAATGCAGCAAAGTATGGATCAATTCTCTACTATTTGTGCTAATTTTCACCTAACAATTAACACCAAGAAAACACAGGTTCACCATCAGGCACCACTACACCATCCACACATGGAGCCATGGGTTACAGCAAATGGAGAAGTTTTGAATTCTGTGGATAAGTTCACTTACCTTGGTAAGTGATGTTTACCAGGGATGTATACATTCATAATGAGGTTGACTCACATATTGCCAGAGCTAGCTCAGTGTTTGGGAGGCTCCAAAGGAAAGTATAGGAGGGTAAAGGTATTAGACTGAATATCAGACTGAAAGTCTACAGAGCTGTTGTGCTGACCTTATTGTTGTATACCTGTGAAACCTGGAGAGTGTACCAGCACCATGCCAGGAAACTCAATCGCTTGCATTGGAATTGTGTTAGAAAGATTCTGAAGATCACTTGGCAGGATAAGGTACCAGACACTGACTTGAACTAAACTGCCAAGCATTCAAACTCTACTTCAAAGAGGGCAACTCCAAAGGGCTGGCCACATTATTTGAATGCAAAATGTACACTTGCCAGAAAGACTGTTTTATGGACAACTCACACAGGACAAGCATTCACATGGTGGACAGAAGAAGTGATATGAGGACACTCTCAAGGTCTCTCTCAAGAGCTTTGGATTTATTGTGTGACATGGGAGGCACTGGCACAGGACAGTTCAGAATGGTGGGCTCACATCATGCTGTGCTCTATGAGCAAAGCAGAACTGAAACAGCTCAAAGGAAACACAGACTGTGCAAGTTTGGAGAATCCACCCCAAATGTTCACATGGACTATTTGTGCCCAACCTGTGGTAGAGCCTTCCAAGCTCGGATTGGTCTGATCAGCCACAACTGGACACATTGATAATTGACTTTAGCGTAGTGATTGTCATTTTGGTCCTCTTCAAGAATGAAGGATAACAATCAACCAACTATATATATATATATATATATATATATATGTGTGTGTGTGTGTGTGTGTGTGTGTGTATATACACACATATACATGTATATATGTATATATAGAGACATATACATACATACATACACATATACATATATAGAGATATCTATTTTGAGTAATTGATGATATATATTGTCAATCAGACCCTATTTTATAAATATATATACATACTAATATATGTAACATATAATACATATATACACTACACATACATACACGTATATGAAATTACTTAGAAGACATTGAATCTTTGTGATGTGGGGGTGGGAATTGAATCCAGGTACTCATGTTCAGAAGTAAAAGATATTAATAAAACAGAATGGGAAGCCATAGAGCAGAAATATCCTGTCTGACTTCACTGAGGAGAGCTATTTTAAAGGAGAGAAAGACAGACTACCTGAGTCAAACTGTAACAGAAAAGAAATTGGATTTTTAATAAACAAAAAGAAAGACAGAGCTGCTTGATTAAAACCCACCCAGTTGTTGGATTAAGGGGGCAGAGCTCTCCAAACTTTGATCATTTTTTTAAAATCAGTGAGCTCATTGCTATGTTCCAGCATCCACTCATCTGGTGAGACACTCCAAAAGGGTATCACTCATAATGCATCTCGCAGATACCAGCAAATTATTTGCCCCAGCAAATGAAAATCCAATGCAGGCTCCAATAAGTGTAACTCATAAATGTTTAATCCACTCAGAAGAAAACAAATTTTATTTGATTTAAGAAGAAAACTCTTTTGCCCAGCACAGCAATCTCCAGGCAAGAACAATAAGATTCATTGTTAGCAAGTTTGCACTTTCATAAATTTTTTGAGCAATTGGCAAAGTATTATTGCCATTTGTAAGTTACTGAGCTGGAGTTCTCCCCACCCTCTTCTGCCTGGCCCTTTTGGTTCAGGAGAACTAGATTTCTTCTTTTAGCTATGGGAAAGACCCATGGATCCTAGGATACTAGAACTGGAAGAAGATAAACCCCTTACCTGCAATCTTTTTGAAAATAGCTAATATCCAGCTTCTGCTTCAATGTCCTCAGTGGCAGAAAACTCATTATATACTTTGTGTAGCCCATGCTACTGAGAAACAGCACTCATACAGGAAAAAGACACTTCCTGTCACTGTACTGGCTAGGATAAAAAGAGACTCCATAGGTCTATTGGGGGAAAAAAAAAGCAAAACCAGGGATAATGTCATATATGTAAATTATTTTGGCCATAGCCAGTGATGACAGCAATAGATACCCCTCCAAGACATCATATTTATAAAACGTTAGAGTTCAGAGGTCACCTAGTACAAAGGTTTACCTGAAAGAGGCAGCAAAGTCATGCCATTAGCAGTGCAGTCTAGGTGGTGGGGTGGAAAGAATACTCAATTTAAAGTCAAATCACAAAATATTAATTAGGAGAACTGGATTTTTGATCCCAAGTCCTCTGATTCTAAATACAGTGCAATTAAAAAACAACAGCAACAGTATTATATTGCTAATCCTTTTTTTTTAATGTTCCTGCTTCCTACCACAGGGCCTTTCACACAGTAGGCTCTTTAAATGCTAGTTGATTGAGTCAGGTGAGGTGCTAATAAATGTGTAACAACCAGTTTTCTGTGGGGAGGAGATGTACACATGATATACCTTTAAACTTAATCTGCACCTTTAATATTTTCTCTGTCACCCTTTTAAGACTAGATAATCAACAAACAACAAATCTACTCGTGTCATTTGCTTATTTTCTGGGGTATAAATACTAGCACTGGGGGCGGCTAGGTGGTGCAGTGAGTAAAGCGCTGGCCCAGGATCAAGGAGAACCTGGCCCCGGAGCCAGGAGAACCTGAGTTCAGTTCTGGCCTCAGACACTTAACACACACACACACACACACACACACACACACACACACACAAAACCTAGCCGCATAGCCTTGGGCAAGTTACTTAACCCCAATTGTCTTCCAAAAAGCAATAAATAAACAAATAAATAAATACTAGCACTGAAAATTTAACAAACCAGTTCGAACCATTTTGAACTAGCTTCAGTATACCTGTGTGTGGAAAGTTCAACCTATGCAGCTGTTCCTATTTCCTTGTCTAATCTTAGGTAAGTCATTTAGGATCCTAAGTTTCCTGATAGATTTAGGGCTGGAAAGGACCCTTGGAGTAGATCAAGCCCAACACCCTCGTTTCACAGGTTATTTTGTATAGACAATCTTTGTCTATAGTTGTTCGCGATCTGTCTTCACCATTAGACTGCTGATTGTTGTTTTGTCTGTTTTTGTTTCCTTAGAAGTTAGCACAGTGCATGGCCCATGTAGGATCTTAATGCCAGTTTAATAAGGCATAGAAACATTCAGCTCCCTGCCTAGATAACATAGCTAACAAGTTTTGGAGGTGGGTTCTGAATGCAGATCTTCCTGTCTTCAAGTCCTAGACTATCCACTGGCTATGCCTCTAACCTGCATTGTCAGTTTGGGTGCCCAGGGGAATACTAAAGCCAAGTCCAAGGTACTCTTTGGGTCTGCAATGATGTAACAGTAATTAATGAGCCCCTGCTGTATATTTACAATTAGGAGTAGCCAGTAGATGTAACTATCTCAAAATAGACATTTACTACATTATAATACATTAAATAGACATTATTGTAATAGTAATAATAAAACATCTTCCCCATAGACATGGGCTACACTTTCCCACAACTATGCAGCATCAATGGGGACAGTGAACATATATATAGGATATACCAATAAAGAGGCTCACAAATAGAGAATGTGCATGCCCTGGGACACTGCAGGGTCCCAATGGCTTTTCTTTCTTATGGTGTTCTCATGTTAATCCAAATGGGTTCAATATCTTTCCCAGGCAGGTTGCTGAGCTGAGCTCCCTAGGAATAGCCCTCTCTGTAACTCTCTCTTGTTAGCTAGGGTTGGCTCCCTTATGGAATCAGAATCTTAATACAAACTTAGAAAGATTCATCAATCCCAAGTCTTCTATAAGGAAACATGGAGTTCACAACAAGAAAGCAAAAGAAACCAGCTTTATCAAGGAAAGATACAAAATAAAGGACAGCAAGGGAAAATTATAGAATCATGTCAGGTCCTCCAAGGTCCAGGAAATGGGCACCCTACTTGTGCCCTGGAGAAGCAAAGCACCCTATTCCTCAAACATCAAAGTCTGATGGGCTTTTTATAGGGTTCTTCTCTGCATCTACCAGAACAAAAGAATGGAAAAAGGGAGCAAAGAGACTGGACTTGGGATAGGTACTGATTCCTATTAGTACAGAAAGTGAAAACTGGGGAACTAAAGAATAGTTTATATTCAAATCCTGGGCTACAGGGAAAGAGAACTTTGGGCCTTCATTATTGCCTTACTGACAGGATGAGTCAGCTTCTGCCTGAATTTTTCATTTAGCTGGTTAAGGAAGTTACTATATTCCTTATCATCACAGAGGTCAAATTACTCAGTGTTATCTTCTACTTTGACTGCTGGACTAGCTTTCACTTGGGTGTTTTCTATTGGGCATTTGGATCTGCTCATAAATGTCATGGCCAATCAGCCTTTTTCCCCTCCCCTCTCACCAAGCAGAAATAATTCTTTCTCAGAGTCTGGGTTCTTCTCTGTTTCTAAGATTCACATTAAGACCTATTTCCTTACTTAACTGACATTTAGGTAGTGTGTCTTGATTTTGAAAGGATTACCAGGACATAACTAATCCTTGATCATTCAATGACTAGCTGCTCATTAATTTGATCATTTTTGCTCCAAGAGCTTCATACCTCATAAAGGGGTCAGAGAGTGGAGACACTTCTTTTTTACTTCCTTTAAGACCTTAACACCTGATGATCCCTATTACCTGTCTCATCTTCTGTGATGTCAACTGAACTTGGGGGAAATAACCAAAGAAAATATTTGCTGTAAAACTGAGCATTCCATATGTATGTGATGCTTGTGTCATAAGCAATTTTTTTTCTGGTTTGGCTCAATTGCTGTCATTTGATTGAGATAGCAAGTTACATCACTAGCTAGAGTATGCAAAATTTAGATGAGATACCAAACCTCAGTTCAGATCATTAATTAGTTAGCTGTAGGAGAATTTCTGGCTTGGTTTTACATAAGGTAAGCTCCAGTGTTAATAGTTAGTTTACAAATTCCAGCTTTAACCTCAGTGTTTTCCAAACAGTTTACTATTTTACTTGATGTAAATCATCCCCTTTTGCTATCTGTTCTTTGATGAGTAAACCTTTTCCTTCCGTTAATGTCCTCTGTAAAATTCCATTGTTTCCATCCTGTCTGTGATAGTAATGGCATTTAAAGATTCCCCTGTATTGGCTTAGTTTTTCAAACTGATTGTGTTAAAACCCAGAGCTTGTTAATCCCACCTGTGGGATGGACTTTTTGATGTGAAAAGAAAGTCCTGAACTGGGAGGAGCTGGTGACGTAGATTTGGAGAGACAAGAGAGAGGCGGAAGATCTTTTTGGAAGCAGCACCTCGTGGAGAGAGAGAGACTAAGAGAATTGCTGGTGGCCGCTTTGAATTGCCCTGGACTTTTGAGACCTGCCCCCTGAGCTGCCAAGGACTGAGGAGACATGGCTGTTTTGCTGGTACTTTGTCTGTCTGTTTTGATGTTATTTTGCCAGATTTGTCCACTGGTGAAAGACTGTCCTGTTGAAGAAGTCCTGGAACCTGGCATTTGGTTAAGAAGCCCTGAGACTGTCCTGCAGACAGAGAGTGAATACTGTCCACTGGTGAGGGACAGTGCTGTTGTTGCAGGGGTCTGGAGACTGTCCTGCAGACAGAGTGAATACTGTCCACTGGTGAAGGACAGTGCTGTTGTTGCAGGGGTCTGGGAGCCTTTCTGTTGGTTCAGAAGCCCTGAAGAAGGATTTTCTTGTTGTATGTTTACAGAAATCCTGGGAGAGGGCTTTGCTAATGTGTTCAGGGGTTCTAGGACTGTTCTACAGACAGAGGATAAATTCATGAAGGGACTGGCAATGTATCTTATGGCCTTGCTAAGCCTTGTCTCCCCAGGAACTAAGATTGCTGAGAACTTGCCTCGTGTCAAGATGAAGAAAAGACCTCCATTTGGGTATTAAGTGCTGTGTTTAAACTTGATGTAACTCTGGGGTAGATTCAATTGTGATCCAGGGGTGGGGAACTTTTGACCTTATTGTGCTCTGTGATTGACAAATGAAGGTACTTTACCTATGTTTGGAAACTAATCTCCATTTGAGAAGAGGGGTTTTGTGGTGGACCAAATGAAGGTATAGCCTAGGGGTGGAGAAGTATTTAGAACAGGGACTTTGTAATTGATTGAATGATTGGAAGGTCCTGGGGTGGGGTAGTACTTGGAGATTATTTAATCACACTTAGTAAATGCTGTATTTTGAATGATGTCCTGTTTTGATCTTCTCTGTTCTTGGTTTGTCAATGAATAAAATAGAGAGCACCTATGCTGGTATTTTGAACCTGGGAAGTTGCCTTTGCTTGGCATTATATTACACTGTCTAAGACATATGAAAGGTTGCTGCATCTGCTCCTTGGGGCCCACCGGATTTTGTCTGTGCTCTAAGTATATAAAAAGTGAGGTTTTGTTTTTTTTATCTTTCTGCATGTTGATAGTTTTGATGGACAACAGTACCTATCAACAAATCCTTGGACAATTTTTATGTCACCTGAATGTGTATAGATGGATGAATAAGTAAATTAATGAGTCATAGGCCTGGTCCCCTCCTCTGACTAATTGCCTTTCTCAGGATCTTTTTCACTATATAAATGTCCTCCCTACAACCTGGTGTCAGAATTGATCTGATATTATTCAGCAACCTAATCACCCAATTTTACTATAATTTACTAAAGTGCTTTAAAAATATATCCCCCTATACCATTAATTCCTATGTTTTAAAATGGTTTTTCTAAGCCTTAACTCAAAGATTTGACTGGAAACAGCACAAGTTTGGAGATATGTGTTAGCTTTGGAGTCTTTTTCTTTGGTTGAATATTCAATTACTAAAAATTTATTTAGTGCCTACTGATGTGCCAGATCTATAAAAGGCTTTGGGGGTTCAAAGAAAAAAATAAACCCTGCCCTCTGGAAGTTTATGTTATAATGGGCTGAGTGAAGAGGGTTAGTACAAAAAAGTAAATAGCTAAATGTATATACAAAATAACATGTTGTTTTGGAAATTTTTGATTTCCTTTTATTGTTCCTGCTACTTTGGGTTAATATTTATCTCATCTTATTTAGAAAGCATAGTGAGATATAAAATGGATAATTTTGATTACATTAAATTAAAAAGTTTTGTACAAATAAAACAAATGTAGCCAAGATCCAAAGGAAAGTAGAAAATTGGGGGGGGGATTTATAGACAGTTTCTCTGATAAAGTTTTCACACCTCAAATATATAAAGAACTTTGTAAAATCTCTGAGACTATGAGTGATCCCCCAATGAATAAATAGTCAAAGGCTATGAACAGGAAGTTTTCTGATGGAAGAAATCAGGATAATTTATAGTCATATGAAAAATTGCTTTAAGTCATTATTGATTAAAGAAATACAAATTAAAACAACCTCATTTTATACCTATTAGACTGACCAAATGATTGAAAGGGAAAGTGACAAATGTTGGAGGTGATGTGGAAAAATTGGGACTCTAATTCATTGTTGGTGGAAATGTAAACTGATCCTACCATTTTGGAGAACAATCTGGAATTATACCCAAAGATTTATTAAACTGCCTGTTCCCTGCGACCCAGTATTACCACTATTGGGTCTGTTACCAAAGATAATTAGGGAAAAAAGGAAAATAATCTATATGTTCTAAAATATTTATAGTAGCTCTTTTTGTGGTGGCAAGGAAGTGGAACTTTTAAGGATACCCATCTGTTGGGAATGGCTGGACAAGTTGTGGCATATGATTGTGATGGAATTCTATTGTGCTATAAGAAATGATAAGTTCGATAATCTTAGAAAAATATAGACTTGCACAAAATAATGAAGAGAAAATGAGCAGAACTAAGAGAATGTTGTATACAGTCACAGAAATAGTGTTTTAAGAACAACTTTGAGTGAATAAGTCATTTTGACTACTTCAATACCCAGATTCACTAAAAAGGACATATAAAGGAAAATGCTGTCTGTATCCAGAGAAAGAAATGATGGTATGTAGAGAATGATTTTCTACACACACATATATCTATATATACATATACATATATATGTATATATATATATTTGTGTCTCATGGTAGATATCTCAAGGTGGGGGAATAAAGGAAAAAATTTACATGATAACTGTAATAAGGAATAGCAAGTTGTACATAATAGATTTGCAGTTTCATGTGCAATCACCTTTTTATTATTCTGTGTTATGGAAATGATTATTTTATTCCATAAATTTAAAATTAAATAAATAATAAAATGTTAACCTCAAATGGACACAACCTGTCCCATGGAATGTAAAATTGTATTTAACATCTTAAACATTCCTTAAATAAGAAGCAGTGGAAGTATCTCAACTGGCACTGACTCCTTGGTTACATGTTAATACCCTTTCTTGATCAACCTATTTATGAACACTCTAAATGTAGTTATTCTATAACCTTACTTAGTTTACTTATAGAGTTTGCTTGAGGAAGTCTGTTTACTTGGGAAAATATGAGATTATGACTATGTTTAAGTTTACTCAACTTTGAGGACATTGAAGGAAGTATGAGATTATGGATCTATCTTCTTTTTAACTTCTATAGCCTAAGAGAAATGTACAAGATTGAAGTATGTAAATGAATTATGTCTCTGGCACTCTCATGTAATTTTTCCTATGAGAAGGGTTCTTAGGATCCTAATTATTGTTCAAGTTTTCTCTGAGGCCTGAATCTATGCTTGAACTCAACAAGAAAACCTAGTTTTTACCCTTGAAATTTCGGTTTTGTGGTAAATATATATATATATATGACATTTTAAAAACTCACTTTTTATATATACCACATGAACTCAGAGAAAAAGATATTTCTTTCCTAATGGTGTTTTTCAAAGAGATAATTCCAGTGACCTTATTTGTGTAGGGAGTTCCACAAGGGGAAACTCCCTCAGCCAATGATGATTGGAATTTCTACATATAGAGTGCTGCCTAAGGATCTGAGAAGCTGAAGAAATTTCCCACAGCTTCTCAGATAGTATGTGTTGGTAATAGGACTCAAAAACATGTTTTCTTTACTCTATTTTAGGCTCTCTATCTTCCATACTACTCTATCAGATATCTTCTATATGTTCTCTAGTAACGCAACTAATCAATCAGATCCTCGATTCAGCTGCACTCATGGCCAGCCCTGGATGTAAAGAAATGCTGGGCACTGTTTGGAAACCATTATGCTACTATGGTTCTCTCATTAGGCATTTAGACCAGCTGTGGAAAGCAATTGATCATATCTATAAAAACCTTAAAAATAGGTAAAACTGATAGAGATATGAAGGCATTTGACCTTTGTTGGACCTTGTCTTTGGCCAAAGAATATCAACACAATGTTCTGCCATTCTGGCTTATTCTTTTGGGTTGCTTAAACAATAAATAAACAAACACACGAATGAATGAATGAAACAAACCTAGGTTTTTAACTCTTAACATTTCTACCACTTGAATTCAGAGAGGAGACAGTTCTCCTGTAACACTCCTTCCTTCCTTCCTTCCTTCCTTCCTTCCTTCCTTCCTTCCTTCCTTCCTTCCTTCCTTCCTTCCTTCTTGCCTTCCTTCCTTCCTCTATCCCTTCATTCTGCTAGGTAGCATCCCAGCTGGAATTCCCTTTTGAATGCAGATATTCCTCTGGATTGCTAAATCTTCACCTGAAGTCTTAGTCTTCAACTAACATATTCTTCTTTAACATTTAACACCTTTGTTATCAACTATGATATTACATATCAACTCAAGGAATATTATGGGGAAACTATCTCCTCTCTGAGTTCAAGTGGTAGGTAATTGCTGCCAAAATATATTCATTACTATATAGAAATGTGAAATGTAAAAACGTGTTTTATTTATTTGTTTATTTATTGATTTATGTTTTCTTTGTTTAATTTTTGCTCAAGCATAGGTTCAGCCCTCAAAGAAAACCTGAACAATCATTAGTATTCTAAAAAAGTTTCTTATATGCAAAATTATATCAGAGTGATAGATAAATAATTTATGTACATATTACAATCTTGTATATTCCTCTTAGGCCATAAAAGTTAGAGAAAAGATAAATCTACAATCCCAATACTTACTTCAATAACATAAAAGTTGAACAATGTTAGTTAAACAGGATCATAATTTCATACACAGATAAACCTAGTCAAAAGGACTATAGGTAAACTAAGTTAGTTTACAGATTAAGCTACATTTAGATTGTTCACAAATAGATTAATTGAGGAGGAAGATTTATGCATCACCAAGGAGTTAAGGACAGTTGAGATGCTTCTTGTCTAAGGAATATTTAAAGCTTTAGATACATTTTCACATCCATGGAACAGTTTTGGGTCAACTCAACCTTTCAACTATGAGAAATGACTCACCTTCACTTGAGTCAAGATTTGAACAGGTGAAAGTAATATAAACGAAACATAGGATTTTAGTTAGCCAAAATTTATAGAAAATATAACTCTTAGTCCTGAATAATGAGGAATGAAAAGGAATGAAAAATCCCCACTATAGAAGGATAGATAGACATAAATGGAAAAAAAAAACAGAAGAGGGAGGATGAAAGGGGGAATAAAAGAAAAAAGGGAGAGGGGAAAGAAAGGAGGAAAGGAGAAAAATATAGGAATAAGAGAAGAAAGGGAGGAAGGATGGAATGGAGAGAGAAGGTAGGAAGGATGGACAAAATCAGAATGAAAAGAAGGAAGGGAGGGAAGAAGGAGGGGATGGAGCAAGGAAGGAATTAGGAAGAAAGATGGATCAACATGGAAGGAAGTAAAGCAAGAGAGATGAATATGGTAGTAAAGGAAGGAAGGAAAGGAAGGAAGAGAGGGAACAAGGGAAGAATAGAGGAAAGGAGGAGGAAGGATGGGAAGAACGAAATATTTACTAAGTGATTACGATGTGCCAGGGATTTAAAAATGTTATCATGCTTGATTCTCCCAAAAGCCCTAGGATATAGATGTTATTATTATGTCCATTTTACAGCTGAGAAAATTGAAAAAAAATAATTACAGAGTTTCACAGCAAAGTAAGCGTCTGAATACAGTTTTGAACTCAGGTCTTCCTGACTCCAGGCCCGGTACTCTATCCACTGAACTACTTAGATACCTAAAGGGAAAAGAAGGGGTCAGTTTTTTCTGGTCCAGTTCCCAGAGAAAAGGGGAGGAAATTCCAGGAACACACAGTCTGAGGGAAGAAAGGTGGCTACATAATTTGTGTGGGACTTATTGAGGAACTATGAAATAAGAGGAAATCAGACAAGAAAAATAAGGAAAATTAAGAGAGGAAAAAGTACTAATATTCAATCTTAATTCTCCACATAAAACCTAGTTTGTTCCATCCTTCACTTCATGTGACTTCTGCATTTTAGAAAAAGTCTTTCATAATGTAAAAAAAAAACTAGAAATTTGCCAAACTTTGCCTTTGAGCAACCATTCACACGTTAAAAAGTCTCTTACAACGTCACTAGGAAGCACATGTATATAAGCCCTAAATTAATAATATTCAGCATTTAAACAATGCTTTAAGGTTTTCCAAATGCTTTATAAATATTAAATATTATCTTCATAGCAACACCAGAAGATGCTAGTACTATTTGGATTTTATAGAAAAGGAGTTCATTCATATATTTGTTTATTCTTTGTTTTGGGTATTGATCTATCCTTGTCTGAAAGTTCATTAATGTATGCATTCATTTATTTATTCCATGGCATTAATGTCTTCTGATTTTATAGCAACATCACTTATGTGGGGAAAATACCCCTACTCATTCCAGAATGAATTCCATATTCAAATGAATTCTGTATTCCATGTGAACACCCTATATGTTTATAAAAGGAAATGTTCAGTATATTAATAAGTAAGATCAGGATTAACTCTTTGCAGTCTTAGAAATGTTAGTTTCATTGTTCTATTCTGACATTTGTATAATATTCCTCTACTAAATTCTTCCTCTTCCACATCCTTGTGGCCTGAACCCATGCAATAATAGTTGTTCAGTACATGTATAGAATCTATACATCTATACATCTATAGAATGGAAGACAATTAGTTTTGTTTTATTTTTAATCAGTTAATACATCTTCTTGATTCTGCCCCTACAACATCTAACATATCAGTTTCCTCCTAAGAGGAAGAAGAAATAGGAGAATGGGGAAAAGTTACAAAAATGCAACATAATGGCAGCTAAAACTTTGAAACAGAACAATAAAAATGTGGAGTTCAAAACTGTAAAACAACCTCATTGTGTAGTAGGGGATACTTTTGCAGTATGGGTTTTATGAAAATATCTATGACTCTACCAATATATCTATAGATAGTATACCTACTTTCTAGTGCCATATATGTATATGCATATGTGTGTATCTATGTATGTGTGTGTGCAAGTGTGTGCAAGTCTTCTTCTAGGCACTATTGATTCCAAGCCAAAACAAAACAATTCCTGATTTCAAGAAGTTTACATTCTATAAAGGTAGGAGACAGGGTGGGGGAGTGGAGGAGACAATATGTACGGATATAAGTGAATTATATATGTGTATGTGGGTATGCACATATACATACATACATGAAAGAGAGGAAAGAAGGGAAGGATGGAGGAAAGGAGGAGGAAGAATAGAAAGAAACAAATATTTACCAAGTGATTACAATGTGCCAGGTATTTAAAACTATTGTCACACTTGGTCCTCCCAACTACCCTGGGAGAAAGATGTTATTATGTCCATTTTACAGCTGAGGAAACTGAAAAAAAAAATAATTACAGAGTCTTACTGCAAGTAAATGGTGGAATACTAGTAACTGGGGAAATTAAAAGACATATTTTGTAGGGAGTTTTTAAAGTAAGGGTTTCTGTGAGACTGAGGCAAACAAGGAGTGCGTTCCGGTCCTGGGCAATGTTTGGTACAAAGGCACAGAGATAGAGGATAGAATGTCTTGAATGAAGAAGACCAAGAGAGCCAACTTGGTTATTGTGTACAGTATGTAAACGGGGAATAATGTGTAATAATGTTTGTTCTAATACCTGGAAAGGTAGAATGGAATCAGATAAAGAAAGAAAGCTTTACATGTCAAAAAAAAGTACTTTACACTCTATCTTCTAGGCAACAGGAAGCCAATGCAGCTATAAACAGGCTAGGTTTTTGTCAGATCTGTGTTTTAGGAATCTTAATTTGGCTCCTGTGTAGATGATGTATTATACAGAGGAAGAAATTTGAGGAAGGGCTACCAATTTAGGAGGATATTGCCATAGTCCAGGTGAGAGGTGATAACAAATTGAGTTAGGGTGTTGGCCTACTGTGCAGAGAAGGAGGAAATGGATTGATGAGATTTGTGAAGGCAGAATCAATAATATTTGGCAACTAATTATGAATGAGGGAGGGGAGTAAAAGAGATGAAGACTAACAGCAACTCTGCAGTGATGAACTTGGTAATCAGGAAGGATGATAGTGCCCTCAGGAGAAATGGAGATGTTCAAAATAAGGATGGGTATGGGGGAAAGAGAATGAATTTTGCTTTAAGTATATAGATGTTAAGATACATCCAATTGGAAACTCAATATGCAATAGTGCTCTGACTGACACCAGAAGAAGGAGCACTCACACAGATAAAATCAAAGCTTAAAGTAATCATAATAAGCATTTATAGGGCACTTACTACCTTCCAGGTATTGTGAGAAGTACTTTACAAACATCTCATTGGATCCTCACAACAACCTTGGGAAGTAGGTGCTACTGTTATATCCATTTTACAGGAAACTGAGGCTCAGGGAGTGACTTGTCCAGGGTCACAAAGCTACTAAATGTCTGAGTCTGGAATTGAGCCCTAGTCTTCCTGACTAGGGCCAGTTCTCTGGCCACCATGACAGCTGCCCCATGTGGTCTATAGTAGGCTCTTTGTAAAGAAAAAACTGAGGATTGTAAACAGTTGTTACTGCTATTATTACTGTTGTTGAGGAGGAGGAGGAAGAGAAGAGATAAAGGAAACAAGAAATGTCTTCTCCAAAAGCTAGTTGTAAATAAGGAAGACAACAATTTGACATGGGAGTCAGAGACGTGATTGATATATCTGAGTCTCCATCTATATGTATGTATATATTCATGTATATGTATGTGTGTATGAATAAATATAATGTTGAAGATATTAGCTTTGTCAAGTGTAACACCGGAAAATAAAATTAGAAATAATACATGTAAGTTACATAGGGGATAGATTTTAGCACTATATAAAGGAAGATGAATTTCCTTCGATGAATTTTCTAATAAGTAAAGCTGTCAATCCTATAGAAAGGGCTGATACTTGTCATACTGAGCTACCTATCACTGAGAATATTCCTGAAGAATCTTGAGAACCAATTAATGATGTTAAAAGGAGATTCCTAATATTAGGTCAGAGGATAAACTAAAGAAGAGGTCAGAAAAATACAGCCCCATCTGTTTTTTGTGTGGCCTGAAAGCTATTGTCGACCCACACATCATAGTTTGCTGATTCCTGAATTTACTAGCTCCTAGGAGTCTTTTAAATGCTGATTATTCATTCTGTGCTCTTATAGTTCAGGGGTTCTTAATCTGGGTTCTGTGAACTTTTTTTTCTTTTTTGAAACTAGGTCTCTCTATTTTGGAAGTTCAATGGCCTCTCCTGGCCTTATCCAACTATGGATTGGTGCCAAACATTGACTTACTCTACTTCTGATTCAGGCCAGTTCTACTCTTTGTACTCAGTCTAGTTAATTCATGTTCTTAGATGCTCACCCTATTGATGCTAGATTGATTAAAGACTTCTGATCTGCTTTAGTCCTGCTAAACTCAGAACTTCTAAACTCAAGTGATCCACTGGTTTCAGCCTATCCAGTAGGAGTGATTATAGCATACTACCATGCCTGACTGTGACAGCCTATTTCAATAATTTCCTTTATATACTAATTATTTTATTTTATTCAGTTAAAAACATTATTCTGAGATGTCCATACCTTTCACCAGATTGACAAAGGAGTCCATGAGTGTTGAAAAAAAAACAACTTTTAACAACCCCTGGTCTATTTATTACTTGATATCATAAACTAAACCAGAAGACGTTCCATTTAATCTGAAGGGGAATAGAAAAAAAATATAGCTATAATTTATATAATTTTTCATGCTGAATATAGGTTCCTAGAATCACAAGTGTATTAGAAAAAAATTCTCAGAAGGTCCTAACATGAGTCCTTGCATTTACATAGATTGATACAATGGAAAACTAAACATAGTACATATGTGCTTTCAAGTCTTAGCCCTCAAACATGACTTATTGTAGGTGATTTCTTTTTTTTTTTAGGTCTCTTCACTTGCTAAGTGGAATAAAACAGCTATGTTGTCTGTGCCAAAGGATTATTTTTATGATCAAATTAGTTATTGTCTTTAATTTCTTTTCCAATGTGTTAAGGACTACATAAATATAAGACAATTATTAAAGGATATTAGAGCTAGAAAGGACTACAGAACATAGGATATTAGGAGTCACATGTAAGACTGATTCTTTCAGTTGTATGAGAGAAAAAAAAATCAGTTTCTCTTTTGCCCTTATCATTATGTAGTGTATAGATGTTAAACCATTCAACTCTTAAATATTTTAAATAATAATTAATTTGTATTGATGAATATTGGTGAAAATATCTGTATTTTCACATATATAATTTCCTATACTAAGTTCAACACAGAAGTCAAACCCTTCACCAATCCCTCCAAATATGCACACAACACACATATGTATACATATATACATTTATACATACACACACAAATTGCAAAACTCATTAAAAACTTGGAATCAATCAGTCAGTTCTGGGCAAGATTATTAACCTGTTTTTAATTTCATTTTCTATTCCCCTCTCTTGGCAAATCCTATCCAACTCCCCTGAGGCTCAGGGCCTCATACTCCTGAATGGAATGACCTCTCATGGGTGACTTCCCTATAGAGTTTCCTAGGCTCCCAAACTGTATGGACCTATATATCCTGTTCAAAATTTCTGATTCCTCAAATAAAGTGGTTTCAGCTAACTGTTAAGTTGTTAAGTGAAATGAGCATTCAATTTATAGTAAGGTATTAATGGGTGATAATATCTTAATGTGTTACTTTTTAAAATATATTTGCATTTTAAAGAAGACATCTAAAGCAGAAATATATTAGTGATCCAAAACACATATTTAATGACCCAACAAAGAAAATTATTTCTAATGTAGAATTTCAGGGACTATAGTTCCTTCTGAATGATAAGTGACTACCTTATTATAGAACACAGCACTGTCTTTGATCACCTTGTCAGTTCATTACCATGGCTGGCTTAATCAAGTAATTTCTTGAAGCTTAGGTCTAGATAAATTGTTATAGACTCCTTCTGAGGCTATTGCCAATTCCACGTTATGACATTTTGAAACTCACAAGGTTGCTGACACCACCAATTCTCCATCACCTAGCAGCAGGAAAGAAAAGACACAGCAGAGACAAAAAAACACAACAAAACAAAAAAAGTTGTGCTGTACTAATGGCCATATGTTTGTTGTCCTCATCAGGGTGAGTAGGCCCCTAGTGCTATCTCTCTTTCCCTACAAAGGATATCCTTTCCTTGATCAAACCCAGGAAAGGGATCGACTATTTTAATACCTTTAATTAATTAAATTAATTTTTAATTAATAATTAATTAATAGTTAATTAATTAATTACCTTTAAAGGGAGAGGCCATTTAATACCTTTTTTGTGTATACTCATTTCTGTCTTAGCAGACCATCAAAAACTCCTATAAACATATAGAAAGCACACAGAAACTACTCAAGCAGACTCAAGCAGAATGCTTGAGTATGCTCTTGCAATCCCAGGCCCAGAACCCATTGGTATGGGATGTTTTCCTCATTGGTAGAGATAAACTTCCTGCTCTAATTGAGGTATGGGATAGAGTTGATGAGAGCAGGGGAAAGAAGAGTTTTGGGGTTTTCTTAGGGTTGCTGAGTTTCTTTGTACTTAGGTATCAATTGACTTCTAACTTCAAGAGAGAAGAAAGATGCCAAGCCCATTTCAGGTTACTGAAGGAAAAGATTCTGGGAAGAAGCTGAAATGATAGGATCTGGTGAGTTCTGTCATGTCCCTAGCCATAGTCTGCTACACTAGAGACTTTGATGATGAGATCTAGGACTGTCTCTCTTGGTTGAGTTGAATTACCTCACTTCCAATGGAAGAGCTCCTTCACTCTGTCTTGTCTGATATATATTCTCCTGTGTTAACTTCCTCCGATTTCCATTTTTTCTTCTTTTGAGGAGGGAAGGCAAGACAATTGCAGTTAAGTGACTTGCCCAAGATCACACAGCTAGTAAGTGTGTCAAGTGTCTGAGCTCATATTTGAACCCTCATAAGGTCCTCCTGTCTCCAGGGCCATTGCTCTATTCACTGCACTACTTAGCTGCTCTGATTTCCATTTTTCTATTGAACTTGATAAATATGTTTCTATGATAATTGCTATTAGTGCTCATTATGGAACTGGTGTTTGGTAGGAAGGGAATTAAACCTTGTATATACAGGTTAAGGTCTTCCTCATTCCCAGTAATGAACAGTGATCAGAAATTGGCTTGAACCTGAAAGTCATATCCTCTAGATCCACAATTTTTTTTAGATCCATAATTTTTAATAAAGCAGACAGATATAATTCTAACCCTGTACTCCCTCACTCTGAGGAGAGCAGAGAGACCAAGCTCTGTTCCAAACTACCTGCTTCCCCTCCTCATATGATTTAAAGTCTTCTTTGGAGAAGTGAAATAGAAGAGAAAAATGACAAATATTGAAGGAGATTTGTAAAAAATTGAAACACTAATACATTGTTGGTGGAACTGCGAATTGAACTAGCCATTTTGAAGAGCAATATGGAATTATGCCCAAATGTATATGCCTTTTGACCCAGCAATATCACTATTAGATGTTTCCCAAGGAGATCAAGGAAAAAGATTAACCTATATTTTCTTTTTTTTTTCTTTTAGAATTTATTTATTTTTAGTTTTCAACATTCATTTCCAGAAGATGTTGAGTTCCAAATTTTCTCCCCATCTCTCCCCTACCCCCCACTCCAAGATGGCAAGCATACTGATTACCCCTTCCTCCAGTTTACCCTCGCTTACATCTCCTTCTATCTCTCCTCCCCTTGCCACGTTTCTCTAGGACCTATATTTTCCAAAATATGTATAGCAGCTCTGTTTATGGTGGCAAAAAACTGGAAATTGAGAGGATATCCACAAATTAAGAAATGACCTTATATGATTGTGATGGCATACTACTTTGCTGTAAAAAATGAACAGGCTGATTTTAGAAAAAAAATATGGAAAGACTTGCATGAAATAATGCAAAGTGAAAGGAGTAAAACCAAGAAAACATTATATATAGTAACAGCAACATTGTTCAACGTAACTGAATGACTAAGCTATTCTGATTATGAATAAGCTATTTTGAATTGTTGTTCATTAGTTTTAGTTGCGTCTGACTCTTTGTGACCTCATTTAGGATTTTCTTGGCAAAAGCACTGGAGTGGTTTTTCATTTCCTTCTTCAGCTCATTTTATGGATGAGGAAACTGGGGTAAACAAAGTTAAGTGATTTACCCAGGGTCACACAGCTAGTAAGTACATCAGGCTGGATTTGAAATCATTGGTTCTTCCTGATTCCAAGCCCAGTGCTATGTTAAATTATTTTTCAATAAGAATACCCAGATCAACTACAAAAAATAATAAGGGAAAATATTATCCACCTCTAGAGGGGAAAAAAATCATATATGGATGTAGTGTAGTGTTCCAAATATGTCCATATCAAATGTTGAACTCTGATGCAGAGTTGAGAGGGAAGGAACTCAGAACTTAAAATGTAATAAAAAAATAAACATTTTTTTTAAAGAGAAAGGTAAGCCAGTTGAAGTACATGAGTCAAGTTAAAAAATGTGAAGGAACATTGAAGCATTCTTATGCTAAATTGATCTAACTGCAGTTTATTGGTACATATTTAGGTACTATCCAAAGCCACCACTTTGTTTTCTTTTAGGTTAAATGTAGCCTCATATCACCATATCTAAATCTCTTTAATCAGTTCAGACCAAATAACCAATACAAACTAGATAACCTGTAAATGTTAAGAAGTTAGGGATTCCTACAGTGAGCTAGACCAAAGGAACTATAAATTCTAATATGAGGTAAGAAAACTCTATCTTCAATTGAATTTTCCAATAAAAAGTAGACCAGATAATACTAAATGAAGAGGTTACCCATAAAAAGGGTTAGGGTTGCTCTGGAGACCCCAAAATACCAACACACCAGGTCCTGCCAAATAAATTCAACTCAAATCTTCTCTCAGCCAAAGAAAAGTAAAGTTTATTAAAAATTTGCTTGCATTAGACACGGAGTAAGTCTGTGCTAGGTCATTCTATGGCGCTCTCACTATTCTATGGCGATTTCCCAAACATGGAGACAAGATGGGGTCTTATATACAGAAGGCTGTGGGAGGAAACTAGGTGTGATCTAGAGGAGGAGTTTGGGGAGGGTCTTCAGAAGGAGTTAATGAGGTCAATGAGTGATTAAGGGTAGGAAGAAGCTGGAGGCCACCTGGAGACCACAGAAAATCATGGGCTAGGCCAGTTCAAGGGTGGATCTACACTTTGATAGGCTCAAGGGTGGGAAGTCTAGTAACAGAAATGGGCTCAAGGGTGGAGAAGTTTAGTAACAGAGGGTGGGAAGTCTAGTAACAGACTTGCCTCATGCAAATGCCTCATCAAATGAGATGATTTAATCAGAGTTCAAGGGGGGTTCCCAGAGCCTGTACCTGAAGGAGAGCTGGAGGGGGCTCCCAGAGCCCATACCTCATCACTAAAGACAAGAGTTGGTAGAATTTTTTTGAAGGCAACATTTACTCAGATATCAACTGAAGGCTTTGATTGATCCAGCCTTTATTAAGGAGATTTAGGCAAAATAATTCAAAAGGACATCAGTGAGCTCATTCTAATCTTTATGAAGGCAGGTATTGGGATGGGGAGGAAAAATGACCCTAGATACTGTCTCATACAAATTTGAACTGAAGTTTAGGTGAATGGAATGCAGCAAAAGTATAATGGATAAGAGTTGTTTATTAATCCTGACAGTCAAACACTGCATCAGAGGGTATTGACAGCAATTCAGTCAGTGGGAGACTTGGCACAGCCTCCCTCACCTCCACAATCTCAGGGAACAGCAGGCAGGGTGATAGCCCATGTAGTGGGATGTGTGTTCCAGGTTGAAGGATCAGAGACTTTGGGGGCATGGGCATTGCAGCTGCCTCATCTTCTGTGTAGTAATAGTGATGAGGTATGGGCTCTGGGAGCCCCCTCCGGCTCTCCTTGAGTCCTTGAGGTACAGGTTCTGCAAACCTCCTTTGGACTCTGGATTAAATCTGTTACTATACTTCCCACCAATCAGAATGTGATCCACCCTTGAACTGGCCTAGCCCACCATTGTCTGTAGCCTCCAACTACTTCCCACCCTTAATCACTCATTGACTTCATTAACTCCTCCTGAAGACCCTCCCCAAACTCCTCCTCTGGACCACTGCTGTATTCTTCCCACAATCTTTTGTATATAAAACCCTGTCTTGTCTTCATGTTTGTGAAAGTGCCATAGAAGGGTGAGAGTGCCATAGAATGCCATGGAATAGTGAGAGCTCCATAATAGAATGACCTAGCACAGACTTACTCTGTGTCTAATGCAAGCAAACTTTTAATAAATTTTACGTTTCTTTGGCTGAGAAGACTCAAGTCAAATTCATTTGGCAGGACCCGCCGTGTTGGTATTTTGGGGTCTCTAGAGCAACCCTAACCCTCTTAGTGGACACCCTCTTCATTTTATGGTTCCCTGACTGGGAAACACTGCTAATCTCGAGAGTTCTTCTCCAGCCAGGAATAGAAGGTACATAAACTTCTCTCTTTCCCTAGTACCTTGGAAGTGCAGTTTTTTTTTTTGTTGTTGTTGTTGTTTTGTTTTGTTTTGTGGGGTTTTTTTGGACCTACCTCCCAGGTCCCATTAGGTCAGACAGCTAAGGAGTTTTTGGTCCTATTTGGTTATTTTGGAGAATCTGGACATGTGAGCAGTTTCTGAAGAATGGAAGATAAAGACAGACGCCCCATCTGGAAGTATAAGTCATATTCTTTCAATTCTCTCAGTGCTAGGGAACTGGGAAAACCTCAGGTACTTTTTTGTGGTTTTGTTTGTTTGTTTTTCAAGTCTTATTCTCAAACCTTCTTTTATGAAGGAAGGGACTTCCAGGCCCTATGCCTGGAGCTCCCAAAAGTTTGCCTTTGGGTTATCTTTTACAACATTGGAAAAAATATAGTTTCTCTGGAGATCTTAAAAAGGGAAAGTTGGAGTTTTTTTGCAACACTGTTTGGCCTAGGTATAGCTTAAAAGACCATGAATTGTGGCCTGTTTTGGGAACTTTAAAAGAGAATACTCTCTTGCAGTTAGAATCATACTGTCTCAGAGAAGGAAGATGGATTGAAATTGCCTACTTAATGGCTTTTGTTGAACTTTATCAGAACAAGGTTCTCAGTAAAGACTGTGAGATGCTTGAAGTTAGAGCCCATACCTCATCAATAGCATCAAGAAATGTGGGCCATTAGGAAAGGAAATTTTCTAAAGTTTAATTAGGAACGTCTATTGTAACTATTGCATAAGATACAGAACATGGAAACCCTTAGGATGAGGAGATTATTATTGTAATTATAACTGATGGGGTTTAGGCTTTGGGAACCTTCTTGAATCTTCCCACTTGATGAGGCATTTACCTGAGGCCATAAGCCTTTCATTATAGCTAGGCCCAAATCTCTGTTACTCTTAACCTAGACTAACCCTCCATTGTCCAGCTACTTCCCACCCTTGATCTTATCAAAATATCTACACCCAAATCTGTTACCCCTAAAGTAGCCTAGCCCTCCATTGTCCGTCATCTCCAGGTACCATTAAGCTATTTCTCACCCTTAATCCCACTCCTGGAGTATGACTTCAGTTATCAAAATCCTCCTTAGACCCTCCACAAACCCCTCCTCTAGACCACTCCTGCATCCTTCCCACAGTCTTTCTGTATATAAGATCTATCTTGCCTCCATGTAGATGCTGAGATTAATCTAGCTCAGACTCACTCTGTGTCAGATTATTCTAACCCACTTGTCCAATACGAGCATCACAGGTACTTAGGCTCCTTAAGAGTCTACCCATTATGGTGAATCTTTAATAAACTTTGCTTTACTTTGTCTGAGAGAAGACTTGAGTCTTATTCATTCAGCAGGACTTAGTATGTTGGTATTTTGGGGTCTCAAACACCCCTAAACACTAAACCTCAGCAATAAGTACCCATATCAGCAAATCTTTGGAAGGGTTTTGGCAATTGGTTCTGACTAGAACTGGGTGAAGTTAAACCGTAAGCTTACTTGCATTTTATAAAAGGATTTTCATTTGAGTAGAACTATAGATTTTTCTACCTATTCATTCACCTCTGAGGAAAGAGGAAATATTCCAGGGAAGCTTAATAGAGCACAGCAGCAAGGATCTGGCTAATATAAGGGAATGCAGTGAGCTCTAGAAGGAAGAAAGGTTGTTCAGTGATGATGGCAAAGGAAGGATCCAGAAATGTCAATAGGGAGAAAAAGAAGTCTATATGCTTCTTTCTGGCCCAGTGAGATACTTGGTTCATGATATGAAGATCAACCATTACTGGAAAAGGTAGCTATGAATTTAGTATCATTCAAAAAAAAGCAGAAACAATTTGAATATAAGTTCAAGAATAAAGGCAGTCTGCTAACTATATAGTGCAGAATTCTATATGATATAACAGAATAGGGGGCAGGGAAGCAAAAATCAATATGCAACAGCAGGGTTCATCTGAAAGGGGGAAGGAAGCAAAAAAAGAACAAGCATTTATTAAGTGTCTACTATATGCCAAGCACTGGGCTAAGTACTTTATTAATATCTCATTTGAGTACAAATATGGGGTGCAAGATAACAGGAACCTGAAAATTTCACAGAAGGGGGAAAGTGAGGAGGCTGACACCACCAGAGAGTAAGAATTACAAATTTCTGGCCATAGGCTGGGGAAGGTACACCTGGAGGTGCTATTTGATCAAATATTAGAGAGCTGGGAGAGGTTTGGGCAAGAGGATTATGCAGTAAATATCCCCACATCATGCCCCTGGGGACAGACTGAAGTTCTAGCCAGTTCTGTGACTTCAGACTATTTATCTGCCTTAGGTTTATTGTGCATATAGTTAAATGTGTATGTTTTGATCCCCATTATATTCCTGGGAGTATGTATCATTTCATTCTTTGCATTTTTTATGCTGAATACTTGGTATATAGTAATTCCTTTTAAAATATTGTTTGACTGATTAATTGATCCTAAGTTAGCTGGTAATAAAGCAGTTTCCATCAGTGGAGCGTACGTGTCTCTATGTCATATCTGGTACCTGACACTTGGGTCTTCTTGGTGTTTTAAATGATATCTGAAACCTTAATCTTTCTTTTGTTCTAGCTGTGGTCTCTATTATCCTATCCTGTAGCTGGGAACCACATGTGGCCCTCTGGTCTTCAATTGTGGCCTTTTGACTGAATCCAAACAGCACAGAACAAATATTTTTGTTATACTAAATATTAGGCATTATTATGCTAACATAGTATCTATTATCATACTAATAATATATTACTATGTATGCTACATATTATTATACTAATATGGTATATATTAGTATACTAATCCTTTTATTATACTAACATTTTGCAGACAATATATGGTCCTGATGTATTAGACCCTATGCCACTTTTGATCTTTATATTTCAAGAGTTATGTACAGTTACTAGACACGAAAAAAGTATTTGTTGAATTGATCTGAAATGAATATTTTCCCTATTGACTAAAACCACAGAATTCTCAGTTTCCTCTTCCTGTTGAAAGCTGGCATCACTCATAGTCCCTCCTTTTCACCAACCTTTAAGAGCCTATGCTTGGGCAAACATTGTTACAACTCTATAGCATCAAAGCCACATCCAGATTGAGTGAATCACAACAAAAGTGACTGAAATTTATATGGTTTTCATGTTGTATAATTAGTAGAACACAGGACTTGGAGCCAAGATTACTTGAGTTCAAATCCCACCCAATATACCTAGTTGTGTGACTCTTTTTGCAAGCCACTTAATTTCTCCAAGCCTCTATTTCCTCAATGTAAAAAAAAAATATATATATATATATATATGCATATATATGTATACACACACACACATATATATGTATATATACATTCATATATGTAGGTATACACACACACATATATATGTGTGTATATAAGCACCTACCTTGTAAGATTGTTGTATTCTAAAATGTGATGATGTATGCAGAGTGACTTGTAACATTGAAGTATTTTGTAATTGTAAGCTATGACACCTTAACATTTGCAAAGCACTTAATAGGGTCTCATTTTGAAACTTGCACTAATCTTGTGACAAAAGTACTACAAGCATTATTATCTTGATTTTACAAACACAAAAAGGGTCGACTGTTAATATTATTACCTGCTCTTGGTCATAAAAAGTAGTAAGTACTAGGACAATGTCAGAACCCGAGTCTTTTTGACAGCAAGTCTATTACTACATGGGTAACCAGGAAAATGTTCACAGACATCATCTCACAGAGAAAGCAATAACACCATACAAATTCTCCTAATTGCAAAAGGACAAGGAATTTCTTTAAAACATCCCTTTCTAAATTCTGCCTTAAGTACATGTATAGGCAGGAACAATGGCTGAATAAGAATGAAAGGTTGTGTATAAGCCTGTAGCAGCAAGCACCCCGGCATCCCCAGGGTGACTGCCAACACAGCTTCTTAGATCTGCTTTTTTAAAGGAAGGCAACTCAAAATGGGTTAACAATCTTGCTTTAATCAATCAAATATATCATTTGCCTTGTTCAGGGGAAAAAGTCAGCACCCCAACCTTCAGAGTATACAGACAGAAGTTACAAGAAAACAGAAAAAACATATTAAGCGGACAGGCTTCCAACTGTCTTGACCATTACATCCATACCTAGTCAGTTACCAGAGAGGGAAGCATCAACATCTGGGTTTTCAAAGCCGGGGGGCTCTCAACGGCTGCCTGGAATCTCATATGGTCAAATCACACAATACTTCTCAAAGTGAGCCCTAAAACAAAGTGTCACATCAGGGATTATATAGCCTTCTCCTGGGTCAGACAATGTAACAACCCTCTTAAGCCACTGCCCAATCACAAAGCACCAAGGTGTGGGCGTTCCTGAAAAATAAGCCTCCCACCACAGACTCTAGGTGCACTTAAACTGGGGGCAGGGAAGATCTTAAAAATTTACATTCTAATAACAAAGCCCAACTCTACATCATTATTTCAAATAGCAAGGAATGTATGAAATCACCTAAAAAGACAGCTAATACAGGGCGGGGGAAAGGAAACAAATTCTTGAAAGATAATTTCCATCTATGGTACCAGGATAAGGGACACACACACACACGTGTGCACACACACACACACACACACACACTGAGGAAATGAGCAAGCAAAACTATTAGAATAATGGAAATAATATTGGCAGAGATAGATAGGTGACAGATGATAGATAGATAGATAGATAGATAGATAGATAGATAGATAGATAGATAGATGGATGGATAGATAAACAGATGAATAAGTAGATGGATAAGTAGATTGATATTAGAAAGACATACAGAGAGATGGATAAATGGATAGATATGTGCAAACATACATATATGTCTGTATACATATACACGTAGATACATACACACATAAATATTTATTAAGTGCCTACTCTGCACAAAGAACAGGGCATAAAAATATAAGAAATCAAGGCAACAGAACCTGACCAAGTAGTGTCCTATTTGGTATAATACCATGTGTTAAATTATATGTGTATTATTCTACTTTGAAATTACCATGCCATATAGCTTTCCCCTCCCAAGCAATCACAGAACACCTGGAGGTCCTCCCCAGGTCAAAGGGCCAATCTTTTAGCAATGGGGAGTTGTAGATGGAAAACAAAGGCCAGCTCAGGATTTTCTGGTTTCCAACATGTCTCAACTCTCCTCTGGCTTATAGCTATCCTATTCCACAAGGTGGTGTGACCTAGGTACTACTCACTCTACAAGAAGGGTGCTTTAAAAGAACAGACTATTATTTTACAATTTCTAAACACAAATCCTTTATACTCAGTCACAGACAGTGACAAATCCCGCTTTCAAAAAAGGTTTTGTGTTCTACCCAGTCTCCAAAATTACACTGCTGTCTTCAAAGATGTAATTCATTTTTTAATCAGTAAATATTGTTTTTCTAGATGGCTTTAGGATTTTGAATAGTCACAGACTGTTATGGAATAAATAATAAATTAAACATCATACTTTCATAATAAGAGTTTTGTAAAGTGCTCTTTGATTCTTGTGCAATTATGGTTTAAGGCTCTCTGTATGAACTTGATGAGTACAGATACCAATATAATTAAAACAACCATAAAAAAGAAGTGATAGTGCAGCAATTGGAGCCCATATTAAATTATATAAGGAAATCCAAGTGGATTTACAAAAGCTTTCTTAAAAATTAATTTATTTTAGCTATATTATCATTGAACCATGGAAGAGATGACCAGAGCAAGATAGCTGAATCTCCATTCCTAGAGCCTCTGGAAAAAGATCCAAAAGTTATTGATCAAAATGTTTAAAGTAAAACTCATGATGTTTTGTTTACATATATAACATACATCATGCAATTTCTTTTCTGTCACAGGTATAGTGGTATAATAGAAGGAGCCTTGGAAAGGAAGATTAAAGACTGAACTTTTAGTCTTGATTCTGCAAGGAAGTCACACAAAGCCCTTGAACAAATCATTTCACTTCTGTAGGCCTCAGTTTCTTCATTTGTCAAAATGAATGGGTTGGATTAAATGATTTCTGAAATCTTTATGGGGTCTCTCTGGACTTCATAGAGGAGGCTGGAGGTGAAATTGATGTTGGAAGATGGGGACTCTCCAGATAAATGGAATAGAAGAAAAAATAAGTGCACATTTATTTAGTTGAAACATAGTGGTTCTTAAATATTTAGAAAAGTTTGTCTTGTGGAGGAAAGCACCTGGACCTGTTCTGCTTGGTCTTGGGGAGCAAAGGCAGGCTGATCGGTTATAGAGGGGTAGAATTTGTAGTAATTTAAGTTATTCAGGTATGAAAATAGCTTGTCCTGGATGTTAGTGGCTCACTCCTCCCTAGAGTTCATCAATGGGAAATTTGATGACTCCTTGTTAGGACTGATATAGAAGAGATTCTTAGTCTATTATGCATGGCACTCAATGACCCTTGACATGCATTCTATCTCTTAGATTCTGTGATACTCTAAATTTCTGTCCAGGTGAGACTATATCTGGAGTACTAACTTTAAATAAAGGTGAAATATTTCAGAAGAGACATTCAAAAAGTAAGCACCTTTAGGGACAGAGAAGGATAACCGAGATCCCTTTCAGTTGTTGAAAGTCTATGGTTCTTTCAGGGCAATCAAGACAGAAGAAACAGTATTAGACATACAATTTGCTCACTGATGGAGCTAAAGTATTTTCAGGGCCTTCATTTCTCCTCTCCTCCCTTCCCTTCCCTTTTCCTCCCCTTTCCTCTCTTTTCTCTCCACTAAACTTTATGTACTTTCACTTTGTCACTGACTTTAAAAATAAAAGAAAAAAAAGATGCTTCTAAAAGATTCTCAGTTCTCTGGGATTCAGGGGAACTGTTTGCTTTTGTGGATAGGATAGGATAGGAATGTCTAGCTATGGAGGCCTATGGCCAAAGGGGGAAAAAAATATAGAAGCCATCCTTATTTGTTTGAAACTATTTCACTCGTGGGCTGTGATACTTGCTGTTAATTATTCTCTTGCAAATGATGAAAAATGTCAACACAATATTTGTCCTTGGTTATTTCAAGGTACCAGTTGACAGATTTTGGCTAAATCTTTATAAGATTTATCTAATACAACTTTTTCTCAGTACTCTGAGCTATTTCATATTTTACAATAATCTTTTCTATTTTTTTTTCCTCCCCTCAAGTCTTTTCCTGAAAAAGCATCAAGGTAAATGTTCTGACAAAGAAACACAAATAGATTTGGCAAGGTAAGCTCACCCATCGCCCCAGCTCTGAGAAATAGGTGGTTTCAACTTGTCCTCTTGCGGATGGCTCAGGAAAGGAGTCATCCGGTGGGGAGCGAAATTGGTAGGTTTCAGCACTGATGGAAATTTCATTAGGAGAGTGTCAGAAGATAAATATGGTCTTTAAGTGTTTCTCTACTATCTACCAAATGGCCACAAGCTGATTCTTCACTGTATCCATTTTGATTTAAGAGATATTTCAATCCACAAACCAGAAAAAACTGTTTCTAAAAATATAGGATATAAAAATATATCCTATGCTTTCTGTTCTCTCCAGGCTATGTCTAAATTAGACCTCATTATTATTGTGGTTGACTCACCCCCCTTTGCAGGTTTTTGCTCTTAAGCTCTTGCTTTGCCCTGCATGGTGCTTTTGACATGGTTTGCATAAATACATAAAGCTTCAAAAATAAATGAACACATGGACAGATTATGAACAAAATTTATGAAAAGATTCAGTATCATACAAAGCAAAGAACTTTGGGTTTGCAATGAAAAGGACTCTAGACATGGAGTCTAAATGCCTGTGTTTAAATCTTTTTGTTGGACACTTATTAGCTGTGTGATCTCAAGTTACTTTATCTCTCTTGGGCTGAGTTTTTCATCTGCAAAATAAGGAGTTCATTCCTTTGTTCAGATAGCAATCAACCAGTCAACAAGCATTTATAGAGTACTTACTATGTGCCAATATAGTGGGATGCAAAAAAGGGCCAAAAATATTTACTTTTTTTTTTTTTGCTTTTTAGAGGGCAGTTTGGGGTTAAGTGACTTGCCCAAGGCCACACGGCTAGTTTTTGTTTTAAGTGTCTGAGGTCAAATTTGAACTCAGGTCCTCTTGACTCTAGGGCCGGTGCTCTATTCACTGCACCTACTAGCCACCCCAAAAAATATTTTTAAAATGAAACATGGTAACTTTCCTCAAGGATCAGAAATTTTAATGGGGAACACTGCTTGCAAATAATTAAAAACATCCAAGATTTATATAGAGTGAATAAAAGGTAATATTATAAGGAAAAATATTAGCTTGTGAGGGAGAGGGGAAGAAAGACTTCATGTTGAAGATGAGATCTGAGCTGCCTTGATGAAAGCCAGGGAAATTAAGAAACAGGTGACAGGATAAAAGATTCCAGGTGAGGAGAAAAGGCAGTGGAAAAGGCTCAGTGATTAAACATGGAATATTTTTTGCAAGGAATAGCATGAGGGGCAGTGTTGATGGTGTGTTTATGAAGGAAAATAAGATTTAAGATGGTTGGAAAGGTAGGAAGAGGGAGGATAATTAAGAGCTTTAAATGATACCCAGAGGATTTTATATTTGATCCTGGAGATAATAAAAGAAACCACTAAAGCTAGGAAGTATGGGAGTGGGGGGAGGTATGCTTTAGATTCATGAATTTATACATAGATCTCTGGTTAGATCTATGCTTTAGTGGAGGAGGAAATCACCCTGGCAGGTAAATAGAGGAAAAATTAGACTGCCAAGAGACTTGAAGTTGGGAGACTAATTAGAAGGCCAAGGCATTTTTCAAAGTGAGAGGTGATGAGGTTGTATCCATATGAGTAGAGGAGACAAATAGGAAGGTATGGTTGGGAAGGTAGAAAGGAGATTCGGCAATATGTTGGATATGTGGGGTGAATGAGTGTGAAGAATTAATGATGCCACTGCTCTTGCAGGCCAGAGTAACTCAGAAATACTTGGAAAGTTCAGAAAGATGGAATATTTAGGAGCAATACTGATGAGGTTCATTTTGAAAGTGTTGAGTTAAAGATGTCTCCAGGACGTTTAGCATAAGATGTTAAGGAGGCAGTAAGAGATGTATGCAACAGCTCAGTAAAGAATAGGATTGGACACAGAGAATGGGAGAGGATAAGATCAATAAGTGAGATAATATATGCAGAAAAGAGAAAGGAGGTTAGAAAAGAGTCTAGGGGTCACTAGGATTCATAACCATGTCATGGATGTAGATCAAGGAAAGGAGATAGTGAAGGTGTCAGACAGACTGGATAGGAACCAGGAGAGAGGACTGCAATGCAAAAGCCAGAAAGGAGAGTGAATAAGGAGGAAAGGGTAATCAACAGTGTCAAATGATACAGAGAAGTGAAAGTGGACAAAGTCTGATAATATGCCTTTACCTCTGACAAATGATAAATCATTGGTAATATTTTTTCTACTTAATAGTATTTTATTTTTTCTAGTTACAAGTAAACATAAATTTCAACATTCACCTTTATAACATTGAGTTCCAAATTATTGTTCTTTCTCCCTCCCTCCCCTAACTCCTTCCTCCCCTAAACACTCCCCAAGATGGCAAGTAATCAAATAGAGGCTGTACATATACAATCATATTAAACATATTTCCACATTAGTCATGTTGTGAAGGAAAAATCAGAACAAAAGAGAAAAATCACAAGAAAGAAAAAAAAAGACAGGGAAGATAATATGCTTTGGTCTGCATTTGGACTCCATAGTTGTTTTTCTGGATGTGGATAGCATTTTCTATCATGAGTCTTTTGGAATTATCTTAGACCATTGTATTTCTGAATAGAGCTAAGTTTCTCAAAGCTGATCATCACACAACATTGCTGTTTCTATATACAATATTCTTCTGGTGTTGTTCACTTCACTCAGCATCAGTTCATGTAAGTTTCTCCAGGATTTTTGTGAAATGTACCTGCTTATCATTTCTTATAGCATAAGTATTCCATGACATTCATATACCACAACTTGTTTAGCCATTCCCCAATTCTTTGCCACCACAAAAAGAGCTGCTATAAATATGTATGTACATGTGGGTCCTTTTTCTTTTCTATGATTTCTTTGAGATACAGACCTATGAAGGGTTAAGGGAATATAAGATCTTCCCCATCCATTAATAGGCCTATGTGACCACATGTGTTCCCTTTTATTCTTGCTATGTTCTCAGGTGTAAAGATACACAGGTATTTCAATCACAATGGTCTTGCTGCTCTGACCATTTCACAGCTGTGACACATCCTGAGTAACATAGAGCCTAAATGTGTTGTTAAGGGCTCCCCACCCCAGCTTTGTAAAACTAGATATTTGTGCCCCCTGGTCTGGTGAGTATGTATCAGTCACTGTTTAGACAGTTGGAGCCCTGTCTACTGGATTCTTTCTTGGATGCTCACTTCTTTCTACTTCTCTGTAATTAAAGTAAAATTGTTGGCTTCTTGGAAGCTTTCTTGTCATTAGAAAAGCAGATCAAAGTACCTGTGCTAGCAGCCTTGTGTGTGCTGGTGTTATTGGTCTTACACCTCCATAGCAGCTGCAAGTATCATTAAGAACAAAACCTAGTCGTGATATTGCTAGATCAAAGGCTATGTACAGTTTGATAAACCTTTTGACATAGTTCCAAATTGTTCTCCAGAGTGGTTGGGTCAGTTCACAGCTCTACCAACAATGCATTAGTATTCCAAATTTCCCAGATTTTCTCCAATATTTATCATTTTGCTCTTTTGTCATGTCAGCCAATCTGATAGATGTGATGTACTATCTTAGAGTTGTTTTAATTTGCATTTCTCTAACCAATAGTGACTTAGAGCATTTCTTTTTTTTTTCTCAGCAATCTAGGCAACTTTTTATTTTTTTCTTTTTCTTCCTTTTTTAATTAATTTGTTTATTTACTTTTAGTTTACAACATTCGGTTCCACAGTCCCTTGAGTTTCAAATTTTTGCCTCTCCTCCTCCTTCCCCTCCCCCTGCCATGGCAGCATGAATTCAAATATAGGATCTACAAATACCTTCACATTAAACATTAGTCAGGTTGTAAACAAGGATTATAACAGATAGGACGATCAGTGGGAAAGAGGAAACAAAACAAAGCAAGAAAAAGAAATAGAGCAAGTAGTTTGCTTCAATCTGTATTCAGACTCTGTAGTTCTTTCTCTAGATGTGGATATCTCTTTACATCATGAGTCTTTTGGAGTTGTCTTATAACCTTACACTGCTGAGAGGAGCCCAGTCTATCAAAGTCAGTCATCACACAGTTGTTATGTCTGTAATTGTGTATAGATTTCTCCTAGTTCTGCTCTTCTCATTCAACATCAGTTTATTTAAGTCTCTCCAGGTTATTATGAAGGCAGTCTCCTCCTCATTTCTTATAGCACAATAGTATTCCATTACATTCATATACCACAACTTGTTCAGCCATTCCCCAATTGATAGGCATCTCCTTGATTTCCAATTCTTTGCCACCACAAAAAGAGCTGCTATAAATATTTTTTTGTACATACAGGTCCTCCTCCCACTTCTCTGATCTCTTTGGGATACAACCCTAGAAATAGTATTGCTGGGTCAAATGGTATGCACTTTTTAGAGCCCTTTGGGCATAGTTCCAGGTTGCTCTCCAGAATGGTTTAATCAGTTCACAACTCTACCAACAATGCATTAGTGTTCCAATTTTTCCACATCCTCTCCAGCATTTATCATTTTCCTGTTTTGTCTCTTGCTGCTTGGCCTTGTTATAGATAGATAGATGGATAGATAGATAGATAGATAGATAAATGCAATGATTTATGTGGGTTTATTTTATATCCTGCAATTTTGCTGAAGTTATTTCAAGGAGTTTTTCAATTGATTCTGTAGGATTCTCTATGTAAACCATCATATCATCTGCAAAAAGTGATAGCTTTGTTTCCTTGTTGCCTATTTTAATTCCTTCAATTTCTTTTATTTCTCTCATTCTTAAAACTAATATTTCTAATGTAATATTGAATAACAATGGTGACAATGGACATCCTTGTTTCACCTCTAATCTTACTGGAAATGCTTTACATATTTACATTTACATTACATATAATGCTTGCTAATGGTTTTAGATAGATGTTGTTTATCATTTTAAGGAAGATTCTATTTATTCCTATGTTCTCTAGTGTTTTCAATGGAATGGGTGTTGTATTTTTTCAAAAGTTTTTTCTACCTCTATTGAGATAATCATATGATTTTTGTTAGTTTTGTTATTGATATAGTCAATTATGCTGATAGTTTTCCTAATATTGAAACAGCCCTGCATTCCTGATATAAATCCCACCTGGTCCTAGTGTATTACCTTTGTTATAAGATGTTTTAATCTCTTTGCTAATATTTTATTTCAATTTTTTTCATCTATATTCATTAGTCAAATTGGTCCATAATTTTCTTTGTTTTGATTCTTTCCAGTTTAGGTATCAGCACCATATTTGTATCATAAAAAGAATTTGGTAGGACTCCAGTTATTTTTCCAAATAGTTATATAGTATTGGATTTAATTGTTGTTTAAATGTTGGTAGAGTCTTCTGGCAGCCAAGATGGTGAAGTAAGCAGTAAGTTCCTCTCGCTCTCCCTTTTTAACCTCTAAAAACACAGAAAATATTACCCCAGGAAAAATCCTGGAACAATCAAGCCAGCAGAAAGACAGAGTGCTGTAATATTTTAGCCCAGGGAGCTTGAGGGATTAACAGGAAAGGTCTCTCTCACTCTGGGGGAAGGGGAGCAGTACAGGATAGGAGGCATCCCAGCAAGCTAATGGTAATCCCCACCTCAACAAATCAACAGGAAATTCTGAGCCTCAAGGTGGTGGAACAGGCAAGCACCAACATTAGGACCCCTGAGTGCCTGGGCACAGACAGAGGAACTGGTAGACTCCAGCTCTGAAAACCACCAGTGGGCCGGCATCCTCCAACAGCCAAACTTTCTGGTGCTTCAGAGCAGCCCAGGTGAGCAGGTGTCCTCCAAGGGCTAGATACCCCACACCCTGAGAGTTTCAGTATTGCTGACCCTCGTACCAGGCAAACTGCCAGACCCCTACAGCCTCCAGCTGCTAGCACCTGAGGCCCCAGCACACAAAGTGAGTGACTAGGTCTCTGGCCTCTAGCACAAGAAGTTTCAGTCAGTGCTCTCTGTGCTCCAGTAGAAGAACTCAATTTTAAAAGCCAGAAAATAGGCAAATATCATAAGGAAAAAGCAGGAATGAACAATGACCATAGATTTTTTTTTCTTTGCAGACAGGAAAGATCAAAACACAAATTCAGAAGGGGGCTTATATATGTGGGCAATATACCCACATCCAAAACCTCAAAATGGAATATGAATTGGTCTCAATCCCAAAAAGCCTTTTTTTGCAGAGCTCAAGAAGGATTTTAAAAATCACATAGGAGAGGCAGAAGAAAAATTGAAAAAAGAAATGAAAGATACGCAAGAAAGAGTCAATAAAATGAAAAAGTAAAGACAGTAATTAACTGCAGAAAACAAGTCCTCGGGTTGGAAGCAAGATGGTGGAGTAAAAGCACAAATTTGGCGTGAGCTCCCACTCCAGTCACTTCCAATATATGTAAAAATAAATGACTCTAAACAAATTTTAAAGCTACAGGACCCACAAAGTAACAGAGAGAAATCTCCCATTGAAGGCAGCTTTGTTGCATACCCTTTGACCCAGCAATACCACATCTAGGGTTGTATTCCAAAGAGATCAGTGAAGTGGGAAAAGGACCCATATGCACAAAAATATTTATAGCAGCTCTTTTTGTGGTGGCAAAGAATTGGAAATCAAGGGGATTCTCATCAGTTGGAGAATGGCTAAATAAGTTGTGGCATATGAATGTAATGGAATACTATTGTGCTATAAGAAATGAGGAAAAGACGGACTTCATAATAACCTGGAGAGACTTATATAAACTGATGTTGAGTGAGAAGAACAGAACCAGGAGAAATTTGTATACAATTATAGACACAACGTATGTGTGACGACTAACCTTGATAGACTGGGTTCCTCTCAGCAATGCAAGGTTATAAGACAACTCCAAAAGGTTCATGATGGAAAGAGATATCCACATTTAGAGAAAGAACTACAGAGTCTGAATGCAGACTGAAGCAAACTATCTGCTCTCTCTCTATTTTTTGTTTCTTCTTTCTTGTTGTTCACTCCATTGGTTATAATCCTTGTTTACAACCTGACTAATGGTTAATGTGAACGTATCTGGAGACCCTGTGTTGGGAAAGGGGGAAAAAGAGGATGGGGGAGAAAATTTGAAACTCAAGGGATTGTGGAACTGAATGTTGTAAACTAAAAGTAAATAAATATTATTTTTTTTAAATACTGCTTGGTACTGGCTAGGAAACAAGAGTGGTGGATTAGTGGAATAGTTTAGGTTCACAAGACAATAATCAATGATGATTGTAATGTACTCTTCGATAAACCCAAAGACTCTAGCTTCTGTGATAAGAATTTACCATTTAACAAAAATTGCTGGGAAAACTAGAAAAGAATATGGCAGAAACTAGGCATAGTCAAACATCTTATACCGTATTCCAAGATAAAATCATAATGGGTACATGACTTAGATATAAAGGCTAATAGTATAAGCAAACTAGAAGAACAAGGAATGGTTTATCGGTCAGATTTATGGAGAATAAAATCTCTTCAATGACCATAGAAGAAATAGAGAACATTATAAAGTGCAAAATTGGATAATTTCAATTACATTAAATTAAAAAGCTTTTTTTCACAAAGTCAATGCAAACAAGATTAGAAGGGAAGCAGAAAGCTGGAAATCAAGGAAATGGAGAGTGAAGAAAATGAGAGAAATATTTTAACTAGTATACTAATGAAGGCCTGGGAAATTATTGAAGGATGGAAGGAATTAAGGTTATACTGTGGATGAAGAATATGGGTAGGGCTATAAAAAAGAGGTATGGAATGACCAAATATTATGATCAGACAAAGGAATTTTGAAGTTTTTGAATAAAGAAGTAGAGCCCTTGAGTATGATAAGTTCAAGAATATAACCATCCTTTTATGTAACTCAAGTGTAGTAGAGGAATAAGTCTTGGGATTTGAGTAAATAGACGAATTTGTAAAATAGAGTATTTTAAAAGGTATCAGTAGTTTACTAAAGTTTCCTAGGATGAGGGCAGAATATATGTATAAAAGAAAGAGCAAGGCACTGATTTCATTGAGGAAGGAATGAACATGACTTGGGTGAGTATAGGTAGCCATCAGGATTTAGATTGGGTGATGAAAATAACATGATTCTCAAATAGGAGAAGTTGCTTAGTGAAGGTGGTCAAGGAAGTGTCTGGAAGTATTAATAAGGGGAAAGTAGTATGCTGACTCCCCCACCATGACTCAGTGATTTGGAAGATGTGAAAGAAAGTATAGCCACTAGTGGGGAAGGGTGGGAAGGAAGAGAATATGTATTGCAGGAGAGAGCTTTGTCACAATGAAGAACAGAAAATGGAAGGAATGAGAAAAAAGTTTCAAGATGAAGGAAGTTGTATGGAGCAGTCATTCCAGAGGGCATGGTGGAAGGGTTGGAGAGATCTGAAGTGAGACATTAGGGGGAGGGTATTGGTGAGTTGGCTAGACATAAGGAAGTGGAAGATTGAGGGTGAGGAATTGGATTTGTACATAAGTAGCTGGGAGTGAGTAATAAGAGAGGGGGTCTATGCAAATCATGGGGCAAAGCAGAGTTCCCATGGTTAGAGAAGGGTTCATTAAGGGACAAAGAAGATTATGTCACTTGAGATTCTCCCATGAAGTTATACTTTCTGAAAAATGGAGATTTGGGGTTCTGTGAGACCCAAAGAAGCTACCTTGGGTAGCTTGTTCTTCCTCATAGTAGGCAGGAAATGATGTCAATATGGGAAGATGGTTAATGGTCTTGCTTGACCTAGAAATAAAAGTTAATATGTAGTTATTTCTAGGGCAGGGAAATATCAAAGTAATTTTCAGTAGGTGGAGAACAGAAGGTCTTTGAGCTAAATCATTATTAATTTTGATTCAGATTTTTAAAAAAACTATTCCTAGGTGTGCGTGTGTGTATGCATGTGTGTAGTTATATATATATATAACATACATATATATATATGACAGAAAAGGGTTTAATTTTCTACCTTCAAGTTCTATTCTCTTTTTAATAACAATAACATCTATTGGGATAAATTTGTAAGTATGGGGCAGGGGTCAGCTCTATGCTAATTAATCATAGAAGATTTCACTCAATACATAAAATTTCAATAAAAATAAACTAGATATGAATGTCCTTAAAAGCATTTGAAAAAACTCATAGGGTCTTTGAGTCATTAGATGAAAAGAAAAACATGCCACATTGGAGATTGTGTGTGTGTGTGTGTGTATGTTGTGATTAGCAGAAGATAGGAATAATAGCAACACAGTAGGTGCCAGGTAGTTGAATGGTAGCTGAATTCAGTAATGGAAATGCAAGACAAAATTGCCATTAAGGAAGCTGATGTTATTTTTTTTTCTCTCCTCATTCCTTTCCCCTTGATCAAGAGATGACCTTGTTTAAAAGATAGAAGGTAAGATTAGAAACAGTGAATTTCCCATTGGATATAATAAGAACCAGAGCTAGTAGCAGTGTCCTTGGAATAAAAAGAGTGCCTATATCAAGAGCTGAGGGGCATACCAAGGAAAGGCAGCATCAAAACTCTTTGAGGACATTGACAGTGAAAATCTGTCAGAAAGCTACACATAAAAGCATGTTTCATAAAGACTTCTCAAATAGCGAAAAGAAACTAGAAGTTGTGTTTACTCTTTAAAACTGAGCCTTTTTAAAAACAGAGACTTGTTTATGCAAGGGAGAGAGTAGACCCCTAGTTTGGAGGAATATTTCTGTAACAAATAACGTTGCTAGATCTGTTTAATAAGACCCCCCCCTTTTTTTTTTTTGCTTTTTGGAGGGCAATTGGGGTTAAGTGACTTGTCCAAAGTCACACGGCTATAAATTGTGTCAAGTGTCTGAGACCATATTTGAACTCGGAGTCTCCTGACTCTAGGTCTGGTGTTCTATGCGCTGTGCCACCTAGCCGCCCCAATAAGAAACCTTTCTAAAAACAAAAGCTAATTAAGTCTGGCTTATAGTCAATGTGGTATACCTTGGTAGAGGCGGATATGAAATAATATGAGAAAATTTCCAGCTTTATAGTCACCTCTAGAACCCTGATAGGAGAACTAACATCAGGCCACCAGTGCAAATATAATTTGGGAAAGTGAGCCCAGTGAGAGTTGTCCCTCTTCTGAGTAATCTATGTTTATACAGCATTTTTAAGTTTTATAAAGTGTTTTATGGCAATATGCTGAGTTAAATAGTAGAGTTATAATTCCCATTTTATAGATTAAAAAATTGGGATTTAAAGGGCTTAAGTGACTTCTCTATGTTCATAGAGCTACTAAGCTGAAGTAGGATATGATCACAGTTCTAATGATTCTATGTTCATCATTCTGCCTTGAGATATAAGCAGGTCTTTACCCATATTTCTATACTTATTTCCCACTGGTTCCTTATATGAGCTCTACCTCTAGTCAGTTTGGACTATTTACTGCTCATCCACATTTTTTGAGCCATATCATCTCTGATTATTTTTTTCCACACTATTTCTCTAGGCTACAATGCATTTTTTACTCCATCACTTCCCATTGGTATTCTCCTTCTTACTCAATCTCATAATAATTTCTACCGTGATAGCTACCATGATTCTGTCTTATCCTTGGTCAAAAGCAATCTTTACGTGCTCAGTGCTCCACTAACACCTTGACTGTACATCTCTGTTGGTTTTCACACATACTTAGCTGAGTCCAAAGTTGTACTTTTCATCTCGGGGTATAGCAAGACAAATGGAACAATGTATGTTTATGAACTTTAAACCTAATATGCAGATATTGATATCACAGTGATTAAGATTTTAAATGCAGTAAGAGAGTCAAAGTACAAATGGAGTTATAGAGGAAGGAGAAAACACCCCCAGTTAGTTGAATAAAAGAAGACTTTTAAGCATTTAAGTATTGATTTGAAGGGGACAGTTAAATGGTGTGGTACATAGAGTGCACAGTCTGAATTCAGGAAGACTCACTGTTCAACTCTGGCCTCAGACACTTTCTAGCTATGTGATCCTAGGCAATTCACTTTACCCTATTTGCCTCAATAAAATGAGCTAGGAAAGGAAATGGCAGTCTTTGCCAAGAAAACTTCAAATGGTGTCACAGAGAATCAGACTTGGCTGCAAAACAATTGAACAACAAATGATCCTGAGGGATTGGTAGGATTTCAACTGGAGAAGGTAGATGACCTTCATATAAAAAGGAAAGTGAAATTACATAAAAGATAAGAGAAATTACCATAGTAATAATAATAACTCATCTCCCTTAGAATTTATAGAATGCAAAGTACTCTTCTTACTACAACCCTGTGAAACAGGAAGTACCAGTATTTCCCCTTTCTTCATGATGAAAAAAGTGAGGTTCAGAGAGAGGAAGTGTTTTTCGCTGGTTACACAGTTATTAAGTGCCAAAGACAGAATTCAAACCCAGATCTTCTGACTTTAAATCAAATACTCTTTGCAATATACTGCTTAAAGCTCTGCTTTACTGCTTAAAGGATATTTCATAAATATTTAAATAAATAAAAATGCAGTATTTGTTTGATTCAGCCAGAACTCATAAAAATGTGGTTCCCATTTAGTTGTTTGCAAGTCCCCAAAGCAGGTCATGATTATAATACAAAAATTTGTGTGGTTTGTGTTAAAAAAAAGTTTGTGATTATAAAACCAATGTCTTTAGCAGTAAATAATTGCTCAATTATGTTACTATATGCATAAAACATATATGTATGCATATTCATACATATATTTATATATATTTCCTCTTTAACAACAGGCATATGCATGTTTGAAGTAAAGTATTATAGGTTTTTCTATAGTAATTTGAAACCATAATAGTGATTGGACAAATCAATTTGTTGGTGTTTGTGCAACAATTACACTAAATTCTGACCACTTCAATAAGTGTAAGAGGTTTTTGAAGTTTTTCAACCTGTCACCAAATTGTTTTCAAACCAACATAAAGATTTTACATTTGAGTACAAATCAATTCCCCATTGATTATCTGATGTTTGCATATACCCTCATTTGTGTTTTGTACACTGCATCTGAGTACCTGCATTACTCCTTCTATTACTCTGTAATCATATACCATGTATAACCATGTGATCCAGAAGAAAACTTTCAAAGGGATCTGTTGTCAACATTGCTCAGTAAATCAGTAGAATTTCTGTGAAAGTATAGTTAGTACACAGTGGTAGAAGAGATCAGAAAGTCATGGCTGAAGAGTTTCTTTCATTATAAAGGTTAGTTTATATATAAATATTAAAAACAAGCACTATATGCAATTTAAGTACATTTATCTTGTGACAGCTTTTTTCATGAGTCAGGAGAAAGGTAAATATTGTAACCAGTCATCATTTTGTTGATTGGTTCTGAGCTCCATGATTGTCCATTGGTTAGGTGGCTAAAAACAAACGAAACCAAACAAAAATTTCCATTTGTCAGCAAGAAAGCTCGTAAAGAGCTTAGCACCATGCCCAACACATAGTAGGTGCTTTATAAGTATTTATTGATTGATTGATTCTTTTATCATTTTCTACCTTATATTTTTGTGAGTGAGCTTGTTTTAAGACAAAATACAGAATAAAGTTGATGTCCATCCAAATTTAAGACCGTTTTTGGTATTGGGACGTGTATTGAAAACCTTTCTCTAAATTTGTAATTCAGTTTACCTATGAAAATTATGTTACGTCAAACATTTTATTAGTTGTAACTCTTTCATTAAAATGTAATATATATCCCACAAAATTAATAAAACAAAAAATGTAAAATGAAATCTTGAAGATAATAGTAAGCATATGAGGTCTTGCTAGATTATTTAATATAATTCTTGCCGAATGACCCATATAAAATATTTATAATTACTTTATAATTATAGTTTTATAATTTTAGGTTTGACTTTTTATAAAATTACTAAAATTTTTAATTTTGATCTTTTTGAAGAAATGTTACCATTGTATACATTATAAATATTGTATATATATTCATAAATTCATATATATGAATATTATTAGGAGTATATTAAATTACCATGAGGTTTCACAGAACTTTTTTGTAGTTATAATTGAAAGAGATTCTTGAGATAAATAAAAGAAATAATAATTGGGAATAACTACAATAGAGAAAAAGGAAATAATACTGCCAAAGATGGTGGAAGCTACTATCTTTTCTGAAAGTCACAGAATGATGAAACTGAATCTAGAAAGTGTTGAATAAATGCAATGATGAGTGAGAAGCAAGGGCTCACCACAAAGAGACCCATTAATGTTTTTCTTGATTCATCTTTTCACTTGAAATTCATTCTGGAAAATTCATTCTGACAACACTTGAGGCCTTGTAGGACATACAAAGGCAGAGAGGGCAAGGTTCTCTTATCCATTTTAAAGTGAGAATTCAGAGAATTATGTCTGTTCTTTCTCTTACAATGATAATGTTCTAAATCATCCAAGGATAAGTAAAGGCACTCATTTCAGGTGTATAAGGGAAGTCTCAGATGAGGAAATCCCTCCTACCGATGCAAATCAACACCTTTTTTGCAACTTTTAAGTCTTACATCAAGAGTTATTTACATTTTGTGTGTGTGTGTGTCGGGGGGGGGGTGATGGACCCTTTGGGCAGACTTGTAAAGCCTATGGACCCCTTCTCAGAATAAGGATTTTAAATAATTGAGCGAAATTGTAAATTTCATTTAGAGATTAGCAAAAATAAAGATATAATTTTCCACCTTCATATTCATAGACCATTTAAAATCTACCCATGGATAGTGGTAGGTGGACCCAATTAAAAACCCCTTTCTTTAAAGAACTGTCTTGAGCTTTGAGAGGTTAAACTACTTGAGCTAGGTCATCCAGTGTATGTCAGAGGGAGGAATTGAAACAAGGTATATCAGGTCATGCTACCTATCAGATTCAAATCAAATCACTAGCTGGCATTTAAAAGTTCTTTAAATTTTGCAGAATACTTTACATACATTGTCCTCATTGCACTTAGAAGGGACCATGTAGGTTTGCTATTGTTATCTAAATTTTATAGGAAATTGAGACTGTGAAAGGTAAAATGATATCCATTATCGCATAGCAATTAAATATCTATTAAGACAGAATTTAAATTCTTGTCTTCCTGGCTCCAGTATCAATTTAAATAAAATTTTATATTGCCTCTTGAATGAATGTAAGCTTTATTTGACATTTTTATTTAAACGAATTAATGGAAAGTAGACTAGATTGGAAAACAGGAGTTCTTGGTTCACCCCATTGACTTGAGAAAATCACTTAACATCTCTAGAACTCAGTGGTTTCAATGTGTGTAAAATGATAATTTGGGACTAAATGAACACTAAAGTCCATTCCCACTCTGTCAATAATTATGTGTTCTACCATTCTATGCTTTATGTTCGGTTCTGGATCTAATATGTCTCCTAGTTCTAATGTTTTGTGAGTCTGTAATTCTGTGACAAGGAGAGAAGAAAAGCAATGTTTTCTCCATCCATTTAGAAAGACTAGACTTGCCTGTTGGAGTTAATCTCTAGTTTAAATCAAGTCCTAATGATATAGAAAATTGACAACAGTATCTTGTCAGAAGATTTTTAGCTTATCACAGAGCAGCTCATGACTTAGAGCTCTACATTTACTTACTGCTCTAGAATGATTTCAGTACGGCTAAAGGACTCACGGTCAGCATGTGGTTCCCCTCACAAGTAGTGGATGACAGAGAAGGTGAGCTGTGGAGCTCCAGTTCACTGCTGCAGGGAACCTGAGACAGAGAAAGATAGAGGAGATATATAGAGATAGTGTCGTTATTCAGTTGTTTCGGTTGTGTCTGACCCAGCTCATTTTACACATGAGAAAACTGATGCAAACAGTGTTACAAGACTTGTCCAGGGTCACACAGCTAGTAAGTATCTGAAGTCAAATTTGAATTCAGATCTTCCTGACTCTAGGTCCAGTGTTCTATCCACTGTACCACCTAGCTCCCCAGGGATAGAACTAAATATACACATATAGATATAGATATACCAACAGAGATAGAGTTAGAAAGACTTTTTTTCTTTTGTAATTCTCATTATTTTTCCACTCACTTTGTCTCTCCATTGTTTTATCATGACCTTTTGGGTGTCATAGACATCTCTGGCAATCTGGTAAAGCCTATAGACATCTTCTTAAGATAATGTTTTTAGTTGAATAAAAAATGTATACGATTATAAAGAATACAAGTTATATTGAAATATAGTCATCATAGTATAACAGGAAGAAAAGTAAGAGACTACAGGTTAAGAACCCCTGCCATGGGGCAGTTAGGTGGCTCAGTGAATAGAGCACCAGAATCAGGAGGACCTGAGTTCAAATCCAGCCTCAGACACTTTAAATGCTTACTAGCTGTGTGACCTTGGGCAAGTCACTTAACCCCAATTGATGTGCCCCCTCAAAAAAAAAAAAAAGAACTCCTGCCAGGATGTCATGTCTTCATGAAAGATCACATAGAACAGTTTGTACTTCTGAGTATCTTAGTCTTAGAGAGAACACTCCAAAAAAGCCAAGTAGAGTTCCTTCCCATGAATTAACAAAATAATAGCCTACATTTATATAATACGTGATAGCTTGCAAGACACTTAATATACATTTCTCTCTGAGTGTAAGAAAATTCCTGTCAGAGCAAGGACAAGAATGGTTACTCCCATTTCATGAACCAATAGATGAAATCCAGACAGTCACTTTGACTGACCCAGATTTACTCTAGCAATTAATGACAAAGGTGAAAACACAAAACTCGTGAACACAAATTCATTGATATTTCCCCTAGACTACAATCTAAATATCAATAGTTGTAAATTTAGGGACATTTTCTCAGAAAATGAAAAAATTAATTATTTTTGAATCCTTAGAATATAAAAATTTTAGTCATCATCATCATCATGACTAATGTCATAATTATCACCAATGTTTCATTTTTGTCATCTTCTCTAGTGGAATTCAGATAGAAATGGGAAAAAGATGAGTCACTATCCAGCTATTATTAGTATGCCATCAATAATCAATCATTTACCAAGCATTTCTTAAGTGTAAACAATGTGTCAAACACTGTGCTTAGTTCTTGGGATAAAAGGGCAAAAGTGTCATAGTCCAGGTCCTCACAGAGTATATGTTTTACAAAAGGAAACAACATGAATATGTGTAACTATATATATATACAAAATAGTACAAAGTAGTTCGGAAGGGGAGGGTTTGAATAGTGGAGAGGTAGGGCTCAAGAAAAAAAAACCTTCTTGGAAATGATTACACAAGTAGATAAAATCACTGTTTTGTTGTTATTGTTGTTTTTAATTGAACAAAACCCTTAGAGCATAAGTTCATCTTCTATAGACTCAATGCATCTTCGAGATAATATCATTAGTAGACAAGTGTCAGGGATCAAATATGCCTACTCTTGTTTTCACATATTTTTTGTTTTGTTTTGTTTTACCTTTTGGAGGGCAATTGGGGTTAAGTAACTTGCCCAAGGTTACACGGCTTGTTTTTTGTGTGGGTGGTAAGTGTCTGAGGTTGGAACCGAGCTGGGATCCTCCTGACTCCGGGGCCAGCGCTTTACTCACTGCACCACCTAGCTGCCCCTATTCTGAATTTTTTTTTAAGCAATTGGGGTTAAATAACTTGCTCAACGTTACATGGCCAGTTATTTCTGGGTGTGGTGGTAAGTATCTGAGCCTGGATTCGATCCCAGGTCATCCCAACTCTGGGGCCAGTGCTCTTACTCACTGAGCCACCTGGCCACCCCTTCACATATTTTTCTAAATTAAATTTTATGTTAATTTTTACTTTATATCATTCATTTCCACAAGATTTGTGTTACAAATTTTCTCCACATCTTTCCCCTACCCACAACCCCAAAACATTGATCGCACTGTATACCCCCTCCCCCAATCTGCTCTCTCCTATATAATCCCCCATCCCTCCTCTGACTTTCCAGTAGGGAAAGATGGATCTCTGTACCCCAGTGCCTTTATATCTTATTTCCCTTTTGCATGTTAATAATAATAATAATAAATATATTTTTAAACATTTGATTTTAAAACTTTGAATTCCAGATTCTTTCCCTTCCTCCCTCTTCACCCACCCTTACTGGGAAGATAGGCAATTCAATATATGTGGTCCACATGTAGCTACACACAACATTTCCATAGTGGACATATTGTGAAAAACTGACTATATTTCCCTCCATCCTATCCTGTCACCCACTTGTTCTATTCTCTACTTTGACCCTGTCCCTTTGCAAAATCGTGTGCTTCTAACTTCCCTTCCCTCCAACCTGCCCTTCCCTCCATCATCCCCCCTCTCATTACCTTCCCCCCTACTCTCATGTAGGGTGAGATACGCTATGTAGTATGTATGTCATTCCCTCCCTAAGCCAAATTCAATGAGAGTAAGGTTTATCCATTCCCTTTTGCCTTCCTATTCTTCCCCTCCATTGTAACAGTTTTCCCTTAACTCTTCTATATGAGATAGTTTACCCCATTCTGTCTCTCCCCATCTCCTCTCATTACATTCCTCTCTCACCTCTCAATTTCCCTTTTGAGTATCATCCCTTCCTATTAAATTGGTTCTGTACCCTCTGTCTATGTATACCTGTACACACATATATACACATACTCACCCATATATGCTGCTATGTAGACATATATAGTATGTATACATATATATATATATTTATATATATTAATATTCCCTGCAACTATGCTCATTCTGAGAACAGTTTCATAAGTTACAATTATCATTTTTTCATGTAAGGATGTAAATAGTTCAACTTTGATAAGTACCTTATGATTTCTTTTCCCTGTTTACCTTCTCATGCCTCTCTTCCTTTTTTTATCTGAATGTCAGATTTTCTATTCAACTGTGGTTTTTTGATCAAGAATGCTTGCAAGTCCTCTATTCCACTGAATGACCATATTTTCACCTGAAACATGATACTTAGTTTTGCTGGGTAGGCGATTCTTGGTCTTAATCCCAGCTCTTTTGACCTCCAGAATATCATATCCCAAACCCATCAGTCCCTCAATGTAGAAGCTGCCAGATTTTATGTTATCCTGATTGTGTTTCCACAATATTCAAATTGTTTCTTCTTGGCTGCTTGTAATATTTTTTTCTTGATCTGGGAACTGGGCGGTAATATTCCCCCTAATTTGGGGATCATTTTCAAGAGGTGATCAGTGGATTATTTCAACCTCTATTTTGCCCTCTGGTTCTAAAAAATTGGGGAAATTTTCCTTGAGAATTTCTTGCAGGATGATTTCTAGGTTCTTTTTTTGATTATGGCTTTCAGGTAGTCAAATAATTTTTCAGTGATCTCTCCGAGATCTATTTTCCATGTCAGTGCTTTTCCCAATGAGATATTTCACATTGCCATCTATTTTTTTTCATTTGTTTGGATCTGTTTAATAGTATTTTAATTTCTCATAAAGTCACTAGCTTCCATTTGCTCCAGTCTAATTCTGAAGGAATGATTCTCTTCAGTGAGCTTTTGAGATTCTTTTTCCATCTGGCAAATTCGACTTTTGAAGGCATTCTTCTCCTCATTGATTTTTTCAACCTCTTTTGCTAGTTGAGTTAATCTATTTTTTTAAGTTGTTATTTTCTTAAGGCAGGTTGATGACTCTCTTTTCATGGTTTTCTTGCAGCATTCTCATTTCTCTTCCCAATTTTTCCTACACTTCTTTTATTGGGTTTTCAAAATCCTTCTTAAGGTCCTCTACGGCCTGTAAACAGTTCATATTTTTCTTGGAAGCTTTTAGTACAGTAGTTCTGACTTCATTGTCTTCCTCCTTTTCCATGCTTTTGTCCTTTTTGTCCCCAAAATAGGAATCTAAAGTTGCATTGCTGTGCTTGCTTTGCTTCCTTTGCTTGCTCGTGTTTCCACTCTATTACTTGACTTTTGAGCTTTTTGCCACAGTAGAACTATGCTTCCAGAGAGGAGAGTTTTGTTCCAAATTGCAGGGGTTTTCCTAGCTACCTGAGATATTAGTTGGCTACCATCTCTGGAGCATCCACAGCCTCTGGCAGCTGACCACACATCCCAGGACGTCCACCATAGACAGCAATCCAGATCCAAGCAGATTAAAGCAAGAACAGTTACCCCTCAGAATGGTTGCTTGGTCCCCCTACAATCTGCAGTCCAGGAGCTCTGAAGCAGGCATGCAGGGGTGGCCACTGCACCTCAGCCACTTCTCTCTTGAAGGGCAGAAGCTGGACCACACTCCCAGACCCCCTGCTCCCAAAGTCCATACTCACTTTGTCTTTGGCATTTATGGGTTGATAATTCTGGAAACCGCCACAGCTGCTGGTGATTCACTCTCCCAAAGTCCCTCCAGCCATGATGGGCCATGGCCACCCTGAAGCTAAAACCATGGGCTAAAAAGGTTCAATGCCATGCATGAGCAACTTTCCAGAAAACTGCTACTGTGAATAGCTTTTGAGGTTCTTATTATACAGTATAGTGAACATTCTATTTATCCCATAACAAATCCAAGGAAAACATTCACAGAAAATCAAGTTACAGCATTCACAATATTACAACTTATATTCACAAACAGCTTATCATTAAAATGGCCACAGAGTTTTCACCAAAGTGTTCACAATATTTAGAACAAAGAACAATCATCTCAAAATACAATAGTCAAAGTCTTCCACTCCTGGGGCTCGCTTAAGTTAACTCAATCAGTCACTTATTCAGCAATCAATTACTAAGTATCATACACAAACCCTCCACCCTTAGGTCACTAATAAACTACAATTTCATCATTACTCAATACCCATGGAGAGGTCTTTTCATCTTGACTTGGGGCCTATTCTCAGATTCCCAGGATCCCCTTCCATGGTCCCAGATTCTACCTGGATTTACCAGACTGTTACCTGGGTTGAATGGCAGACAGCTCCCAGTTCCTTGTCCAGCTCTCTGGGTAGGTCCTGTTCCACACTGAAGTTCACAGGGTCCAGTCCATCTCAAATCTTCAATTTCTTCCCCCAGCAATTCAAAGCTCAACCAAGTCAAAAACAGACAAAATCTCAGCATCCCAGTCATGCTTCCTCAGTCTTCTCCTGGGCTCCTGGTTCCTGGGCTTCTGGCTCCTGGAATCCTGGGTCCTGGGCTCCTGTTCAGAAGAAGCTCTACCACCACAAGTTCTCAGGAAAATCTGTTTCAGTTCTCCATTTTCTCTTCTGTAGCTGCTCTGCCACCAGGTGCTGGTCCCAAGAAATTCTGGCTTTGCCTCTCTGGGGCTTTTCCTTATATACACACAGCATTAGCTTCCTGTTTCATCCAACCCCTTCCTGTTAGTCAGTAACAGGAGACAGAAATTCATACCTTCTGTTTCCCCAACAGAGGCTTGATCAATTACTAAGTGCTATGTACCTGCTACCTTGTCAATGCAAAAATGGGTCTTCAAATTCAAATTACATCACCCTTACATGAGGGGCTGGGCTCTGCTCCCAGAGTGATGTAATGGACCCTTTCTGTCTGTCTGCCAGGCTAACTTAAGTGGGAGATTTGTTTCTCTCTGTCACTTTGTGGGTTCTGTAGCCCTAAAGTTTGTTTAGAGTCATTTTTATAGGTTTTTGAGGTGGTTATGGAGGGAGTGCACAGAGTTTTCTTGCTTCTATGCTGCCATCTTGGCTCCTCCTTTAATTTTTTAAGTAAGTCTTTCTTTTCTATCACCATATATTTCCCCCTTAACTTTCCCCATTCCTTCGGAAGAAAGCCATTAAGTTAATAAATTTTAGTTTTGAAGACAAATAAAACAGAAAAAAACTATAACTAATTAGTTCATAGAAATAGTCCAAAAGTATTTGCAATGTGCAACACTTGTGGAGCCCTCTCAAGAGTGGTGGGGTAAGTGTCTTCTCATTTTTTTTTAAGAAAAAATTATTATTTAAAAATTTGAAATATTCACTTTTCCCATTTTTATTATTGTTCTTTCTGTTAACATTGTTGTAAGTGTTGTGTATACTGTTTCTTAGATTTGCTTACTTGACTCTGCATCATTCATATAAATTTTTCCATGCTTCTCTGAACTCATAACATTCATTATAGCCAGATAATATTTCATTCATGTAACACAATTTACTTAGCTATTATTCAATGAATCAGCATCTACTTTGTTTAGAATTCTTTACTATAAAAAAAAGTATTGCTATAAGTATTTGGCATTTAGGGGTATTTTTTCCATCAATGACATCATTGGGATATAATCTTGGCAATAAAATTTTGGGGATCAAAGTATATATGTGTGTGTGTTTGTGTGTGTGTGTAGACACTTTATTTGCATAATCCTAAATTGCTTTCAAAAAATTATTGTACAGCTTTACCAATAATACACTAATGTACTTATCTTCCCACATCCCATTCAAAATTGACAATTATCATATTTTGTCATCTTTGCAATTGCAAGATATGAAGGAAACAATCTAGGTTGTTTTTATTTGCTTCTCTTATTATTTTGCAATATAGTTTAGTTAATTTTTTTCTTTCCCTGGAATCAATCCATACATTCTTTTGGCTGGCCCTTTGTTTTCTGTGTTTAGGTAAGTGATTTTCATGTATTAAATTTTGCATTGTGACTTTATGGCTTTTTAAAAATTGTGTTGTTCTGGAAGATCTATTATCATTCAGTAGACTCTATGTGTCCCATCCTTGAGATCAATATAGTTTGCTTTCATGGAGATTATACTTTGTTATAACATTGTTAACTTTTGCTTTTCTTTTCCAGATTATCCTTTACTTTAGTGGATTTGCATTCCTAATAAATTATATTAGTTTTTATTTGTTTCATAAACTTGCCACAGTAGGTTTACATTTTTCTATGCTACCAATTATTTCTGATATGCAAGCAATAAATTCTGCTTTCAAAATTCTTCTTTCTTTTAAACTATTTAGGAACACATTGTAATATCATCTCTGCTTGCTTAACAACATCCTAAGGATAACTACTATCAGATAATGTAATGGGGAGGATGTATACCTCACCTTATTCCCACATTATTTTAATGTCTTTGGCCAGGTTTTTATATTTTGTAGCTTAAAGATTAAGTATTTGGTATGGTGGTATCCATCAAAATGTTGGTTTTATGTTTTTTTAATGAACAATACAATATCTAGGTAATTAGTAGGAATAATTCAGTCTCTGATATTGGTCCAGCTCCAGAAAAAAAGTTGCTGGTTGATGTCTCCAGGATATTTTGAGGTAATATTTGTAGACTAGAAACTATCTCATCCTTACTTCACCTTTCCCTTTTTCCACTGTTTCAACAGTACCACTTCAGAAAATAGAGGGAGACCGCACAGGACTAACAGGGATTTTATATTTTGCTTTATTTCATTGGTTGCATTTGACAAATATATGAAGCCAGAAATTTTCCATATTTTACTCCTTGAAAGGATCTATTTTGCTTCTGATTTCTTTACTTTTCAAACTTTTGCAGTAGTTTTTAATTGATATTGAATTGTCTATATTAGTGTGTTTGTGTGTGTGTTGCTTAGATTACTTGTGTCATCTTAACTTTTTAACTTTTGCTTTTAAATTGAGGAAATCTAGATGTACTGATACTCATTTGTTTTCTGGGTTCTTTTCTGAATGTTTCTTTTTTGTTGTCTTTAATTGGGCCACATGACATTCCAGTTTTCTACTGAGTGTAATAGCTAGATATTAATGTAATCATCTAATGCCTTTCAGGAGGTCTTCAATTGCTCTCTCAAGTTGATTCTGCTATTGTGGCATTTGATGTCTCTCCTTAGGGTTATTACCTGATAGCTCAATCTTTCCTTGGAGAGGGAAACAACATGTATGCTGGTAAGTAATTACAGTATAATGAGGGAGAGCAGTAAGAAAGCTTCCTATGAGAAGCATCCTCTGAGATGTGCTGTGAATGAAAACAAGGATTCTAAGAGGCAGAGGTGGGGAGGGAGTATAGTATAGTATAGGAATGAAGAACCTGCATCTAGGGATGGAGATAAGAAAGTAGAGAATGGAGCCAATAAGTAAGCCAATTTGGATAGAATATAGTATATATGAGGGTGGAAATGTGAAATAAATCAAGAAAGGCTGGAATCAGTGTGAAAGGTTATAAATGCTCAATACAAGTTTTTTATTGAAGACACAATCTGAAACCATTACGGTTTCATTAGCCTGGGAATGGCACAGTCATATCTATGCATTAGAAATATAATTTTGCCACTATTTGGCAATTGTTATGAAGATAGAGGAGGACAGAGTCTAGATATATGTTATAAAAGATTATGAGGTTTAGATTATTCCTAAAGCACCTTCTAGCTCTAAAACCCATAGACCTTGGGTGGCCAGGTAGCACAGAGAGTAATAGCACTGGCCAGAGTGGGGATGACCTGGGATCAAATCTGGGCTCTGATACTTAGCACCACACCCAGAAATAACTGGCCATGTAACCTTGAGCAAGTTACTTAACCCCAATTGCTTAAAAAAAAAAAACCCATAGACCTTTACCCAAAATTGGCACTTCATATTTGTTTAATTGAACTGAGTCACCTTTTACTGCTGTGATGAATCTGTTTGGTTTTCTGATTCCAAGTAACTTGCCATGGATTAGATTACAGTAATGACACGGGCATTTCATTGTATATTAAGCCTGAATTCTGAATTAGACAATTAAAAACCCCTTCAGAAAAGAGATAATAATCCTAATAGTTTGAACTCCTATTATTCCAAGTAACTTATAACTGTCTGACCCATAGGCTACCTCTGAAGGTAGTAGCTTTAAAATAAAGCTGGATGACCATCTGTTGTGGGTGTTACAGACAGTATTCTTATGTAGTTATGAGTTGGACCAGAGGAACCCTGGGTTCAATCTAACTTAAAAATTCTATGATGTTCTGCTCTGGTTAGACCTTATCTGGAACATTGTGTTCAAACAAATCAAATGGTAAATTTCGGATGCCATAACTTAGGAGAGCCATTGAAAAGCTGGAGGACATCCAAAAGAATTCAACCCAGTTGGTAGAGGGACTGGAAAATTTGCAGTGAGGATCAAGTGAAGGGGCTGGGGGTATTTAGAATTCAAAAGAGAAAACTTAGGGAGTATATACCTCTTGTCTTTAGGCATTTGAAGGGGTATCAAGTGGTTTATTTGGTTTACAAAGGGAAAATCAGGAGCAGATTTCATTTCAAGATAAGGAAAATCCTAACAATATGAAATGTTCCTACTTGGAAAAGCATGCCTCAGGAGGTGCAGATGTTGAAGTGGAAGCTACATGGTCCTGTGTTAGTTGGATAGTAAAACAGATTCATGCTCAGAGATAGATATGACTAAATACTGCTGAACTCCCTTCAAATTCTTAGCATATACATAGAGCTCATAGAGAAAACACAGAACCATGGTACAAAAACATGCAGCTTATCTGACAGACGTGAAGATGGAGAGGAATGATTGGTTTCTTTAAGTTTACTCCATAGATAATGCGATAATATTTTGCTTTACCCCATAGTGCAGAACTGTGACCAAAGTTAACCACCGAATCATAGAATTTCATATTTGAAAGGACTTTTAGTGGCTATATAGTTCAAGCCACACCTTTCCCCCCCAATAATTTCTAATATACTTAACTGATCATCCAGTCTCTGCTTGGCCTGCCCTCAAATCAAATGACTGACAACAGACTACCTCTAGATACAATCAATTTTATCTTTTCATTTTAGGATTATTTTAATTTTAGAACATTATTTCCTTTAAACACAAGCCTACATTTATTTCTTTGTGACTTCCACCCATTAATCCTACTTCTGATTCCTGAAGCCAAAGAGAACAAGTTTAATACCTCTTTCACATGACATCCCAACAAATACCTAGCGACTGTTATTATGTCCTAACCCAAGTCTTCTCTTTTTTAGGCTAAACATCCCCTTTTCCACCAACAGCTACTTATCTGAAATATACTTGATTCCTTTTATCATTATTTTTGCTATGTTCCAGCTTATAATGGCCTTCTTAAACTGTGGATTCAACAATTTACATAATACTTCAGATGTCATCTTAATGTTGACTTATATTGAATTTGAAATCCAATAAAAACCCATGATCTTTTTAGACAAATTGCTGTCTAATCATATCTCCTATATCTTGTTCTTACAGAGTATTTTTTAAGCCAAGTGTAAGACTACATTTATTCCTATTAAATTTAATCTTATTAGATTTGGCCCAATTTTCTAGCCTGTCAAAATCTTTTTGATCCTGACTCTGTCATCCAGTGCGTTAGTTATATCCCCAGCTTTGTGTCATCTGAAAGCTGACAAGTATATTGTGGACACTTTTATCAAGTCATTGATAAAAAATGTAAAGTACCACAAAGTCAAACACAAATACCTGAGCTCACCACTAGAGACTTTGTTTCAAACTCACATCAAACTCTTAATGATTATTCATTGAGTTTGGCTATTTCAATAGTTAATAATTTATTTAATTTTACTACCTTCTAGCCCATATTTATCCATCTTTTCCACTAGAAAAGTAGGAAAAACTTTAGCACATTTTAAAATAAAATCTAGGTTAATTCTATCTACAGTATTCTTTTATTTAGTAATCTTCAAAATAATAAAAGAATAATAAATAAGATTTAAATGCCTATTTTTACTGAAGCCATATTTTCTTTTCATCAGAGTCAGAAAAACCTGGGTTGAGTTGCCAACTATATAAATTTGAAGGAAGCTGTAGATCTACATAGGACTCCGGGGTGGGGAACTTGCAGTCTTAAGGCCACATGTGGCCTTCTAGGTCCTCAGATACAGCCTTTTGACTGAGTCTACACTTTATAGAACAAATCCTTTTATTAAGTGGATTTGTTCTATGAAATGTGGAAATTTGGATTCATTCAAAGGGCTGTACTTGAGGACCTAGAAAGCCACATGTGGCCTAGAAGCCACAGATAAGGTGTATCCCTACAAAGAGTCATCTATACTAATAAAATCTTAAGACCAAAAAAAAAAATGTTTAACAAGGTCATTCTAACCAGAGTTAATTAGGAACAAAAGCTGTATGAATACTTGCCATGTATAAGCTGGACTAGATAACTATGCAGTACTCTTCTATGTCTACAATGTACCATTTATTTGTAGGTTTATTTGTATTGATTTGATATAAATCTTCATTTCTTGGTAGAGTCTAGCAATCAATTCTTACCTTTAGAAATGGGATGGAGGACATGATAATGTGTGTTTCTGTAGCCATCTTTCATCTTTTGCCCTCAAGGCCAAAGTAAACTGATTCTGAAGATGTGATTGTGAAATTAAATTTGTCTTGCGGATAGGGAATGCCATTTCATTTGCTCCCGCTTCCTGAATGATACTTTGACAAAATTCTCAGAGTGGGAGGAGATGCTCTCTCAAACCTATAGGTGTATATTGGGGTTAGATTGAAAGATTGGTTAGATTTCTTTGAGAAAGGGAGATGCTTGGTAGAGAATGATGGTTTAAACATTGTTCTGTTCTAGGTTTATTCTTTCATTAAAGAAGAATTTGCTTAGCATCTCCTATATCCAGAGATCTGAAGGAAATTCAGAAATGGATAATTCCCTGACTCCATGGAGATTTCATATTGATGGGAAGTATGAGAGTCATTTAAAGAACTACAGGATTTCAGAGTCTTATGGAATGTCTATTACATCTAACTCAGTCCATATCCAAAACAGAATACCTTCTACAACATATCTGACAAATGTTTTCAGAGTTTACCTAAAAACCTCTAATTGAGGTGAATATATTAGCATAATTTCTCACATTCTGGTGAAACTCAGTTTCACTCCAGAGATCCATATTCCTTTAGGGTATGATCCTACAGAATTAGTTTTACTATGAAAACCTTCAAAAATAATAAAAAATATTTTCATGGTTACTTTGAGAGACATCCTCTTTCACACTGGATCTAGACTTTCTGATTGGCTATCAGAAGTCAAGTCTAGTCAAGAAGCATTTATTAAGCACCTTCCATGTGACAGGAACTGTGTCAAGTGCTAGAGATACATAAAAAGGCAAAAGACCGTTCCTGTTCTCAAGGAGCTCATAGAAATATGAAAATTAGGAAGATGAGAGATGGGTGGGGGAGAGAAAGAGAAGATAATGAGTTCTAGTCATGGAAACCTGCTGAATTTGTGATGTCCATATATAATAGGTGGGAGGAGATGCAAACTAAGATAAGAGATTAAGGCTAGTTAAGTAGATGTGAAGATAATTAACATAAAGATGATAACTGTATCCATCTTAGTTGATCAGATTAATAGGCAAAATGGTATACAGAGAGAAGAGATAAGCACCAAGCACAGACCCTTGTGGGGCACTTACCTTTAGTGGGAATAAGATAGATAAGCATCTAGCAAAGGAAACCAAAAAGCATCTCTCAAAATGGTAGAAGGAGGGGGCGGCGAGGTGGTGCAGTGACTAGAGCACCGGCCCCGGAGTCAGGAGCACTTGAGTTCAAATCCGGCCTCAGACACTTAACACAAAAACTAGCCAGGTTGGGCTAATCACTTAACTCCAATTGCCCTCCAAAAAAAAAAATGGTAGAAGGAGAATTAAGAGGTAGTGTCCCAGAAACCTAGAAAAAAAGAGAACAATCAGGAGAAGAGGCTAAGCAGCAATGTTAAATATTGTCCAAAAGGATGAGGATTGAGAAAAGACCATTAGCTTTTAACAAGTAAGAGATCACTGTTAAGTTTGGATAGAGCCATTTCATTTGGATAATGCGTTTAGGAGGCAAACTTTAGAGAGTAAAGAAGAGAGTGAGAGGGAAAGAAGTGGAGGCCTCAGTTGTAGTTAGACTCCTCAAGTAGTTTAGCCTCAAAAGAGAAAGGAGATGTGTGATGATAACTAGCAGGAGAGATAGGGATGAGTTTTTGAACAGTAGGGAAGCAGCTAAAGCCACGGGTGGATGATAAAGATAATATTAGTGTCAGGGGAGGCAGTCTGCTACATAAGATAGAATCAAATAAGATTAATACTGTGGATGCAGAGGTGTTTGATTGGACAAGGAGAGGAGTTAATTCATTTGAGGCAGGAATGAAGAGGGAGATACAAAGGGAAGGCTTCTGAATAATGTGAGATGAGAAAGAGAGAAGAGGAGTTCTGGACAAATGGCCTCAATTTTTTTCAATGTAATATGAGATAAAGGTTCTCATCTGAGAGAGTGAGGGCAAAGGAGTCATGGAGGGATGAAGGAGTTTAAGGACGGATGAAAAGGGTAGGCAAAGGCACTATAGTGTGAGGAATAATGAATTGATTATGTAAAAAAATTATGCATTGCTACACTTATGGCCCAGTTGAGATTTTGTAAAGTAAATTTATAATGGACCTAATCAGCATGATTTCATGATTAAATCCAGATATATATTTTTTAATTTTAAATGATCTCTCATGTTTTATCTTTAGTCACTTGCTGCTCTCTCTACTGTGTGGGTCCTCTCCTCTATTCTTCAAGAGGGTCAGACTCCCCAAGAATTCTCCCTTTTGTTGGTAGACCATTGAATTACAGTGTCCTCTCCTCTCTTTCAGAGGTTTTCATTGTGCAGGAACTTCCTTTTCTCTCACTTGAAGGCTGCATTTTAAACTGTCAAATTTGCCGTTCCTAAAGAAGCAAATCCAAATTAACACTCCTCAAGATTTCTCCATTTCACTTTGAAAGGCAGGGCAGTGAGGAACTCCTACCACATGGAAATATGGTTTCACTTTCTTGGAAAGATAAGATTGGAAGAATTTGTAATTGTTTTATTCCAGTTATGCATAATCTCCAGGGATGAATCTCCAGGATTTTAATTCAGGATTTTGGTTTGTCAGAATTCTAGATTCTCCATGACTTCTTTGACTGCTTCCAATTCTTAAGATAAGAAGCTATCTATGGGGCTCAGGGAGAGATCATCCTTGGTTATCTGAAAAGCATACCTCTGTGTAGCTGTAATGTAGGGACCAAAGTCAAAACATGATTCTATTGCCTTTTACCTATGCTAAGAAAAAGGATGAAGAAAAAGATGGCTAGTACTGTGATGATGAATGACCAGGACCAACATGTGGTTCTGCCTGAAATTGTTCCAAACCTATCTGTTCATTTCCAATTAATAAGATATAAACAAAAAACAAAAAGACATGGGAGATCATCTAAAATAAAAAAAAAACTGGATTTAACCACACCTTGGCCCTGGATCATCATCATGAGTATACATACAGATACACTTATATATGCAGTAGCCACTGCAAGTTCATGGTCCTTAACTTATGGTTCCTTAACAATGTGTTTTCTGGTCATCCAGAGAGAGAATTAGTTGAAACTAGAATTTTAATTTAAAAAATTGCATAGTAAGAAAATTCCAATAAAACAATCCCTGCCTCCCCCAAACCTAAGAAATATTCTCTTGCCTTCACTGAGGAGCATCTACGTGCTGGAATCAGTAATCCATCAGTGGAACACATGCAGTCAATACATGTACCCAGGGCATGTCTGTGAAGAAGCAAGTTCTGTGTCTTCCACAGAAGGATCACCATTATTGTTTGATATGCCAAGATTGATCTCACCCCACCTGATCCCAGTTTTCTCTGTTGATCTCTTGGTGTTTGCTGGGTCCAACTCTCCTGATGACAGATACTCTTGTCATGGGTGCTGTTCTATTTGTCTCATCTGGTCTCATGGCATTTGTTGGCTCCTTAGTGCAGTGTGTCTGCTTTGCAGTTATTTACTCTTATGAGCTTCTGATCTTATCTCTTCAGTGCCATATTTGGGCATTATCACTTCTGGTAGGATGTAGTGTCTAATTATTTTATGTTGAAATCCACTAATATGAATACAGGAGTTGAGGAAGACAGAAAGACTTAGACACTGAACTGATTGAGAAAAGAAGGGTGGTGTCCTGGTATTTTGCTAGACAATGTTAGTAAAGGTTCAAGGCATAATTTGAACTCAGATCAGTGAGTTAGTCATGTAGCACTTTGTAAGTGCTGTGTGAAAGGCAATGGGCTAATCTTGAAAAGATAAAGAAAGGCATGAAATAGTCCTTGCTTTCAAAGAGTTCACAGTCTAAAATAAGAGGCAACATGCAAATAATTACACATCATCAAGATATATGAAGGATAATTTGTGGTTTCAGAGGGAACGCACTAACATTAAAGAGGACTGAGAACGACTTTTAGCAAAAGGTGAAACTTTAACTTGAGACATGAAGGAAGACAGTGCAGCTGGGAGATAGAGGAGAAGAGGGAGGGTATTTCAGGCATGAGGGACAGCCAGTGAAAATGCATAGAGTTCAGCAATGACATTTCTTTTATCAGACTGTGTGAGGAACAATAAAGAGGCACATATCAATGGACAGCAGAGTATGTGGACCAGAGCAAGGTGTAAAAAGCTTAGAAAGGTTGATGGGAACAGGGGACTGCATAAGCAGCCTGCACATGTTCCCAGTGATTACAAAAGTGGAGGATAATAGATAGGCATAGCATTGTACCCATGGAATGTTAAAAGATCCAGAAGGCTTCCATTGTGTTGGGGAGCTTATCTGTGAAGATTTTTTGGGAGGACATGGACAATATTCACCTAGATTATGAAGGTATGAGCAGATTGTGACCCATATCAGTGGAGGAAGTACCAACATTAAAGAGATCCCAGATTCATTGAAGCACGTGGATATCAAGTTGTTTCCAGGATCAGGTCTATCACCTTGGATATAGCCAGGTCCTAAAGAATGTGTTCTGAATTGTATCATAGAATGGAGCCTGGTTACTGAGCAGTGGGGACAAGGACTTGTGCCATTCAAGGTGTCCTGCATCTATCTAAAGATTCTGTGATTTGTATACTCTAGAAAATGTGACATTTTAGAGTAATCACATTCCACTGAACATACAGGAAAAGGAAACCACTTTTGTATTTGAAGAGAGTGAATATCTTTCATTCAGATTCTATTATTCTCTACTCAGGCCTGAAGTAAGAAGGATTCATTATTCTAAGCAAGATATTTAATAACAGCCATCACATTCCTGATGGCGGATTTGTTGTATGGGTGTTCAAATGTTCCATATGTTTGTACTAAACTCTGCCTTTGCCAAATTCAATTTGGAGGAAATTGACAATGCCGATGCAATTTTCTTACTTTATAACAATGTCCCATCATTAGATCCTGAACTTCAGCATCCAGAGAGTAATGACATATATCAAAAATGGTCATAGAAGCAAAGAAATTTCACAGCAGTTTAGAGGGAACCTAAATGGTTTTGAACTTTGTCCATTGGAATGAGCTATAGACCCACAGTGAATTCCCATAGCCACAACTTGTGCAAACTACTGCATTTTCCTGCAATAATATGTCATAATTAACCATATGTCTCCTTCCCCCCATAATTTTTTTTTTCCCAGCAATACACCATCATTAATTTTTAGTACTATTTCCTGAAGACAGTTGGCTTCACTCCAAGCTTAATGAGTTTGAGATTCGTGAGGTGCAATAATTGTAGAAGGAAGAATGTAAATGCAATAAAATGGGACTTTGGTGATGTTTCTTTGCAATCACAGATATTGTTTAATGATAGCTAAGCATGGTTATCAGTGTCTCTTCTAGTGGAGGTGTGATCATCAGTGCTCCAAGGAATTCAGCTAAAGAAACATTTATCATCTCTCATTCACTTTTGAAGAATGAGAAGACTAGAATTAATGGGTCCAAGTAGAGCAAGCTATCACAACCAATGAATTCCTTTCAGTGAAGAGAATTTCATATAGGCAAAGAGGTATGTCTTTCACATCAATATCACATACCTGTTACATATTGACTGTGTTCCCAACAACGGTTACCTTGTGAGAGGTGAGAAACTCCTCCTTAGAAGCATTTGAGTAGAAATTGGGTGATAAATGACTAAAGATGCCATAGAGGGACATCTTTCATCATGTGGCCCATTGGACTAGATATTCTATGTAAGGCCTTTTCTAAGTCTATCCATCTCTTGGGCCAAGACAGAAGAAGAAAAAGACACTGTCGCTTTCCAAGAAGAGAACCCATCTGTAATGGAAATGTAAATTTAAAGATCTTCCCTGCCCCTAGGCTAAAGTGCACCTGGAGCCTGGGGTAGGAGGCTTGTTTTTCAGTAGATACTTTTTGATTGGCCAGTGGGTCCAAAAGGTGGTTACATTCTCTGAGCCAGGAGAAGGCTATATAAGCCTTGATGTGAGGCTTTGTTTTGGGGGCTCACTTTGAGAAGTGTTCTGTGATTTGATATGGATTCTGGGAAGCCGTTGTCCAGAGGGGCCCCCCCCCCCCCGCTGTGAAAAACCCAGATGTTGATTGGCTATGGATTTAATGGCTGGACAGTTTGGAAAGCTGTCTACTTGATCTGTTTCTGTCTTGATAATTCTTCCTGTATACTTTGAAGTTCGGGGTGCTGACCTTTTTCCCCTGAACAAGGTAAATGATATATGGTCTGACTGATTAAAGTAAGCTTGTTAACCCATTTTGAGTTGCTTTCCTTTATCAAAGCAGATCCAAGAACCTGTATGGGCATCCACCCCAAGGATGCTTGGGGTGCTTGCTGCCACACCATCCAAGAATGAAACACTATGACATACTCATACCAGTTGGTTGGGTAGCATAGGAGTCTGCATTTTACTGATATGGTAGCAAATTACAGAGAAGTAAATTTGGAGTCAGAGAACTCCAGAATTTCAGAACTGAAATTCTCCTGTACATTAGTGTTATTCTTTTTTTATTTTCTTTTCTTTACTTTTTGATTTTTGCAAGGCAATTGGGGTTAAGTGATTTTCCCAAGGTCACACGGCTAGTTTTTGTGTTAAGTGTCTGAGGGCAGGTTTGAACTCAGATCCTCCTGACTCCAGGGTTGGCACTCTATTCACTGCGCCACCTAGCTGCCCCCTGTTGGTGTTATTCTAACCTTAGATAAGTCATTTAAGTTCTGTAAGCTATGTGCATTAGTAGATAGGGCACTGAGCACAGAGCCAAGAATATTTGAGTTCCAATACAGCCTCAAACATGTATTAGCTGGGCAGCCTTGAGAAAGTTATTTCACTTTTGTCTGCCTCAGCTATTCAACTGTAAAATGGGGGTAATAATAGCACCTATCTCCCAGGATTGTTATGATTAATGATTAATTAAGGTAACGACTGTTAAGTGGTTTACCTAGTGTCTGGAACCTCATAGACATTAAATGTTTGTTCTCTTCTCCTTTCCCTTCTGTCCCCTGGATATTAATTCCCCTTCTCTAAAAGGAGGGAATGACCATTAAGGTTCTTTCCAGATAAATCTATGATCTGTGAGTCCATGGTACTAAGTAATAAAGCAAAGAATCCTCAAATGATTTGCATGATGTCACCAAGCTAATATCAAGACCAGGACCGTCTTGGCCCAGTATTTATTGCAGCTTAAGCCTTATAAAGTGAGAGCAGAGACTAACTTTTCCTTTCTTTTTATTGCCAACACTTAGCATTTGTGTCTGGCAAATTGCAGGTGCTTGATAAAAGCTTGTTGATTTGAACTGACTTTTTTCCTGTCAGGCAGAGGAAAAGTCTTTATTGTCATTTAACAAATGAAGAAGTTTCATGGAAATCAAGGAAAGCAAGCATATTCAGGAAGAGAGGCCAGTCAACAACATTAAAAACTGCAGAAAGTTCAATAAGGATGACATTTTTTGGAGAAAAGACCATTGGATTTAGCAGTTAGGAAATTATTTGCCAATTTAAAGAGAATTGTTTTAATTGAGTGAGAGTTATTGCAAACCATATAGAAATGGGTTGAGAACTGAGTTAATGAGGGGAAGTGAAAGGTTCTTTCTGCCAAGACACATTATTACTAAAAGGAGAAACATATATACTATATCTTTAGAATTCATAAATCCAGCCCAATACAACAGGCATTTAGTAAGAGACTAGTATATATGAGGAAGTCATGGAATAATGCACAGATGGCCCACAATGGTCATTGGAGATAGGTCATTGTGGAGATAGAACAGAACAGTGCAGTCCTGCTAGGAGGCCAAGTCAGAGGTAGACAGAGAACAATAGAGCCAGCCATCTTGTTGTATGAAGTGTCCTTTCAGGTACTCAATTCTTGCATTGGCCTTAGGGTAGGGTCAACTCCAGGGAGTAAGCAGCAGATACAGAGCAGCATTTAAGAGTTAACAGAAAGGAGAGGGGACACTTGCATATAGAATGGTTAGGGACAAAATCCTGGAGGTAGCAGGCTTTTGAAAAATGAAATCATCTGCTTTGGGAGGTGCCTAGGTATACAGTGGCTAGATCACTGGGCTTGGAGTCAGGAAAGCCTGAGGTCAAGTCATCCTTCATACATTTACTAGTTTTGTGGCCCTGAGCAAGTCACTTAACCCTAGTTGCCTCAGTTTCCTCATCTGTAAAATGATCTATAGAAGGAAATGGCAAACCATTCCAGTATCTTTGCCAAGAAAACCCCAAATGAATTCACAAAGAGGCAAACTTGACTGAAATAATTGAACAACAACCACTTTAGGAACGACTTTTAAGTTTAGATTATCTCCTGTCTTCCAGCTCCATCTTTAAGGTAGAGACTTCTGTGAAAGTAGCCAGTTCTTTGTTGTCTTCCACCTCAGAAAGCCGAAAGGACCTCCCTCTGATTTCTGATGAAGCAGAGCAAGTCATTGGAGAGGTAGCTAATCTAAAAGTAGGGAGCTAAAGAAACTCGCTTTCTTATATATTTATATGTGTATACGTATATACAGAGGTAGCTACTGTAAGCAGTATCCACTAAGCAACAGTGGGTTCAAGCAAGACCTCTCATAGGGATGTGACAGATATAGAGCTTGAAGGAATCAAGGAATTTTAAGAAATATACATGTATGTGTTTCTTTAGGGTTTTGGGGGGGGAAAGTAGAGAATTCATTGTAGATATAATGCAAAGGCACAGTGACAGGAGATGTCAAGTTCAAGATGGAAGTGGGCCAATTTGGCTGGATGACAATGTAGGAAAGGGAATAGTGTATGATGAGCCTGGAAAGGGAGGCTCTCTCCAGTTTGTGCAACATTTTCAATTCCATACTGAGGAGACTATTGGAATAAAGAACCTTGACAAGAGGTGTGATATGGTCAGATTTGTACATTAGGAAGATTGTTTTGGCATCTATGTGGAAAATGGAATGGATAGATGAACGCTTAGAAACATAAAGTAAAATTAGGAATATGTTGCTAAAAATCTATAGGTCTAATTTGGGATGGTAACTGAAATAGTGGAGAGAATGGGGTAGATGTGAGAATATTTTGCAGTTAAAATCAATAATACTTGGCAATGTTAGTTTGGATATGGAGGGGATGAAGTATTGGAAAGAGTCAAAGATGACTTTCTGCATATTTCACTGAAGTAGGGAAATTTGAAGGAGGGGTGAGTTTAGGTGAGGAAGATTAATGAATTCCATTTTATACCTGTTTGGTTTGAAAATCCTTCTAGATCTCAATTTGAAGATTCCAATAGGCAGGTGATAATGTGGGACTAGGGGTTAAGAAAGAAACTAGGGTTGTATATAAAGGTCTAGGAGTCATCTACTTATATTTGAGAATTGAATATGTGGGAGATTATGAAATAACTAAGAGTAAGAATGTAGAGATAGGAAAAAAATAGTCTCAGGACATAACTTTGGGACATATCTGTCATAAGAGGCTTGGGAAACATGATAAACTAGCAAAGGAAGCTGAGAAAAGTAGTTGACAAGTGGAAAGGCATTCAGGAGGGAGAAACATGGAAATTAAGGAAAGCATGAAGATTCAGAAGAAGAGGGGAGTCAAGAACATTAAACACTACAGAGAATTCAATAAGGATGAAGTTTGAGGGGAAAGGACCATTAGACTTAGTTAAATTATTTACAAATTTAAAGATAATTTTAATTGAATGGGGGTTGTTGGAAGCTATACAGGAATGGATTGAGAAATAAGCTTATGATGAGAAGTAGAAACAGTGAATGTACACTTGAATTTTTCTAGTAGTCTGGCTGGGACATGGAAGAGAAATATAAAATCTAGACGTTTATATATTTGGGAGAGATTTTAATGTATTTGTAAGCATCAAGGAAGAATCCAAAAGATAGCAATAAAAAAGTAGAAAGGGTAGTAATTGTGAGGTCAAAACTTCAGAAGACATAAGGATATAAGATCAAAGGCACACATTATCATCTGAAAATAGTATTTCTATAGCAACTTAGAGTTTACAAAATGTTGTACGTATGCTACCTCATTTGATTCTCAAAACAACCTGTGGGGCAAGCAATATTATTATCCCCACACTACAGATGTAGAAACTGAGGCTGAAAAAGACTAAGTTACTTTCCTAGGGTCACAGAGCTAGTAAGTATCAGAGGCAGCATTTGAACACACTGACTTTAAGTCTAACTTTAAGTTCCGAGGATAAAGTCTACCTCTTTATAAGAAACTGAAGCAAAGAAATAAAAGAATGAAAGATGATATTGAGGAGTTTGAGGTATAGAGTATGGAGAAAAATAGCAAGTTTGTTTTTTTTTTTTCTGCAGTGACTTGATTCCATCACATAGAAGATATGGGGCAAAACAGTCTTCCATTCTAGATTTTGAATCCAATTCCAATTCTTTATTCACTACTATGATTTAAAGAGTTGAGGGTGTGGAATTATCCTAAATATTTTGAATACTTCTGATAAAATTGAATTTATTGGTTAAAATGTCTCAATGGTGTGGCATCCTGACAGGCAAAAACAAAAAAAAAAAGTAATTTAAACACACGTTTAAACATTTTGATTGAGATCAAAACTTTGCCAAACTCTCTGAGTGAGAATACATCTGGAGTACTCGGCTCCCTTCTGGTTGATAACGTTTTAAGAGGGAGAGTTTTGGCTAAGATGATCACTTCCAGTTGAGGATTACTGAGACTCAGTATTGTTTGGTATAACGATGGAAATAACTGGATTTTATTTTAATTTTTTGAGGGGACCGGTAACCAAGTAAAGGCAGGAGCAGAGGTAATGACCTTCAAATATCTGAAAAGCTGTCAGGTAAAGGAGGAATTAGATTTATTAATTTTAGCCTCAAAATGGCAGAACGAGAACCAATGATCAGGGATGAGAGGGAAGACAGTATATCTCAGTAAAAGGTAAAAACTTTAAACAATTAGCGCTTTGTAAAAGGTGAATGGATTGTCTAGGACGATAATGTGTTGAACATGGTTGGAGTATTGGAGTGGAATCTGAGTGACATTTGTTAGAAATGTTGTATTAAAATTCTCCCATCAAAAGGAAATTCAAGTAAGTGACCTTTAATGTCTCTTTCAGCTTTGAGACTCTACGATTCTAGGAGTCCATCCACATCTTTAGAATCATGATTTGTTCCTGGCAATGTTGGGATTAGTGAATGTATCTATTACAGAGTCCATAGAATACAGGGCAACATCACCACCTAGTGGCCACATAGCCAGAGTTGGATTCAGTCAGTCAAGCATTAAGTGCTTATTGAGTTTACTAGGGATATATAACCTTCTAATAACTTAGGCCTTGTTTTACAATTTCAGTTATCATATTGCAAACGTTACTAGTTAAAAAGTTAAGAAACAAACTGCCCTCAAAAAGCAGTCAATCTAATACCCTCAATTAAAACATGAACAAGAATTCAATGTACATATGCAGTGATGGTGTTCTAACTTGGAACAGAACAGGGAAGGTGATTCAGAAATTGTGCTTGGTGAGAAATGGACTAGATTCTTTTAAGCAGACTTCCTGGAGGAAATAGATCTGGAACAATAGTTTTATATTGAATGATAAAATCTAGAATTAAGAAGGGACTTCAAAGTTTATTGAATCCCTCCTGTAAATGAGTAGATGGCACAATGCACCATCCCTAACATGTAACTGTCCAGCTCCCACTTGATGACATTCACTGATGGGGAGTTAACTATCTGATGGGGCAAAGCTCACTTTACTTCTTGAAGGGATTTGTTGGCAAGTTTTACTCAATATCTATCATAATTTTGCCTCCTCAGAACTTCTACTCATTGTTCACTGTTCTTCCATCTGGGGCCAAGCTGAATAAAGCCAATGCCTCTTCTGCATAACAAAAGCCTTCAGATATCTGAAGACTGCTATAAAGTCTTACCTAGTACAGAATAAAAATCCCAAGTTCTTTCAAGAGATCTTCACCATCCTGAATATATTGAAAGGGGCATCAAGAGTTTCTAAAACATGCTACCTCAAAGGATAATCTGGGTAAAGTATCTCAGTGAGGATAAAGATTGGGGGGAATAAAGGATAGCTTGAACATCTTTTTCTATGGATTAAAATGATTTTGGAAGATAAGTGGGAGCATTGTATAGTTTTTAAAAATCCAGACTAAATTTGGATTCTTACTCTGGCCTGCTCAGTGGGATGGTCTGTCATATAGGAAAAATAATTTAAATTTTCAAACCCTCACTTTATTTTTCTGTCAAATAAAAGAACAAAAAAAAATAGAGGTTTCTCCTATCTGTTACAATTTATTGTCTAGGGCTTTATATTGTATATTCAAGGTTCTTTACAGGTCTAGTGCTATATAAATCTAAACATGTAGAACCATTTCTGGAATCCTCAAATTTTCCCTATCTTTTATTCTTACCTATTTAACCAGTCAGGGGTGAAACTTCATATACAATCTTTCCCCAGGGAAATAAAGAAAACAAATGGTCATTGGCATAAGATAGTTTTGATTTTGCCTTAACCAAAGAAGAGATATGTACCAAATGACTAACACAGAACCAAAGTTTTTAAAATATCCCCTAACATGGTTTCATCTATTTCATTTCTTTTCCCATTTCCATACAGATCTTCAATGGCACCATAAAGACTCAACACATGTTTTCCAATTAATCAAAATTTGGAATAATTGTCTAAGTAAATTAAATGTAATATTTGTGGATACTTAATAGATTATTATTATTTTCCAAGTTTCCTACCCTCACTGTCCTATGGTAACTCTTGGGACCTTCCAAGGGTCAAGGAATCTAATTAGGCTCTTGCTTCCCCCTTAAAACCTTTTCAGCCATTCTAAAAGTGATCTTTCCATACTGTGAACTATTGCCAGGACTGTACCTGTCAGCACTTAATTGTCTCCTAACTGGCTCATTGACTCTAGGCTCCTTGAAGCTACAACCAGGTTTCAAGTTTCTTCTTTATCCACCATATTACTTGTCATACTGTTTTAATCGTACTTTTATCAATTCATCAAGGATAAATTATTTCATTGGAGTAGCAACTCCCTACATTAATGAAGATTACAACTATGTATGGAATATTTCATAAATCTTAGAATGTTCACTGAGATTTGGATAGATTATTATGTGTTTATGATAAAAGGTATAAGTGTCAGAGGTGGGATTTGAATCCAGGTCCTCCTGACTCTAATTTTAGCACATTCTCCACAATATTATGCTGGTATATGTTGGATTATGCACATATATAATTCTCATTGATTGATTGAATTGAATTACATTGCATTCAGAAGAAGACACAGAATGAACATGTATGTACATTCTCTAAATATTGTGACATATGAATGAATGGATACATCGTAGGTTATTAAAGAAAGACACAGAGTTTAGAAAATATCCCTGAATAGTTTTTATTAATACGGAAAAGGACATCCATGCTCTGTGACAAAGGTCCTTTAGAGGCCCTTCTAGAGACAAAATTTTGAGCTCCATGTGCAGTCCATAAGGGTAGTATTATTAATATTATCTACCTAGAGAAGACCAAAAAGATTAGATGGCTATCTTTTTTTTTATTTTGTTAACTTAAGTACAACTTGATTTTGGTTCTTTAAGTGTATGATTGTCTTTCTCCTTATCATTAATGTAAAAATTATCTCATTCTACTCATTAATATTATCTCTCCTGTAAAGAAGTCCTTGTACTTCAAGGAAAATAAAGTTCAAATAAAAGTAAGGAGGAATTTTCAAATAATCAGCATTTATGCAATGATTTAAAGTTGGTGAAGTACTTTTAGCTATAGTTACTATCTCATTTGATTTTTCCAACCACCCTGTGTAAAAGGCAATTTCATTATCCCCATTTTTCAGATGGGAAAGCCAAGGCTATCTCACATTAAGTGACTTGTTTAGGGTCATGGATCTTAAGTGTCAGAGATAGGATTTGAACCTATGTTTTCCTGGCTCTAAATTCAGCATTCTGTTAATCCTACCACACTTGTTAGTATGATGAATCCATGACCTCTTTGCAGTTCTTCTAACAAGTTAATCTGAAGCTATTTGAATATAATATATTCTCTCCTCTTGAATAACTGAGTAGATTCCTTAAGGTAAAAAAACGAATGAACAGAAAGAACAATAACAAAAACCTCCCTCTACCAGCAAAAGGAAATAAATGATATGAAACTCCCATAGACCTTCATTTTAAAAGACTTTCAATATAATCAGCCCAACCTTTTCATGGAAGGATTTGATAAATATTTAGAGATCTGGTTATTTTACTGTGTAGTTTTCCTAGCCCAGAAGGCAGGCCACATGCACACACCTTGATCCCTCTATTTACTAGCTTAATAGCTTTTGTCAAGTCTCTTTATCTTGCTGTGCCTCAGCTACATCTCCTTTAAAATAGCTTAGTAAAAGGCTTGTGCACATTTCAGGGTTCAAGATGGCAGCATACAGGAAGAAACCAAGCTAAACTCTCCCAACATTCCACTAAAAACAACTTTAAAATCACAGCACAAATGAAATTTTGGAGCCAACAAAAGGTCTAAGTGAAATATTTTCCCAGCCTAAGGCAACTTAGGAAGTTGGCAGAAAAAGTCTGTGACAACAGGGTGGAGGTCTATCTAGAACACAGTCACTGAGTGGCAGTACCAGTGGCAAACCTGAAAGGTAGAGGCAGAGGCAGCAGCTTGACCAACAGCTTTAGGAGCCCTCAGCCAAAAGACTGAAACGGAGTAGGACAATTATTCAGAAAGAAATTACTGTGCTGATTAGCAACTCTATTGCCCAAAGCAGTTGTGGGTTACACTGCCAGGGCAGAGAGGAGCACTTGCGGTTAGTCACAAGAGAGCCGAGGTCCTGATCAGAGTTCCAAAGCATAGAGCAGCACTGTGGCTTCTGACTGCAGAAGAGTTGGAAGCCTGGTCACGGTTATAAAGGCAAGAGGAGTATTAGCATTTGTGGCTGCCAGGGAGAGGGACAAGCACAGACTAAGAGAGCAGCGACCTCTCTTTGAATCACGCTGCTTGGGAAGCACCAAAAATTTGTGCACACACATCCCCAGACTAGCTCTAAAAATAGTAGCAGAAAAAAAGCCTGAAACTGGGGACAGTGGTTCCCTACTCCCAGGTCAGCAGAGCCCAACTTTTTTTTTTCTTTTTAAGAGACGATTGGAGTTGACTGACTTGCCCAGGTTCACACAGATGGTAAGTGCCCGAGGCTGGATCAGAGCCCAACTTTAACACAAAGTTCAAAATTAAGAAATAGACTGGGAAAAAATGAGCAAACAGGAAAAAAAAAAAACTTGAACATAAGAAGTTACTATAGAGGCAGGGAAGACAAAGACACAAACTCAGAAGAAGATAACAATGTGAAAATAACTACAACCAAATCCTCAAAGAAAAAATGCTAAGTGAATCCCAGCCAAACAACAGTTCCTAGAAGAGCTAAAGGGATAGCTAAGAGTAATAGAGGAAAAAAAGGGGCAGGGGGTGAAAGTGATGCAAGAAAATTTTGAAAAGAGAATTAAAAGCTTGGCAAAAAAGGCACAAACAATGCTGAAGAAAATGACACCTTAAAAACAGAATTGGCCCAATGTAAAAGAGGCACAAAAATTCACTAGAGGAAAAACTCCTTAGAAAAAAGACTAAATGGAAAAGAAGGTATGAAACCTCACTGAAGAAAATAATTCCTTAAATATTAGAGCTGGGCAAGTGAAAGTGGTCTCCATGAGACATCTATAAACAAAAGTCAAAAGTATGAAAAAATAGAAGAAAATATGAAATATCTTATTGGAAAAAACAACTGACCTGGATAATAGATCAAGAGATGATTTAAAATTTATTGATGTACCTGAAAGATATGATCATAAAAATTCTAGATATTATATTTCAAAAAATTATCACAGAAAACTGCCCTGATATCTTAGATCCTGATGTAAAGTAGAAATTGAAAGAATGCACTGATCATCTCCTGAAAGAGATCCCAAAATGAAAACTCTCAAGAATATTATATCCAAATTCCAAAGTTCCCAAGTCAAGGAGAAAATATGGCAAGCAGCCAGAAAGAAAAAAAATCAAATCTTATGGAGCCACAGTTAGGATCACATATGATTTAGCAGCTACCACACTAAAAGAGTGGATGCTTTGGAATAGGATATTCCAAAAGGCTAAGCAGCTAGGATTACAAACAAGGATCACCTACCTAGCAAAACTGTATAGAATCCTTTGGGGGTAAAATGATATTTAATGAAATAGAGGATTTTTAAGCATTCCTAACTAAAAGACCACAGTTGAATAAAAAAAATGACCTTTTAACAGAAGACTCGAGAAATATGAAAAAGAAATCATAAGGGACTTAATATGCTTAAACTGTTTACATTCCTACATTGACAAAACATATTTGTAATTCCTAAGAATGTTATTATCAAGGTAGTTAGAATGATTCTACATAGACAGAGGGCATAAGTATGAGTAGATTATGTGGGGATGGTCTCCAAACCAATGAAGGAGCGAGGCAAAAGGAAACATTAGGAGAAGAAGGAAGGGAGATATATAATGGGGAAATTTTTTTCGCATAAAAGAGGAACATAAGGAAAAACTTTTATAGTAGAAGGATGGGCTAGGCTTGAACTTCATTTTCTTAAGAATTGGTCCAAAGAGTGAACAATATACATACATATTCAGTCATGTAGAGAAATATAACTTACCCAATCATGAAATAGGAATGGAGGGAGATAAGAGAAAGGAGGAAAGGTGATAAAAGGGAGAGCAGATTGAAGAAGGAAGTGGTTAGAAGCAAAATAGACTTTTGAGAAGGGACAGGATAGAGATACAGAGACAGAAAGGGAGACAGAGAAAGATAGAAGAAGAAACAGAAAAAAAAATGGGTGTAGCGTCACTGCAATATTCACTATAAACATACCTGCATAGTGCTTGATCACAAAATATAAAAGCCTTTTCATGTAGAAGACAGAAGAAAGCATTTATTCAAACAGAAAACCAAGTCCAAAAACCAGTAAGCCAAATCCATCATAGCAGCAAAGAAGTTAATAAGCCACAGCAGCACAGAGAGCCACACCCTCCTTTAGCCTTCCCACAAACCAATATTTACTCACATTTGTCTCCCTTGGATGTGTGCTCTCCTCCTAACTGACTCCCAGTTTCCTGTGGCCTCTGCTATTCCCTTCAGCAAAGTCCTACCACAGGCTCCATGTGATTACATTCAGACTATTAGGGGGCAGAATATATTTTCAAATCAGATAACGTCTTCAAATTCCCTTAGGCTTATTAAGGGACAGGGAAGATCTTCAAATTACCATTACAATGGGATGGAGGGAAAGGCACCATTAGTAATCATAAGTATTAAAGTGAATGAATTGAACTCACCCATAAAATGGAAGCAGATAGCAAAATGGGTTAGAAACAAAATTCAGTATTATGTTGTTTACAAGAAACACATATGAAACAGAAACACTCATACACAGTTAAAATAAAGGGCTGAAACAGAATCTAGTATCTTTAAGCAAAAAAGAAGTCAGTGTAAGTAATCATAATCTCAGACAAAGTAAAAATAAAAAATAGATCTAATTAAAAGAGATAATCAGGGAAACTACATCTTGCTAAAAGGTACCATAGACAATCAAGTAATATCAAATATTTTAATAGCAAATTTCTCTTATAAAATTTCCTCTCTCAAATACATAGAAGATTGAATCATATTTATAAAAAGTAAAAGCCATTACCCAGTTTACAAATGGTCAAAAGCTATGAGCGGGGAGTTTCAGAAAAAGAAATGAAAGCCATCTACAGTCATATGAAAAAAAAATGCTCTGAATCATTATTGATTAGAGGAATTAAAATTTAAAAAACTGTGAGGTAGCACCTTAAACCTATCAGAAATGACAAATGTGGGTGGCTAGGTGGTGCAGTGAGTAGAACACCAGACCTGGAATTAGGTGGACCTGAGTTCAAATCTGAAATCACACACTTAACACTTACTAGCCTTGTGACCTTGGGCAAGTCACTTAACCCCAATTTCCCTGCCCTCCCCCCTCCAAAAAAATGGCAAATGCTGGAGGGAATGACGGAAAATAGGCATAGTAATAAACTGTTGATGGAGTTATGAATTAGCTTAATAATTATAGAGAACAACTTTGAAATATCCCCAAAGGGTTATATAACATATACCCTTTGGCCCAGCAATATCACTTCTAGGTCTCTACCCCAAAGAGATAAAATAAAAAGGAAAAAGTCCTAAAATATATAGCATCTCTTTTTGTGTTGGCAAAGAATTGGAAACTGAAGGGATGCTCATGAAATGGGGAATGGCTGATCAAATTGTATCATATAATTGTGATGAAGTACTACTAAGATGTAAGAAGTGACTGGGGGGAGTTTGGAAAAAGACATGGAAAGATATATATTAACTGATGCAAAGTGAAGTGAGAAGAATCAGGAGATTATTGTGCACAGAAACAGTAATGTTGTAATGATGATCAGCTATGAAAGACTTGACCACTTTGATCAATACAATGATGCAAGACAATTAAAAAAAAACTCATGATGAAAATGGTGTCCACCTCCAGAGAAAAATTGATGAGCACTGAATATGAATTGAACTATAACTTTTTTCTCACTTTTTTTGTTGTTGTTCTTGGTTGGGGTGGTGGTGATATGGATAATATGGAAATATGTTTTGCATGATTTTACCTGTATAATTGACATAATTTTGCTTGCCTTCTCAGTGTGAGGGGAATGGGAGGGAAAGAATTTGGAACTCAATTGAAAGAGAAAAGAATGTAAAAAATGAATAATACATTTATTATTAATACATTTTTAAAAGGATTATGCTTTTAAAGCTGTAAAGCCCAAAGTAATGACATATAAGTTCTGCTACCATTGATTTTATGGGCTTTTTAAGTCATGTAAACTCTGTAGCATGTGTCCTGTAGCAGGACATAGCAAAAAAAGGAGAATAATAATTTTCCTAAGTGAGCAAGTTTCTCAATCAGTCACTCCTCAGCTTTTAGTTAAGAATGTCATAGTCACCTAGAAAGAAACTCTAGTCATTAATCTGTAGCGTGAAATATAATCTGTAGCTTGAAATTGTAAGCAAATAAAGTGCTTAATTAGTTTATACTGTTGTTATGACCTATTTGGCAAGGTGGAGTAGTGGAAGGAACAAAAGAAGACAGACTTGGAGCTAGTAGACCCAAATTAAAGTTCCTGGTTATCCTTAGAACCTGTATAACCATAACCAAATGACCTAAGATTAAATTTCAATGTCAATAAAATGAGTATTAAAACCTAAGGATCCGTTGAGATAAATGATGGAAAATGAAAGTAGTTTCTATGAGTAAAATGCTACATAAATGTAAACAAAAGTAGGTTCTTCTGACCAACTGTGAATTTCTCATTATGGATGGAGTACAGAAGAGGAAATAATATATATTTATTTCCTGGAGATAATTCTCCCTGCATGTTCTTGTGAAGTACAGTTAGAAAAATGAGGAATGTTGAATTAGACCATCTGGTCTACCTCTGTGATGTTTAGTAAATCACTTAACATTGCTGTGTTCCAGTTCCTTCATCTGTAAAATGAGAAGGTTGAATATAACTTTCCAACTTCATCTCTATTCTTATATACATATACATACATACATATATACATATGCCTACATGCTATATATGTGCACATATATAATATACACATATATACACACGTGTGTGTACACATACATAAGTGTATATGAAGTTGGTTGGTGGTTGTCCTTTATATTTGAAGGAGACCAAAATAATATCACTATGTTGGGGCCAAGGTAAAGTGTGTCCTACTGTGTCTGTTCAGAGCAATACGAGCTCGGAAGGCTCTACTACAAATCAGACAAAAATGGTCCATATAAACATTTGGGATGGAGGTGTCTCTAAATTTTCACATCTCACATTTCTTTTGAGCTACTGCTCTTCTGTTTTGCCTATAGAGCACAGCAACTTCTTTGATGCATTCTGGGTGATCCTGTGCCGGTGTCTCCCATTTCTCACAATTGATTCCAAAGTTCTTCAGAGAAACCTTGAGAGTGTCCTTTTATCACTTATTCTGATCTCTATATGAGTGCTTTCCTTGTGTGAGTTGCCCATAAAATAATCTTTTAGGAAAATGTACATTTGGCATTCAAACAATATGACCAGCCCATTGAAGTTGCACTCTCTGTAATAGAGTATGAATATTTGTCAATTCAGTTAGAGAAAGGGCCTCATTGTCTGGAGCCTTATCTTGCCAAGTGATCTTCAGAATCTTCCTAAGACAATTGAAATGAAAGGATTCCATTTCCTGGCATGACACTGGTATGCTGTCCAGCTTTCACAGGCAAACAATGATGAGATCAGCACAACGGACCTTCAGTTTCAAAAGACATGAAATATTTCTTCTCTCTCCTGCTTTCCTTCAGATCCTCCCAAATACTGAGCTAGCTCTGGCAATGCAAGTGTAAGCCTCATCATCTGTATGTATATTCATGGAAGTATACTGCCAAGGTAAGTGAACTTGTCCAAAGCATTCAAAATTTCTCCATTTTCTGTAACCAGTGGTTCCACATATAGGTGGTATGGTGCTGGCTGATGGAGAATCTCTTTTTTATGTTATTTCTTAGGCCTAAATTAGCACAAGTAGGAGATAATTGATCCATACTTTGTTGCATCTCAGCTTCAGGCTGCACAATCATCTGTGAATAAAAGACATCGAGTGGGGTATACTTTCTCTGCACTCTTTGTGAAGACTCCTCAGAATGAGGACAAGGGAGAGACTATTTCAAAGCCAGAGATAGATTTTTGTAAGACTGGACCTGAGTCCTGGGTTTCCTAAGAAATTATACAACCTAGGACCCTTCCCCCCTTTCCCTTGCTGTCAATCTGCCTTAAGCCCTTCAGGAATTTTAGAAATCTCTTAAAGCCTTTTCCCCTTGTTCATTTTGGTGTTTGCCAAATAAGGATAGGTACTTTTGGATTGGCTATCCCCTATTTCCTTTTTCCTTATCATTGGAGGAGATTTCATGCCCAGACTCTAAGCCCACCTCCCAGTCAATGGGAGAAAGGACAGTGGTGGAAGGGGGCTTGACTGTGTTAGGGTATAAATTCTTGTTCCATCTTCTGTAACATGCCTGCTCTCACTGATCTGTCATGGAGAGGATCGCCCTCATCCCACGGGGAAGAGAATAAAAATTTCCTGTTTTTATCCTAAGAAGCCTCTGTTCTTGACTAAATTTTTAATGGGGTTTTTCATCCTGTGCAACATCAACCCTACATACATATATACACACACACATATAAATTTGATTCATGTTGATACTATCTCATATTTACAGAGGACTTCACAATTTACAGAATGCTTACTTATCAACCTTCAGAGATAAGGAGTGAAAATATGGTTATCTCCATTTTGAAGGAGAAATTTGAATTTCAAAGTGCGTAAGTGGCCTTCCAGGGTGACAAATCTAGCTAATTATTGGGATAGCTATTGTTGTTATGTTTGTCCTTCATTTTCGAACAGGACCATGGCATCAGGGAGATGATGACATGACCTGCAGTCAACTTGGATTTGAGTGAGGGAGAGCTGTGCAAGGTCACCAGCCTCACTTTCTCTCCAAAACCATTTGGATCCAGTAACCAGATATTCATCAGAATGACTGGAGATAACCCAGGATGAAATAGGGGACCCCACTGGCCCTTCTAGTCTAAGGCTTTTCACTTACTTTGAGGTAATGCCTATTTAGTGAATAGGCCTCTTTAAGAAGTGAGTCAAGGATTGGCCCCTTTAATTAGAAAAAAAAAATCAAGCTGGGAGAAGAAGACCCTCAGGTTTGCTGCTCCAAAGAGAAACAGTTACCTAATTAAAAGAGAAACATTCACTCGAGGAAGGGAGGGAGGGAGGGAGGGAGGGAGGAAGGAAAGAAAGAAAGAAAGAAAGAAAGAAAGAAAGAAAGAAAGAAAGAAAGAAAGAAAGAAAGAAAGAAAGAAAGAAAGAATGAAAGAAAGAAAAAAAAGAAACAAACCTAGCCAGTATACCCCAAGATAAGTGGGCAACTTTTGGCCATCAAAATTTACCTTCCTTTGAAAAGGAGGAGAAGAAGAGGATGAGCTGAGTTACCCAACTAGCTGGGTCCCCATTCAGGCAGCTTGGACTACTCACGGGTCATGGCATCATTTCCCTGATGCCATGGTCCTCTTCGAAAAAGAAGGACACTAGGGTAGCTAACCTTCCAACTCAATGTTCATCTATAAAACTGAAACTGCTTTTCCATCCAAATAACTGCCACCAGCCAAGTAAACGAACTATTGAAGTCTCATTAAAAGTCAGTGGTTCCTCTTTTCTTTTCTTAATATTGAAGACTTGGTAATTATGTGTATGGCATTACTGAGAAAATTGGGCAGTAGACTGACTCTGATAATTCATGTGTGGATACTAAGATGTTTTCTACTTTATCAATATGATTGCATTTTGCTCTGTAAGTTGACTTGTTACTTTACATACTTAGTCTCTGAGAACTCTGAAGAACAATGTTACAGTTACGTCAAAATAAAAAAAAACTGAAATAAAGATGTTCTCTTCTGAACTCAAATAGGTTTGTTGATATGGGAATGGCTTTGAGTCTAAAAGAAAGAAAAGTTCTGATCCTGCATACTATGTCTCCTCCTGTTAAATATTTGAGGGGGGCGAGGAGTGAAACCACATCATAGAGGAAATAGGTCATTCTAGAGGTCAGGAGATAATTTCAACAAACTATTCTGCCATAATCTTCCTGTGTGACCTAGCACAATCACCAATCTGTGATTTATTTTTCATATTCTTCCAGCTATAGATGATAATTCTTACCCAGGTCTGTCTTATTCTAAGGACTCTATGAAGTTATTGACGTATGTGAAAATGCTTTTCAACCACAAAGTTTCCTATGTGGATTGATGTGTAGTAGTGAGCTGCAGCTTACAATCCTCTACATGGAAGAGGCTGGGGACCCTGGAGAGACATGATGGTTTTTATTGAAAGCATACCTACTCCTCAATTTGGAATATGCACATTCAATAACTGGTTCAGGTCTGCTAAATACATGAAGAGATAAATTGTTTGCCCATAACTGAGGTATGATCAAAGGCACTTGTCAGCCAGGTCAATCTCTTATTGTCTCTCCTTTCTGACTACATTTTGATGAGAGAAGAGACTTCAGATTCTACCCACCTGAGGCTAACTTGAAGCTATGAATATGTTCTGTTCTTTGCCTCATTTTGCTTATTCTTTCCTATTTTAGGTGAAGGAAATCAGGGATGACTATGATCTCATGAGTTTCAAAAAGTTAAGAGAATGAGTCACTAGTAGTCATGAAGCTTGAATCCATGCCAGAATTTTGTGGAATTCAATGAGGAGGAGAGCCCCAAGCAACATGCCCAGTTCAGTGCAGTAGCAGATAGAATCATATTTCCATTGGCCATACATCATGTAGAAGGAACTTGTTGGTATCTGTCTGAAGTCTGAGCCCACTCTCCCCAGTTAATGAAGGAATAATGGGAGAGTGTGTCCTCAGGAATTTGGGAGAAAATTTCTGTGTTTCTACACTTGAAATATCTTTTCAGTAAATATCATTTTGTGAAAGGTAGTTGATACTAATTGGTTAGCTGAAATTTAGGAGCTAATCATTGACTGTTAACAATGTAAGGGGAAACACACTTGAATGAGAGCTTGAAACAATAATATTAGGAAAAAAAAGACATGTTAAAACAGGTTCCTGAGGAGAAGCAGTTAGCACAACTCTGGAAGAGAAAATTCAGAATACCAATATAGATACAAGTATTTTTTACTTTTTTTTTTTTTGTTGTTGTTTTGCAGGTCAATCTGCTGAAGCCAAGAAAATTTAAAGAACTGGCCTAAAGTCACTAAGCTAGTAAGTCAATTATTTAAAAATAATTATTCAATGCTTGTAACATGATAGACACTAGCTAAGTGGTTGGGACACAGAGAAAGAGGGGAAAGTATTCTTGTACTCAAGAATTTCAAATTATAAAGAGGAAGAAAATAGGTTATCAACAGGGTACATACAAGATAAATATGTATGTATATATACATATATATGTTACAAAGGAGAAAAAATAAGGATCACAGAAGACTTAGCAGTTGCAAAATTAAAGAGAGGGGATTTGGAATTAGATATTACAGGAAAAAAAGATAAATGCAACATTCAAGAATAATCTATTTTGGAAGGTGGGAAGTAAGTATAATCTTCAAGAAGTTAAAAGAAAAAAATTTTTAAGGTGTGTGTGTGGGGTGGGGTTGGCATTTAGAAGAAAATTTCCAAGAATTCCTTGTTGCAAATGCCAGAACTAAAACTGATTAGATATTTTGAAATGGAATTACAGAAAGCAAGAGAAACACAAAAAGCTACATAGTTGTTAAAGTGTAAGGAAATATGTGGGGATGGACTGTTTACATTTTAATGGATTAAGAAACAATAATCTTCTCATAGTCCTAACAAGTTTAAGGGTCATAGAGAAAGGTAAATATGACAAAGGGTTAGTGTGTAGTTTTGTTCTCTTTAGATGGTCTCAGGAGGATACAAATCAAAAAGGATAGAGGACTATACTGGAAAAGAAAGGAGGAGGCAGGAGAGGTATATCATTAACACATGGTAAAGATGAATAAGATGAAGAAATAGCAGAGGAAATAGAAAAGGATGTCTATAAGATTTGGGATTTGTGCTGAGCTTTGAAGGAAACATGGAAAAGAAAAGAAAGTGAGTATGAAGAATACAATAGGCATGGGAACACTCAGAGAAAAGGCATAGAAACAGGATATGGCATGTCATGTTTGAGAAACAGAAAGTAGGCTATGGTACCTGCAAGGTGCAGTGTTTGGGATTGATTAAAGTATAAGAATGGAAGCATAGGATAGAGGGAAGGTTACAAAAAGGTTTAAATGACAATGACTTCATATCTGATCCTAGTTTTAATAGGAAACCAGTGGTATTTGTTGAGAAGGGTGGTGACAAGGTCAAGACTGTACTGTGGGAAAAATCACTTTGTCACTGGAGTGGAGGATACTTGGGAGTGAGGAGATAAAGACAGGGAGGCCAATTTAAAGGTTATTTCAGTAGTCCAATCAGTCAGCCAGTCAGTCAGTAAGCATTTATTAAGCAGTTGATTTGCTAGGTATTGTGATAAGTACTAATAAATGGTGATGAAGGACTACACTCGGCTGTTAATTGTGAAAAGGGAATATGTACAAGATATATTGTAAAGTTAGAAAAGACAGCATTTAGCAATCGATTGGATATGTTGGATAAATGAGAGGAAGAGATATTTAGAGACACACAGAGGTTTTGAACATAGTTGACAGATAAGCAAAGTTATGAAAAGTAAAGTCATGAAAAAACAAAGGGTTTGGAAGAAAAGATAATAAGAATTCTTTTGGATATGTTGAGCTTGAGATATGTATGATATATCCACTTCAAACTGTCTATAGACAGTTAGTAATGCTACACTGGAGATAAGGACATATTAAAGTGAGACATACCACACACACACACACACACACACACATATACACACAAATATGTAAGTAAAATGTCAACAAAATTTAAGATATTTTGTGGAGGGAATTGAGGAGAACATTAAGAATGAAAGATATCAAGAAATGTCTTATTTAGGAAGTGGCACCTAAGCTGTACAATGAAGGGACCCAGTTACTAATATTACAGAGGCATTTTTCAGCATGAATATAAAACTGGGTCGCCAGTTCCCAAACAGACCAGCACTAATTGAAATCTTGTTTTTCTTCTCTTTCCCCTTGGCACTATATGTTGTCTCTCTTCTCAGGCATTGTCCAAATTAAAGGAAGTCATCCATGGCACCTCATGTTTAATTCACGCAAAGGTTTTATAGGGCTATGTGTTTGTCCTGCTTCAATAATGTCCCCTAATTCTAATTTGACTTTCAGTACACTTTGCCTATGTATCTACAATCTTCAATAGGCTCATAATTACATTTAGCAGGTAATAAACTCTATTTCAAGAGTGGAGCTGGACAAAAGAAACCATTGTTATTATTATCGTTCATGGTGTTGTTGTTGTTATTGTTGTTATTTTAGCTATTGGGCCTTAATGATGTCTTCAGAAAAGAAATGGTAGATTCATAGCCCACAGCTAATGGTGACAGCTATCTATCAGCATATTTCTGAAGAAGGTTCCTATTTCTACTTCATTATCCTAAGTGAACCCTTTATTTATTCAAAGTGAGTTCTCTTGTTATTAGTAAAATCATTGATGATCTGGTGCATGGGTAGAGGTAGAATGATTTTCTTAAGGTGATTCTCTAATCACTGAAGATATTTTAAATTTCCTTTTCATTAGGCTTTAAACTCTTCCATGTTATTTTCTCTCATACCTGATGTACAGTTGCTTATGCCTACATATATATTTATAAAAATGTATAAATATATATAAATATCAAGATACATTGCTATTTCAGATATATGACATAAATTTATCCATCCAATCTATCTATGTTATCTCATATAATACTACATTTTTGTAGGATCAAGTCAAAATAATTGGTCCAATATGCCTATACTTAGCATAATCTGAGCATGTCCTCTGCTTGATTGCTTTCTTAACTGTTTCCACAAAACTATAAAATCACATGGAAAAATATTATTAAGTGCAGTTATTCACACACACACACACACATACACACACACACACACACATATATGAATGAACAGAAAAAAATTCCACTGGAATTTTTTCAATGTCAAAGTGAAATTTTGTTATATAATTTATTGGAAAATAGTCTTAAGGAAAAATCTTATTAAACTTATATGGTAGTATTATTTGACTAAATGTGTGTGTGTATGCTAAGGGAATGTAACACAATGAAAAGAATACTAAATTGGTGGTGAGGGGATCTGGGCTCAAACCCTACCAATTATATTTACTGGCTACATAAACTTGGATAACCACTAAACTTCTTTGACTTTAGTTCCTTCTTTTGTAATATGGAGATGATAATACTGTCATTATCTGAATCTTGGGATTTTTGTGAGGGGGCCAAGAACACTATTACCTATCATAAAAACAACAATGTCTTTAGAGTCAGAGAATTGTGATTCAAATGCCAACTCTTCCACTTATCACTTAGGTGATCTTGAGAAAGTCACTGAACTTCTCAAAAATTTATTTTCCTTATCTGTAAAATAAGGGCTTTGAACTAGATGACCTTTACAATCCCACATGCAAAGAAAATCTACAATTATATTTCTTTAAAAGTAACTTCATGTGTAGAATAGAAGCAGGAAACTCCATGAGCTCCTGCCACAACCACCTCCAATACCTGTAAAATATGACTTCAAACAAATTTTAGAACTATAGAACCCACAAAGTGACAGAGAGAAACAAATCTCTTGCTGAAACCAGCCTGGCAGGCTGACAGGAAGGGTCTATTGCACCTACCTGGGAGCCAAGCACAGTCCCACATGAGCCGAGCTGAGGCTGGGGTAGCCCTGACCAGCAGTATAGACAGGCCAAAGCAGACTTCAGGAGAGTGAATCATCAGTAACTGTGGTGGTTTACAGACTTCTCAATTTACAAATGTCAAAGAGAAAGTAAAATGTCAGTGGGGAACTCTGTTGGAACTGGGCATAGGATCAGTTGAATAGGAAGGGATGATATCTAAAAAATAAAATTAAGAGGGGATAGAGGAACATAATGAAAGAATAGGGTAAATTATCTCATATAGAAGAGACAAGAGAAAACTGTTACGATGGAGGAGAAGAGCACAGAGGTGAAAGGGAATGGAATAACCTTACTCTCATTGAATTTGGCTTAAGGAGGGAATCACAAACACACTCAACTGGGTATCTTACCCTACAGGAAAGTAGGGGGGTAGAGGATAGGAGGGGGATGATAGAAGGGAGGGCAGATTGGGGGAGAGAGTAGTTAGAAGCACACACTTTTGAAAAGGGACAAGGTCAAAGTAGAAAATAGAATAAGTGGGCGCCTTATAGGATGGAGGGAAATATAGTTAGTCTTTCACAATATATCTACTATGGAAACATTTTGCATAACTACACATGTACAACCTATATTGAACTGCTTGTCTTCCAAGTGGGGGTGGGTGAGAAGGCAAAAAGGGAAAGAATCTGGAATCAAAGTTTTAAAATCAAATGTTAAAAAAATGTTTTGTTTTTTTTACATGCAACTAGGAAATAATATGTACAGGCACTGGCATATAGAATTCCATCTTGCCCTACTAGAAAGTTAGAAGGGGAATGTGGGAGGATATGAGAGAGCAGATTGGGAGGGGTTACTCAGTATTTTGTAGTGGGGGGGGTAGGAGAAAGACAGGGAGAAAATTTGTAACTCAAAATCTTGTGGAAATGAATGTTGAAAACAAAAAATAAAAAATAAAAGTAATTTCATTATTAATATAATTTTCAGGTGAAATATGGGAAGTTTATAGCAAAATATGCATCGTCTAATATGACAACTTTGTGAGTTAGGTACTCTGGATGCTATAATTCTAATTTTACAAATAAGGAAAAGAAAGTTGTAGAGCTTAATTTTTTTTCTCAAGATTAATCAGTTAATAAGTGTTCCAGGTGAACTCTGGACTCTTCTAATCCTAGTGCAACATTTACATCACTACTCCGTGTTATTTCTCTCTGCCTCTGTAACCTTATCCTCACAGCTATCTCTCATCTGACAATGAAAAATTAGAAATTTTTACAAATTTATTTTTGCCTTAATTAAGACCTAGAACATCATGGAGTCTCTCAAATGAGATACAGAAATCCACGTTATTGTCTTAAGTAACTACGCAGGAAAAAAAAAGTGGATGAAAATGTCTGTTTTCTATTAGAGAGTTGGAAACCAGCCTAGAGTGCTTACCTGAAAGTATATAGATTCTGAATGCTTCTAATTAACTATGAGTTGGGCCTGGACTTTTTTTTAATTATGTATTGTTTAATCAGGAAAAATCTATCTTCTTACCTTCCTATTTCTTCTCCTCACCGCCCCCCCCATGAGAACTAAAGTAAAACAAGACCCATTACAAACAAGTGTAGTCAATCAAAATGAATTTCTCCATTGACCATGTCCAAAAAATTATCTCATTCTATATTCTGAGCCCTTCCCCCTTCTATCAGGAGACAGGTAGAATGTCCCATCAATAATCCTCTGTAATTATGGATCATTATGCTGATAAGAATTCCTAATTCTTTCAAAGTTTCTAAATTGTTTTCTTTGTAAAAGTTTTTCTCTTGACTGTTCATTTCATTCTGCATCAGTTGATAAAAGTGTTCATGGTGTTTTTCTGAAAACATCTTCATAATTTTATATCAAAATAGCATTTCATCACATTAACAATGCTTATGCATTACTTCTTCATCCATTCTCCAATCTATAATATTTCCCTCATAATCTCATTCTCATGCTGATGTTCCTGGGAGTTTTTATTGTGGGGATTCTTTCCAAAGATGGCCAGGAGATTCTTTTTCTTTCCTCTGTGTTCTCTGGTACTAAGAGATCGAGGCAGATTTCTTTTAAGATTTCTTAAAATTGGATATCTAGGCTCTTTATTTTTTGTCATGATTTTCAGATAGTTGAATAATTCTTAATTTTTTCTCAATTCATTTTCCAGTTGTTTTTCCTATAAGACCCCTTGCATTTTCTTCTACTTCTCATTCTTTTGATTTGTTTTACTATTTCCTTTTCTTTCATGTAGTTATTGGCTCCTATTTGGTTCATTCTAATTATCAAGGAGCTTGTTGCTTGTTTTGTAACAACAACAAATTTTGTACCTTTTGTACCTAACTGTTAATTTCATTTCCAATTTTTCCTTCCTTATTTTTCATTTGTTTTACATTTCTTCTTCAAGTTTTCTCATCCTATTTATTAAAAAGAAAGATTTTAAAGAGGCAAAAATACCTCTGGCTTCATCTTTTCCACAAACTCTAGTTTAGTTAAGTTTGTCCCCAAATCATGTTTTTGTCTGAAATTTTGCTTCTAGAGGTTTTGGATTCATTCGCTTCTTCTGGGGTTACATATTGTGTTTTCTTGCCACCATAAGGGCTCTTTTCGGTGGGATTCATTTTTTTGAAATTAATTATTCCCACATACTACCTGAATTTGAACTCCATTAGACCTAGTTTCTGCCACATTTTTGTTGAGAAGGTTTCAATCCTATTGTTCTTCTATTAGGGTAGTGAGTTACATTTTTTTTAGGATCTCAAAGACAGCCTCGGTATCTGTAAACTTTCAGCACTTCCCTAGTGGTCTAATCCAGGGCAAAATCTGGTTGCTGTCTTCTCACTTCACTCCTACCAAAACTGAACTCTGCAAGCTCTTGACCTGGATTTTTGATTGAGCAACAATAGAAAGTTGCTGGACTCAGTTCCTATCAGTCATTTGGAAAAGCCTGCTGGTTCATAGTGACAAAAATGTAAGCATCCTTTGGTCTGGGATTTCTGCCTTCATTATTCTTCTGCCATCTGGACTGGATTCTAAAACTGAGGCCAAACTTTTACTCCTGAAGTCTAAACTATACTGCCAATGCTTGCTCCTAAACTTACTCATGTTTTTGTACACTGGTCAGAACTTCTCTAAACAGAAGTAGGAACATTAACCCTAGAATCAAGTGCACTTCTCAGTCCTGACTTGATCTGTAACCCATAACTGACTAATTGTGATAAATATGTGAGTTGACACCTGCCCCCATCATCCTAGACTCATATGGGTATGAGCATTTGGGATCCCCTCTTGCCTTGGTCCAAAGCATCTCTTTGAATCCTTGAATGTTCCACGTGCCATGCTACTGGGCTGTCCTGGTCCCTTAATATCCTCAGATGTGTGTCCCTTTTGCTGAGTTGGACTAGATTAATGACTTACTAAGATTTTTTTCTGGATTCCTCATTCATTAAGTTTTTAGGTCTAGTGTATTTTCTATATATGTTTGGAGTAGTTTTGTAGAGGGGAGTTGGGTGTACTGCTGGTTGTAACTCTGTTTTAGTTGGACCTAGAATTAAAAAATGGTTGGATAGGGGTCTAAAATGCCTTTGGGAAATTGCTAAAATCTTTTAATGACCCGAAGTTCCTTCTGAAAACAGAATGTTTTTCTTTAAATGCCAGTATCCTGTGGATGCTGTTACATGTCTATGAAAAATGGAATATTACACTCTTTGAAAAGTTGATATTGACAGTGATCCAAAGGATAATGGTCAGGCACATGGTATATATGACCAATCTGAAAAAATTCCGTAAGTGAGGAATTATGGAGGAGAAGCAAAGTAATATATGATATCATAGAAATGCATCCACCCAAAAAAGAAGATAGGCTAGCCACAAGACAATGGATAGTCTTTTTGTTCTATTAGTATTCTTGTAATATTAAGAAAAACTAAAGAAAAAATCTACAGCTGTGGAGAAACATATTTAAACTTTATTGTAGCCTTGGGGGTGGGGGAGGGTATGTATATATTTATTGCTATATGGAGACATATATCTAAACTTTATTGTGGCTTTCTGGGGGGTGGTTTGGGTGGAGGGGAAAACAGAACAAAGTAAAAAAAGTGCACAGCAGAGACAACAAAAGAAAACTTACAAGGAAGCAAAGAAAATATGGACAATTCTCAACACAATGAGTATTATTTATCATATAGGCTTTCTTGAAATGAAAATGTATTGTTACATATTTTGAATTCTTTCTTATGTTCTGCTATGCACACAACATGCTTTATTTTCTTTCTAACTTTGTATTTAAGTTCCAATATTTAAGTTTATGATGTGTTTTTGCTTCTTTATTCTATATTTGTGGTCTGGTGTTTGTCTAAAATAAAATTTTGAAAAAAAGAAATAAAAGGGGGGAGTGTCTCCATCCTACTGGGCAAGTTTGTTGTGGTGACCACATTGGTCAATGTAGACAAGAGTGACATAGGATGAATAGGTAGCACTGGCCTTCAAGTTGTATATCTGTTAAGAATATTCACAGCCACATATTTGACTATTTATGTATTTGAGTAAATTCATTTTTTATTATGTAAAACAAAAGTACATCTGGAGATGATATTATCTTTCTTCTCTACTTTTAAGTATTTCTCTAATAATAAAAACAAGGAAATTTTTGTGCATGTGGTTTGGAAAAGATACAATCACTATACACATGAAGTTTCATCACCTGTAGGTTGTTTAATTTGGAGAAATGAGAAAGTGGGATGGCTTGTGGGTCAATCCCAATAAGAAAATCTATAAGTATAATGTCTTGTCACTTCAGATGATGTGGGATGGCTAGTGGGGCATTTCAGAATAAAAAAAAAATGAGTGTTTGCTGATGAATAGGTCTTGTTAGAACAGTAATGAAAGTAGGATGGTGCATTAACCACACCAGACGAAGAAAAAAAGAAACAGGGGTGAATTATGGATCAATTTATTTAGGAAAAGCAGAAGTGTAGTCACTTTCTGTTTTCAGAAGGAAAGATACAGAAGGGGAATGATTGATATGTAGAGACATTCCTTTTATGTAAACTCACTAAAAGGTCCTAATGAAAAAACATAAGAGTGGTCACCTCCTTACTCAAAATAGAAAAACTGGATATGAGGATGATTAATTCACTAAATAAATATCATTCCCTTCTCTTGCTTTTCTAATTCTACTGCAATTTCCTTTCACATATGACAAATTAATCCATAAAAAATACAATTAGTTTTATTCTGCTTTCCATTGACATTTTTTAAAGTACAAATTGAATCAGAAGAATGTAAGAAAATGCAACTCCAGCATTTCAAAGCTTCCTCTCTTCAAATTTCCTTTGTCGGTATTCATAGAGTCTTATTGGAGCCCCGGTGAGATTACAGAAAGCACAGGTCTTATTTCCACTAACATTTGTTGGTTCTGTCATTTTCATCCAAACACCTTAGTCATAAGTAATTGGATTTCCCCTTTCAGGGTGGTGGTGGTGATAGGGGAAAGGGAAATAGGCATTTTTATGATAATGAAAGCTAGTACCCATTTGACATTAAAAGAGTTTACAAGAGTTATTCTGAGAACCTGGCTTTTGAGAGTATATGAACTAGCATGGTAAAAAAGTTGGGCGGAAATATCAGAATAGCTAGTGAATGTGTACATATCTATATGCATGTAGCATATACACATATACATATGCACATATATGTGTGTATATGTCTATATACATATATGCACACATTTTATTCACTAATTACTTGGAGCCAAGATAAGTGCCTTCAGGGCAGAGGCTATGCCTTATTCCTTTTCTATGTCCTATATACTATCTAAAGGGAGGTCTTCCATATAGGGTTCCTCTGAAGTTGTCATTTAGAAGATAAGCATCGGCATTTTAGCCAAGAATAGAGCCTTGAAGCACAGCATATCAAAGAGAACTAGGGCTCTGGCCAAAAATATCATACCCCGAAAAATTAATTATTATCTTGAATGAAAAACATGGACATTTGATAAACTCTCAGATTTTCAAGACTTTATTAAAAAAATCCTGAAGTTAATAGACAATTCAGCATACAAGGACCAATATAAATATGAGGTACATAACAAAGACTGATCATAAGGGATCCATAAGGACAGACTGTTTACTTTTTATATATGTAAAATGTAAAATTTATATCTAAGATTCTTATTAATAATTGGGTAGTTCTTAAGAAAGATTGGGGGAAACCTGGGAATGATATGAATTTAAAAGGCAAAATCATTTAAGAACAGCTAAAAATTTTATACAAATGAGGTGCAAGAGGAAGAATTAATACATAGGAATTGATGGGAGAGGAGGACTGGTAGTTCTTGTAACCTACTTTCATCAGGAATGGGTGTTAAGAGGGAACAATACATATATATTTAAAAGAGTATAGAAGTCTTCTAAATTCAGAAGAAATAAAATGGTAGGGGCCTAGGGAGGGGGGAGAGGACAAGGGAGGGATTTTTAGAGGGGAGAGTGAGGGAATAGATAAATAGGAATACAGAAGGCTGTTCAGATTTATGGGAATGGGAGGATAGGGGAGGGATCCTTAGAGGGGGGTGGGCAAGTCATAGGAGGGCAAGGTAGTGGGCAAAAGTGAAGTAGAGGAAGCAGGAGGGATAGGGAACAAGATATGCATATACATAAAAATAAAGATTAGGAGTAGAATAGGTTTGGTAAAGTATATAACTATATATGTATATGCATATGCATATATATATATGGCTATGGAGAAATATTTAAACTTTATTGTAGTCTTTTGGGGGGGCTGGGAGAGGGCATGTATATATTTATAGCTATAGAGAAACATATCTAAACTTTCTTGTAGAGTTTGGAGGAGAGGTTGGGGGGAAGGGAAAAAAACAAAATTAAAAAGTGCACAGCAGAGAACAAAAGAAAACTCACAAGGAAGCAAAGAAAAGATGGACAATTCTCAATACAATGTGTATTATTTATCATACAGGCTTTCTTGAAATGAAAATTTGTTACATATTTTGAATCCTCTCTTATTTTCTGCTATGCGCATGACATGCTTTTTTTTTTCTTTTTGGAGGGGGGAGGTTAGGATAATTGGGGTTAAGTGACTTGCCTAAGGTCACACAGCTAGTTTTGTGTTAAGTGTCTGAGGCCAAATTGAACTCCTGACTCTGAGGCCAGCTCTCTATTCACTGTGCCACCTAGCCATCCCTGACATGTTTTATTTTTTCCCTAACTTTGTATTTAAATTCCAATATTTAAGTTTATCATGTTTTTGTTTCTCTTCTGTATTTGTGCTCTGGTGTTTGAGTCTAAAATAATTTGGGGGGAGGGTAAAAAAAACAGAATAGAGCCTTGATCAGTGTGGGGTGACTGGTGATCTACCTAAGTGAAGACACTTCTTCTCCTGGTGCTCTCACTTCACTCTTCCTGTGCCTTTTCTAGTAAAGCAAATTATTGTCAGGTGTTCAAAGGATGACAAGGTGTGTAGTAACCATATCTTAACTCAAATATAGACTCTATTTGAAACTGGGGAGTTACAGGGATTTAATTTTTGGGTAAGATTTTAAAGTCAGAGTTTGGCAGTGATTGCATAAAAGGGAAATAGATTCAGTGAAAGAAGGTCCCTCGTTCTGACTGTGTATGATCAGAGAGGCAACAAGTGAATTCTTTTTTTTCCTACTCAAAAAGGGACAATGTTGGAAGTCTTATACTCCTTGGTTGCCTATCTGGGCAAGACAGAAATAAAAACAATGAATCACAGCTAAAGCTCCTGTTAGAATAACAATAGCATTATTATTAGTAATTATTATTACACTGTATAAATATTATTATTATTGTTAATAATAACAACATTTATATAGTGCTATGTGCCAGGCACTGTGCTAAGTGCTATACCTTTATCATCACATTTTATCCTCACAACAACCACCCTGGGAGGTAGGTGCTATTAATATCTTCATTTTGCAGATGAAAAAACTGCAGAACTGAGGTTGCGACTAGGGTCATAGAGCTCGTATGTGTCCAAAGCCCAATTTGAACTCAGGTCCTCCTGACTCCAGAACCAGTTCTCTATTCACTGCACCACCTAGCTGCCCCCTCCCCACTTTATTAATTCTTAAATCTAAGGATTAATCCTTGTGTTGCTAGTCTACCTCATACCTATGTACCAGTTCATCAGGGCCACTTAAGTAACACAATCCACACACAAGCCCAACACTCTATCCACTGTACCACCTAGCTGCTGTAAGGACAACAGAAATTGCCACAAAGGACCTGAGGAATTACAGAAAAAGTGAATAGCATCTCCTGATTCTGATTGCTGGCAACACTGAAGACAGAACCCGAAGAGCTATGGAAGAAAGACCTGCCGAGGACACTAGCTGTGTACAGCAGGGAACTAAAGCAGAAAGAAACAAGCCTATTTGTGACTGAGTGTTTGCAGATTTCAGCAGAGTTTGGGGAAAGTTTCAGTCATTGTAGGGTTCCTGTTTGTTTTCCAGAAGTCATAATACTCCTTTCAGAGTTTTGTTTTGTTTTGTTTCCGAATGCTCAACTCTCTCTTCAGTCCTTCAACCAAGTAATCATTCAACAATCATCTGAAGTTCCTGCTATGCGCCCCCTTTCAGTGCCACTTTCACTGCTCTCTGTGCTGATAAAGTTGCCTCACACTTTATTCAGAAAATTGAAACGCCCTATTAAGAGCTCCCACATTTCTCTATTCCACTTCTCAAAGCCCACCTACATCTCCATAGACATCTCCTCCTTTGCTCCAGGCTGAGTTACAAGTGGTCCTCCTCACTCTCCCTCCTCTCCTCTTCTATCCCATGATCTTTCTTTCCCTTCCTCTTCCTCCTCACTCCTTCTTCCTCTGCTCTCCTCCATTCTCCTCCCTTCCCTTTCCATCCTCTCCCTTAATATCCTCTCCTCTCTTTTTCCCCCTTCATCTTTATTATTTCTCCATCCATTAATTCTTTTTTGTTGCTTATAAAAATGTCCAGATCACTCACAAAGAGGGAGCTCCCTCTCTCTAGTTCTCCTTCCAGTCCTAGATCTGAGACTATATTTCCATCACCTCATATCCTTCTTAAAAAGAGAAAGAAGTCTTAATTTGTCTCTACCATCCCCTCAAACTATCATTCCATATGCCTTTTCCATTTTGCAGCCAAACTCCTAAAAAGAACTGTCAATAAGCACTGTCTCTACTTCCTCACCACCTACTCACTTCTCAGTGCCCTGCAATCTGGCTTCTCAAATGCATGAAGATAATGCTTTCTTCAAGGTTATCAATGAACTTCTAAATAATTTTGTTAATATATTTTGTTTTAACAGTACTCACATTTCTTCCTGTAACCCTTCCCTTCCTTTAATAATTGTTTGATGATTAAATCCAATGATTTTTTCTTTCCACATCTTCCATGATCTTTCTGAATCTTTTGATATTGTCCAACAACCTCTCCTGCTTCTTCTCCTACCTTTAATTATTCTCTTTTTTTCAGACTGCTTTTGCAGAATTATCACCCATCTCGTGCCTTCTAACTCTAAGTCCTACCCTGGGTCATTCTCTTCTTTCTATATATTTTATTCGTTGCTTATCTGACCATTACCTCATATGATTGTATCTTGTCCTGTGCCTTAGTCTACTTTAACCTATTCTTCTTTAGTATAATAGGCTGTCCCCTCCCCTTGTGGGTATACTGGAGAGAGCCCTCACTGACTCTCATTTTAATTATAAGCATTAATATATCAGAAATAGTCAATCAGTAAAAATTAGGGTTTAATGTTTCATTGATTGTCTAGATTTATAAATATATATTAGTAATGCAGATTAAAGTTAACAGTATATGGATATATCCTCTCACACTAGCCTGATGATTAAACATTATAGCAGCAAGCACCCCAAGCGTCCTCAGGGTTTGCTGCCAATACAGGTTCTTAGATCTGCTTTGTTAAAGGAAAGCAACTCAAAATGGGTTAACAAGCTTACTTTAATCAATCAGACATATATTGTTTACCTCGTTCAGGGGAAAAAGGTCAGCACCCCGAACTTCAAAGTATACAGGCAGAATTATCAAGACAGAAACAGATCAAGTAGACAGCTTTCCAAACTGTCCAGCCATTACATCCATACCCAATCAACATCTGGGTTTTTCAAAGGGGGAGGGGGAGCTCCAGACAACGGCTTCCCAGAATCCATATCAAATCACAGAACACTTCTCAAAGTGAGCCCCCAAAACAAAGCTACACATCAGGGCTTATATAGCCTTCTCCTGGCTCAGAGAATGTAACAACCTTATTGACCCACTGGCCAATCAAAAAGTATTTACTGAAAAACAAGCCTCCCACCCCATGTTTCAGGTGCACTTTAGCCTAGGGGCAGGGAAGATCTTCCAAATTTGCATTCCCATTACAAACATTGACCTCTGTTTCCACCCTCATTCTCCTAGATTGTTTTGGCTTCATTATTCCTCCCTTCCTTATCTTGATCCTATCTAACTGATCAGACTTTTTATTGTCCCCTATTCTAGAATTGCTTGCTCCTTTGCCCTTGATAGGTTCATGTCAATCTATGTAGTATGATAATCAGGACTCAAACCCATATATTCTAACTGCAAGGTCCGTGCTCTCTCCACAGCATCATTTGAGGGAGGTGAAGAATGTGTCACTTGCCTCAGTTAGGAATATTAGGGAGGGTTACACAGACCCTCATTCTTCTGGTTGAGAAGCTTTTCGGGGTCTCAGCTATAGAGCAAAGTTCCTTATGTTCCCAGTTCTCACTTTGAATTCATATAGGTTGACATCCATACTCTTCTGACTGCTTCTACCATAACTTCCCCGCCCCCAGCCAAGGCATAATGATACAAATGACAATGATGATGCTCACCAAACACTCCATAGACATTGTCTCATTTGATCATAACCAGATCTTAGGTAGGACAAATATGATTATCACTCTGATAATATGATTATGAATGATAATATGCTAATGAATCACTCTAATAATATCAATGAAACTGAAGTTCATAGAAATTAAATGAACTATCTAAATCCTACAGTTAGCATCAGAATCAAGAATCAAGCCCCATCTTCTGACTCAAAATCCTTTAGTTTTTTCCCATACTCGGCTATCATTTGTTCATTTACCTGGTTTATGAACTATAGCTCTCTGACTTGGTCTAGTTGGTAGGATATTATTAAATTAGTTTACAAAATGTTATTTTGCATCTTTCCCTAAATCCAAGACAGACTATAATCCTGGGAGGAAATGGTTTTCCCTCTCAAAATCAAAATCTGAGAGTTAGAAGGGGCCTCAGAGGCCTTGTAATCTAAGCCATACTGAGAACCATTATCTCTTCTGCATAATACCCTCTATATAAACATCCAGCCTTTGCTTGAAGAACTCTTCCTGGGGGAAACAACTATTTTGAGGAAACCTATACAAGTTTTGAAACATTTTAATTTTTAAGGTTTTACTTAGATCAAGCCTGAATTTGTCTTGTTACCACTTTCCCCTATTACTCCTATTTTTCCCATTTCCCTATAAGTAGAAATGAAATTTATCACAGCTATTCTCTATAGACAGCCTGTGAACTGGGTTGAGTAGCTGAGGACATGTTCCAATGCTTCTCTGGTCCTCAGCAGCCTCCCATCAAAATTTGGACTCTCACCTATGGAAATCTGAGGTCTGATTGGTGACCTTTGACCTTATCTTGACCAAAATCAGGCCAATACACAAATTTCCAACCAGCTATTAACCACCACATACATTTCCTTCATTTTCCATCAAATTTTAGCTCTTTTGTATGTGTTGTGTTCCCCCATTATGCATTCCTTGAAGTCAAGGACTATCTTTCTTGATTGCATTTGGATCCATAGAAACTAACACAGTGCCTGAAACATTAAAAAAATTTTTTTGAGAAATGCTTTTTCATCATCCATTCATTCACTCATTGACACTGATTTCCTATAAACAGTCTTAGTGTGCTTATGATCATCTCTGGGTTTGAGGAAGACACATCTCGAATGTGAGCCTCGGGTGCCTAAATAAGTGTGTAGGATTAGATAGAGCGATGTCTTTGACTCTAAGATCTTATGATCCACAAGTGGTTCCTGGATCAGGTATTGTACAGTTGGAATGGATAAATGCTGATTAAATTATTTTCTCCCAAAACATTTCCTTCAACTTGACTTCGCTGTAAGTTAAGACATAAGCATAACCCAATTTCTCAGTTCATCTGCATTCCAATATATAGAGACATGCTTCACAGAATTCAAATTAGGCTTATTCACATTTGTACTTGGAAAGTGCGTTTGCTCAGTGTTCTAATTTAGCAGTTCTTGGGTCAGTTCTATCAATGGTACTCTGAGAGATGAGCACTGGAAGCTTATTCTGAAGACTGGTTTGTCATTGTCTGAATTACAAAGCAGATAGAAGATGGTAAGCTGATGACTGTTGAATGGCATATAGCTTAAAGGGAAAAAAATCTGAAGCCCTTCTAGGAGTGAGCCCTCAAAGGACCAGCTAGGGCCATCTGTGGATAAACTGTAGACAATAAAATACCTTTCCCCTTTCCTCCCCCAATAGAAAATGAAATCACCATAATAAGGAGAATCTTGTTAATTTCAACCCCTGATGAGTCTGACTTCTGCCTTGAGGCTGACATTTGATCTCTGGGATATTGTAGATAGAATCCATATATATATGGCAAAGGGCATATATGGCACTTAACTCTAAGGTACTTCAAAGCTCTAATATTCTAAGACTATGATTCTCTCTCAATGTGTATATACACATATATGTACACACATGTACACATGCATACATGTATATTACACCAACATGTATGTGTATTATGTATCTATTCGAAGAATTTTTTCATTTATTTAGCATGAACTATGTGTAGGCTTTTCTTTTTTTTTTTTTGCTTTTTGGAGGGCAATTGAGGTTAAGTGACTTGCTCAAGGTCACACGGCTAGTTTTTGTGTTAAGTGTCTGAGGCTAGTTCCGAACTCAGGTCTTCCCAATTCCAGGGCTGGTGCTCTATTCACTGTGCCACCTAGCTGCCCCTTTGTAGGCTTTTCTACAGAGCATGGAAGCTCCTTAATGTTTTTAACAGAACTTGTTCCCAGATGAGAAAAAGAACAAGCTGAAACAGGTAGAGTTCATGAATGACAAAAACTCTATATTCCCTTTCTCCATTTTGGTTCCCTCTGTCATATTACCCCCTCTCTACACCACTTCCCAGTGCTCAGTATTGTTGATGTTGCCCCTATCAGTCAAAACCTTCTCTTAAAAAATAAAAGGTATCTTTCACCACCATTCCTTAATCCTTTCCCCTTGTGACAACCCTTTGAAAAACTAGTCAATAGCTATTCTATATATATACACACACACACACACATATACACACATATATATGAATACATATATACATATTTGTAATATATGTATATAATCACTTTCCTTAATCTTTTGTTCTTCAAACTTCATGTTCCAAATTCATATAAAGACCTCTTAGAGTGAAAACCCTCTGTTCTGTGAAAGAAGAATTCTGATCCAGCCTCTTAGCACAGGTCTAATTAAAATTAGGGGTGAAAAAGACTTTTTCCTATGCCAGTAGAAATTAGAGGATGTAAAAATTTATAGCATGTGAGCTCTCAGTCAAGTCCTGCTTTGCTATTCCCGAGACCACTATCTTCCCAGCAGTATAACTTCAGTATCCTGGGTGGGATGTGGGGAGGTGGAGGAGGTCTTTCTCCCTGCTACCAGAGAAGTGAACAATGTCTAAATGAATAATGTGAAATGTTTCCACACCCCTTCCCCCAAAATAAACATAAGATTGATTTCAGCTTACATTTAGAACTATGTGCTTGTCATAGTGACAATATTGCTATTGCATCTCTGCCTTACAGGCTTTGACTAAGTGGATGAAGAAGTCCATCTTCTGCCCTGTTGAAGTCCATAGGGTCTGTTTTGCCTCGAGCACCCCCCTAGCTTTGACAACAAATCATGACTATTTCTGGTATTTTTGGTCTAATGTTTTCTCATGCTTCATGCAAAAAAGTAAAACCCTTATCTGGGAAAATAATGCTGAGATTTTTTTAATGAAGTAAAATATTTATGTCCCTTGTGCCCATCTCTTCTTAAGGTATATTTAACTTTATTTATTTTAAAACATATCATTTCCTTTTCTACAGCTAAAAATAAATTAATTGAATACCGCAATTCCAAAATTTCTCTTTTAGAAACTCTATAATTTCAATTCAGGATTTTTTAAAAGAAAGAAAGAGAATGAAAGAAAGAAGAAAAGAAAGGAGGGAGGGAGAAAAACATCATAATACCATTTAAAAGGATACATTTGTGTCCTGGGGAATCCATACTTTCTGGGTACACCCCAAACACATGGATAGGTAAGATATTAATTCTGTCATCCTGATATTCCATTGAGCACCATACAATGGACAAAACACCTGGATTTTGGAGAAGTTTCCTCAGGTAGTGAAAAATTTGAAAGTCTGAGACACTCAGAAAATTTGTACATGTCATTTGTACATGCCCCATCCCTCACATACCTTTCAAGCTTCTTCTTGTGGTTGGTAGCCAAGTCAGCAAGCTGCTGTGATTGTGTTGATGTCTTGTGAAAGAAACAACTTCACATACCTGTTTGGGGTTGATGGCTTTCAGGTGTCCAATGTCTGCATGCTGCTCTCCGCTGTCAACAGTTTCCCTCGTGGCCAGGACAAGGACTCACCTAGGTGAACTGCAAAGCATAATGAATCACACTGAGGACAGGAAACTTCAGATGAAAGCCTAATTTAGACACTTTCTAGCAAGAAAGAACACTAATGTAATCTTATGCAAGTCACTGTTATCTCTGAGGCTCTGTTTCTTTGCCTATAAAGAAAGTCAATAGTCTTTGCATCACCTAACTTACAGATAATTGCCTGTAAAGTGTTTGGCAAGTCATAAAATGAGGTATAAATGTCCAGTGCTTTCAGTATAACATAATAGTATTTACTATATTATAGGAAAGGAAGTTGAATGCTTTCCCAGTGGACTCTACTGGATTGAACAATTTACATAGTTTTTCTTTATCTGTTAAAAATGTAGCATCAAAATTTTCAGTAGACAAGAACATGGTAGGGTATGGAGTGGGTAGCACATTATTATGGAACAGGATTTTGCTGGAACTATGGAGGTTTCAGCTAACCAAGTCTGAACTCCCCTCATACATACTCCCAACCACACCAGCCAGATCTTTTGTATGCACATCATTCATGGGGGCATTTTGACCTAAGTTTGTACCTAAGTGAAGTGATTTGTGTTCAGCTATGGACCCTTTGGGAAAGGAGGATATAAAATTATCTCCTAGACCCTGGCAGGGAGCTTTTGAGATTCTGAGACAACTTCTTTGCTCATGGATTTTAATCTCTTGGCTAGGGGATTTGACTTGATTGTATCTTCCTTTGGGGTGCAGCTAGGAGATATAGTGAACACAGTACTGGGCATGGAATCAGGAAGGCTCATCTTCATGAGTTCAAATCTGGGCTTAGACACTTGGTAGCTGTGACCCTAGGCAAGTCACTTAACCCTCTTTGCCTCAGTTTTTTCATCTGTAAAGTGAGCAGAGAAGGAAATGGCAAATCTCTCCAGTATCTTTGCCAAGAAAACCCTCAAATAAGATAATAAAGAGTTGGCCACAACTGAAACAATTCAACACCTTCTTCTGGCCTACTTTTAACATCCTTGGGAACTTCTTTTCCTTGGGTGTATATGAAGAAGGGAGGAAAGAAAGAAGCATTATATAGTGCCAGGCACTGTACTAAGAACTTTGTGTACAAATATTATCTCATTTGATCACCAAAACAACCCTTCATGTAAATGCTGTTACTGTTTCCAATTTACAGTTGAAGAAACTTAAGTCAAACAGTTTGAAATGACTTACCAAGAGTCAAATAACTAGTAAGTGTCTGAGGCCAGATTCGAATTCAGATGTCCCTGACTCCAGGCCCAGCACTATGCAGCTTAGCTGCCTGCATGAATATACTTCTTTTCATTAATTTTTTTTTACTTTGAACCCTCTAACTCTGAATGATATGATACACTAGAGATAAAATTGGACCAAGACACAATATTGTGGAATTCATAATGGCAAATGTTCAAACTCTGCCTATGATACAGAAAAGTCTTCTCATCATCCTGGGCATTAGCAACTACTCCAGATACACTATTCACTGAAAACTTGTCCTCCTTGGGCCCCATTCCCACAGTAACTACCTCTCAGATAAACCTATACTTGTGTTCTCCTTCTGTGTTAGAGCAGATCGTCCCCCATATCTTTACTTGTTGAAACCATTCTCTCCCTCCAACAGTACCATTTCTTCTAGAAGTCTTTTCTTATTCTAGAATCTAAAAGATATCCTTTAATCCCCATATATGTCAGGTGACCGAGTCATATACTAGATTCTATATCTTATTACATTTTGTACATGTTTTATCCTATCTTACAAAATTAAGAGTACTTTTCAGGCAGGGATTCAGTGTTGTTGTTTTTTTCATATTTGTATCCTCAGGGCCCAATCCAGTTATTTTGTACTTAGTAGGTGTTCAATACGCGCTCATTGAATTGAAATTGAAATATCTAGTTATATAAAAGCCACGGACTGAGAAAACCAATTGCTCAAAGCTGTGTTCACTGTGTGTAGAACAAAAACAACTTGACTGAGAAGCTTTCCTAAAAGTAAAGTATGTGAACTTTAGTGCAGGGATTAGTGATATCTGTTTTGGCCTCTTAAAAACCTTGTAGCTTCTCTCCAGGTTTCTGACCCCTAGAAGTTTCAGGCAGTCAGTTGAGTAACTCTGGCTAACTAGAGTGTCATGAGATCTAGGTAAGAACGTGTGTCATCTCTTCCTAACTAAATATTTGAATTGGTCTTTGGGGGAATTCTTAACAGTGCCTTTTTCCTCATGGAGAGAACTCTTAGAAGATTCAGAAACGCAGTTAGCCTTTGGAGCTCCATAAAGACAGATCAAAAACTGCCTTTTCAATGGGGACAGGAAAAGGAAATTGACATGACAAACCCTGAAAGGAGGAGTAGGTATTTGAACACTCAGAAAAACTTGACCTTTCTAAAACTCTTGATGTGCAGAGCACCTCGTCTCAGATTTGAGGAGACCTAGGTGCCAGAGTTCTAGTTCTGAAGACTTGTTCTGTTATTTCTGTGTGATCTCTGACAAGTCACCTCACTTCTCTAAGACTCAGTTTCCTCCTATGTAAAATGGAGGATAATTCCTGCCTTGCCAGCTTCTCATGGTTGTTATAAAGATACAAGAATATATTTATAGAATGACCATAGGTTCATAAATGTAGAGCTGGAAGCCATTGTATCCACACACAGTCCTCACCCTAGGTTGGCAAATGAAACAACTGAGGCACAGAGAGAATAAATGACTTCCCCAGGGTCACATATCAGGTAAACACCTATGGTAGAATGAAAAGATATGTCTTTCTGCCTCCAATTCCAATGCTCTATCCACTATCACACCTAGCTATCTTTGTAAATTATAAAGGGCTATATGTATATAAAGCATTAGTATTATTGTCATCTGAATCATGCCTGGCATCATCAGCATCAACATCACCATCACATCATATCATCCTTCCTTTGGGGGACGGGGGACAACATTACCTCCTAGAACTTGAATTATGCCCTTCATTTATTTCTTATGATGGATACCCCCCTGCAAGATTTTAACATGCAAAGCAATAGAGAAAGCATAAAAGAGAGGGTTTGGAGATAAAAGAAGAAGCCTCCAGCTCAAACAGCAGCTAGAGACCTATGTGATGTGCAATTCATTCTACCTCTCAAGGCTTCGTTTTCTTTATAAAATGGGAGTGAGGGGTTTGATCAACTCCAATCAAAGATAGTTGGAAGGAATCAGTGAAATAAGCATAAGGATAAGGATATGGGATTGGAATGGACTTCTGATTTTCATTGGTATAGCGAGCTCCCAGGTGAGGAATTTTTTCATATCAATCCAGGTTAGCATTTTTTCTTCAATTTATAGTCTTAGAGAGTTGCCTAGAGCACAGAGAGATTAAGTGAGATGTTGTATATGAAAACTAAGTAAGATCCTGCATGAAAAGTGTTTTTTAACCATGAATCATAATAAAAATCACAGGACTTATTATCTCTTTCTTTTGATGAAATTCACAGAAAAACTGTGCTAGGCCAAGTAACTAATCTGCTATTGTTCTTTTGAAAACATATACATATGTTTTCATACACTGTAGTTATGTGTATACATACATATATGTGTACATGTATGGGCATATATGTGCATACACATATAGATATGAGCATGTATGGTTATGTCATACATGTACATGCATATACATATAATGTATACATGTGTCTGTGTGTGTGCAATGTATACATATTCCATATATCACATATATAGCTGTTTTTATTACTGAATCACTGAGATATGCACAATTTCTTCTTTGTGAGTGTTACTTTACCACCCCTCCATGCCCTTTTACTATGTATAAATCTTACTGGACTTTACTCCCACATTTCTTAAATACCTCAAAAGTACTATAATAACATTTAAGCTATACATCTGTTACCTTTTCATTCCTACTACATATATCTTGAATGTAATGAAATTATATTTTATCATTGTTAATAATAATAATAATGCTAAGTAAATGACTTCGTGTCCTTAACTTCATTTAGGAAGACTGAGGCCATCCCTCTTGAATGCCCTAAACTCTCCTCCTCCATTTGTCAGATTTTCTGAGCATCATTATCATCTCCACCCTCCTTCCCTCTAGTCTACAATAGAAAGGGGGAAACATATGTAGTCAGGCACTTGCACGCACGCGTGCACATACACACACACACACACACCTCCTTCCTTATTGTTTATTCACTTACTATCTCAGTACATCCCCCTTCCTCCCTCTGCTGCTTAACTGCTGGGGGGAAAATGTACCCAATACGTCCACTTCCTCCCTACTCTTTAAAAGTTTGCAAATACTGGTCCATCTCCACTTCTCCATTTAGAGATTGCTTTTTCTAAGGTTACCAATGGCCTAAACCATAAGGCTCTTTTTAAATCCTTAGCCTCCATCTCACTTTTTAATACTTATACTTTTAGCCTTATCCTCATGATTATTACTCTGCTGCCTTGGCTTCAGAGAAGTTTCAATCTCCTCTTCTTCAGCTGTTCCTTCACTGACTTCTCATCAGTTTTTCAACTTTGCTGTGGCTTTTCATTCCCCAAAGGTCTGTGTTTGATTTTCTTATCTTGTCTTTTTACACTCCTCACACTTAGCCATCCCATTGGCTCCTCAAGCTTCAGCTTCCTGATCTATATAGATGATACTCAAATGCACACCTCCAGTCTGGCTATCTCTTCTGAGCTCTGGAGCCACATCTTGAGCTTCCTTAAGCACATCCCCACTTGCTTCTTCCACTGGCATGACAAACACAATATGTCTAACACTGGGCTCTTTTTATTTCCCTTCAATCAGCTAGAAATCTTCTGACTTTTCTGTTACACTCCCTTAAAGCTAGTTCCCATATCCATAGTTTAGGAACTATCTCTGACCTCTCTTTCCCTTACCTCTCCTATTTAATCAGTTACAAGGTCCTTTTGATTGCAGTTACCAAACAGCTCTTGAATTTGCCCCCTCTTTTCAATTCCCACAGGCATCACTAGACTGTCATCACTAATCCATAGGGGATTCTCCAAAAGGTTCCTTACAGATCTCCATTCTCTTTCCTCTAGCCCACCTATTATAAGCTACAAGATTTTTCCCCCATAGATCAGATCATGCCAATCCTCTATTCTACAAATCCTGGTAAAATCCAATTGCTTCCAGAACAGAGTTAAAGTCTTATGTTTGGCCTTCACAGCCTTCCAAAATCTAGGATTAGCCTACTTTTCCAGTCTTATTTCATATTACAGTCTTGATGCCCACAGCAAGCATTCCCAACAAACCCAATTACTTTCTTGATCTCCATAATAAGTCTTATGTCTTCATGTTTCCCAGTCTATTTTCAATATGCCTCTCCTCTTCACTAATTACACATTACTATTTATCTTTTAGAGACTAAATGAAATGTCCCCTCCTCTATGAAGCTTTCCTTGAACTCCCAGAACAATAATGACCTTTCCTTTTATAACTCACAAGAAATTAATTTTATAAATCCCAATGTACTTGCCATATATTATTGTATATTAGATCTTTCTTTTTTTGAGTGTCTCACTTACCTGTTAGAGGATAAGCTCTTCAATAGCAGGGGCTACATTTTATCCACATTTTCATCTTTCCTATGTCCAATATTCTACATAAAGAGGTCTTAATAACACTTTTACATTGTGTCCTATTACATTGTATTACATTGGAAGTATATAATTAACACAGTTCTGGTCTTTTAAATATAATAAAAATTGATATTTATATAGCACTTTAAGGTTTGTGAGGCACATATATATATACATATACATACATACATATATATATATATATATATATATATGTATAATACCATTTGAGCCTCACAAGAACCTTTGGAAGTAGGTGGTACCCACAGGTATGATTATCATCCTTATTTTAAGGATGAGAATGAGTTTCATAAATAGTAAATGGCATGTTCAGGGTCACACAGTTATTAGATGTAGGAGACAGGATTTGGACCTGACTTTTCCTGACTCCAAATCTATCACCTTTTCCATAATTGTCTTCCACTGAGCATCTGTATGTCTCACCAATGGAGAATAAATCTAAATCAAATATAATTTTCTATCAACTTAGAGTGTTGCTGAACAAATCTTAGCTGAACTGCTCTTAAAAGCAATGTTCTAAAAATAGCCACAAACAGGCAGGCATTTGAGAGCATTGCCATGAGTTCCCACCACTTATGGAACACATAATAACCATCTTAGGGTACTTTTAGACACTCAGTTTTTAGATGCAATGACATTGTATAGGCATTGCAGTTATGATACATATATGTGTTGTACAGATAGAATGCCTACATTAACAATTATACCTTTCATTTATGTAAGATAAAACATGTCACATACATTCTCTAAATTGATCCCACACAAAAACTCACAAAAGGATATAAATACAACTGTTTCCATCTCCATTTCAGAAAGATAAAATGAGCAACAGGACTGGAATCAGGAGACTTTAATTCCTTTCTGTTTCAATCTCAGAAAGACCTTGGATAAATCCTCTTACCTTATTAAACTCTGATTTCCCCTTCTAAAAATGGAAATAATAAGAATCCAACCTTACAGTTGTTCAGAAGAAAGAATACTGTAAACATTAAAATGCTACCTACAATGAACTCTATTATTATTTATTTATTTATCATTATTATGACTGAATTTAAGTCATAGCATCAAAGACTTTGAGCTGCAAGTCACTTCACGGACTACTGGATTAAATCCTCTAACTTTCCAGATAAGAAAAGTTAGGTCTAGAAAGGATAAGTTACAACCCTAAATTCTCGAAGGTAGTATTAGGATGAGAAGCAACCTTAGAAATATTCTGATGCCTCATTGTAGCAGGGTGATGGTCCTGTATTCTCCAAGGCTATCCAAGAATCCCAGAAGAATACAAACTTCACATGTTCCCTCCCCTCTTCCCCTGTATTTCCTTCGTTCCTTCATTCCTACTTTCCTTCCTTCCTTCGTTCCTTCCTTCTTTTGTTTCCTTGCTGCTTTCCCTTCCTCTTTTACTACCTGTCTTTCCCTCTGTCCTTTGCTCCCTCCCTCTCTTTTTCTTTTCCCACTCCTCCTCCCCCACTTTCCATTTGTCTCCATCTGCCTCTATCTTTCTAAGACTCAGTCTCTGCCTCTGGCTCTCTGGCTGTCTCTCTCTCTCTCTGCCTGTCTCTTTGTGTCTCTGTCCCTCTCTCTGTCCCTCTGTGTGCATTACTCTCTGTCTCCCTCTTTCTCACCACCTTAACTCCTTGCATTGATGAACAATGCCAACTCATCTGTAATTTACAATCTTATAAAGTGAAAGAGGAATTGAGTGCTTGTCCATTTTCCCATTTATATGATTAATGTGTCAGAAGTGGAACTTGAATGCAAGTCTTCAAGCCTCAAAGGCTATGCTTCTATGCAGCAGGCAGTGCTTCTCCAACTTTTCCATATTTGGAGTGAGTGTCATAGCCTGGGAGTGTACTTTTCTCTCTTTCAGAGATTGTGTTAATAATAATGCCTTGTATTTGTACAATTTAATTCAATGAAACAAATGTGTTAAGTGCTCAGTATGTGTGAGATGCTAGGTATAGAGAGAGAAGACTCACTCAAGGAGCTTACATTCTACTGTAATATTTCTTTTTTAAAAATCCTATTGTGCTTTGTAAATTATTAAAACAATTCAATATGTAGCCAACATGCAGAAATTCTTTACTGAATGACTACTATATGGCATGCACTTTGTTAAATACTTGGAGATAGACAAAGATAAGGCAGTCACAGATCCCTAAAAAGCCTATTCCCTTCTATAGAATAAAGCAGAGATAAAATTTGAAAACAGTTTGTAGGAGGATAAGTTTACTTGTGGCTGGAAGAATAAGGAAAAATTTCAGGAATCATTTTTTTTTGCTACTCAATAACCACAGCAACAAGAAATATCTAACCAACTCCCAAAAGAATAATCAAATCAAATAATCAAATTTCCCCCATTAAGTGTGTAATCTTATAGCACTGTAGATTTATCATATGTTATAGTGGTAAGGGGTGCTGCAACCCCGAAATTCAAGGACAAGTGATGCAGGTTCTGCCTCAAATGAATTCAACACAAGCTTTCTTTAGGTCAAAGAGAAGGTTTATTAGAACACCTGTCTGGATGGGCTAGATTTTAAGAATCCGTCATATTTGTAACACTTGTATTGACAAGCCAGCCAGATTGAATCTGAGCATTGGTCAGACTCTTAAGAAATCTGAGCATTTTCATGGTACAGCAAGATGGACCTTATATACCACAAGACTGTGGGAAGGATCTAGGAGTGGCCAAGTAGTCTGGGGTGACTGGGAGGTAACAGAGAAGGATCTAGAGAGCCAGGTGCCCCAAGGGAATGCCATGGATCTGGGCTACTTGGAAGGGGTCTAGATGGAATCTAGGAGTGGTGGTTTAGGGTGTGGCCAGGTGCAGACAATAAGGGTCACCATGGAAGGATTATTAACTGGGAAGGGCCAGGTGCCCCAGACAAAAGTTTAGGACCTGGACCACATGGGAAAGTCCAGGAGCTTTTTCCTTTTTGGTGTCCAGATCCCAATGACATGGTCTTTTCCTTTTAGGGGTTCAGATCCCACCCCATCAATAGTATAACCTTGGCCCAAGGTGGATATCTGCATGGAAGGTCTAGACTGAAAAGCAGCATGATAAAAGGAGCTATCTTGGTATGATAGTAATGGCAATTAAAGATTCCCCTGTATTGGCTTGGTTTTCAAATTGATTGTATTAAAACCCAGAGTTTGTTAATCCCACCTGTGGGATGGGCTTGTTGATGTGAAAAGAAAGTCCTGAACTGGGAGGAGCTGGTGATGTAGATTTGGAGAGATAAGAGAGAGGTGGAAGATCTTTTTGGAAGCAGCACCTCGTGGAGAGAGAGAGACTAAGAGAATTGCTGGTGGCCGCTTTGAATTGCCTGGACTTTTGAGACCTGCCCCCTGAGCTGCCAAGGACTGAGGAGACATGGCTGTTTTGCTGGTACTTTGTCTGTCTGTTTTGATGTTGTTTTGCCAGATTTGTCCACTGGTGAAAGACAGTCCTTTTGTTGAAGAAGTCCTGGAACCTGGCTGTTCGCTAAGAAGGCCTGCGACTGTCCTGCAGACAGAGAGTGAATACTGTCCACTGGTGAGGGACAGTACTGTTGTTGCAGGGGTCTGGAGACTGTCCTGCAGACAGAGTGAATACTGTCCACTGGTGAGGGACAGTGCTGTTGTTGCAGGGGTCTGGGAGCCTTTCTGTTGGTTCAGAAGCCCTGAAGAAGGATTTTCTTGTTGTATGTTTACAGAAATCCTGGGAGAGGGCTTTGCTAATGTGTTCAGGGGTTCTAGGACTGTTCTACAGACAGAGGATGAATTCATGAAGGGACTGGCAATGTATCTTATGGCCTTGCTAAGCCTTGTCTCCCCAGGAACTAAGATTGCTGAGAACTTGCCTCAGTGTCAAGATGAAGAAAAGACCTCTATTTGGGTATTAAGTGCTGTGTTTAAACTTGATGTAACTCTGGGGTAGATTCAATTGTGATCCAGGGGTGGGGAACTTTTGACTTTATTGTGCTCTGTGATTGACAAATGAAGGTACTTTACCTATGTTTGGAAACTAATCTCCATTTGAGAAGAGGGGTTTTGTGGTGGACTAAATGAAGGTATAGCCTAGGGGTGGAGTAGTATTTAGAACCGGGACTTTGTAATTGATTGAATGATTTGGAAGGTCCTGGGGTGGGGTAGTACTTGGAGATTATTTAATCACACTTAGTAAATGCTGTATTTTGAATGATGTCATGTTTTGATCTTCTCTGTTCTTGGTTTGTCACTGAATAAAATAGAGAGCACCTATGCTGGTATTTTGAACCTGGGAAGTTGCCTTTGCTTGATAATACATTACACTTGGTATAATGGAAAGAGCTCTAGAATCTTCCATTGAAAGACCCTTAGCAGAGTCTCAACTATGACATTTACTTAGTCATTTGACTCTGGATGAAACCTTTGATCTCTCAAAGGTTTTCATCTGAAAAGTGGGTATGAAGATAATAATACTTGTCATGTCTATGTCAACAGAATTAAGGTGAGTGTCATGCTAAATGAATGTGATTTTTATTACATGGATTGTGACACTTTAGACTGGGCTTGAAAGTAGGATAGAGTTTCAAGAGGCAGATGTTACAAGAGGCAAAATTGGGATAGAAACCAATGAGGTATGGGCTCTGGGAGCCACTTGAGCTCTCCTTGAGTCCTAGGGGTACAGGTTCTGGGAACTTGGACTCTTGATTAAATTATCCCATTTGATGAGGCATTTGCATGAAGCTATAAGCCTTACATTGTGGCTGAGCCCAAGCCTCTCTTACTAGACTTCCCACCTATCAAAATATCAATCCACCCTTGAACTGGCCTAGCCCACATAGCTTGCAGCTACCTCCTACCCTTAATCACTCATTGACCTAATTAACTCCTCCTGAAGACCCTCCCCAAACTCCTCCTCTATACCACCCATAGATTCCTCCCACAACCTTCTGTATATAAGACCCCATCTCCAGAGTGCCATGGAATAGAGAGAGCGCCATAGAATGTCATAGAATAGTGTAGCACCATAGAATGACCTAGCACAGACTTTCTCTGTGTCTAATGCAAACCAACTTTTCATATATTTTACTTTTCTTTGGCTGAGGAGACTTGAGTTGAATTCATTTGACAGGACCCAGAGTGTTGGTATTTTGGTGTCTCCAGAGCAACCCTAACCCTCTTTATCGGTAACCTCTTCACTTAGCACTTGGTCCTTTTTCTAGCCATAACTTACTCTTAATCACAGATGTCTATAAGTTTTCTTATGATTTTTTAAAAGTTTTATACATTTAAGAATTAAAATAATGGCTGGTACATAGAAGCCATATGAATATTTATTTCCTCCCTCAAATTTGTTGTTGTTTTTTTTACAGGCAATTGTTTTGTTTTTGTTTTTAATAGCAACGTCACTGAAATAACTATCTTTTCCCTCTCTCCATATCCTTCTCAGGTCTGAGGGGGAAGAAAAGAGCCACAGACAATTGTGAAAAGTTTTATTTTGCTGGAAGTTCTAGGTGGCACTGAAAAGCAAAATTTGGAATGACGATCTTTATTCAACCAACTGGGAATTAGTAACCAGAACCTTCTTCTCAGCTAATTGCTCCTATTGACTGGTTTCTTTAAACAACTCCACCAATTGGCTTTTGTTCTTTTGTTATTTCTTTCTCTGCTACTCTTCGTCCCCCTTTAGCTTCAGTCTCCTATGTCTTGTCTTCTATACAATCTTCCAAGGCTTAAATCCAAGCCTCCTGGATCTCATTGATTAATTTTTCAAGGAAAAACTATGAGAATGTACAATTTTTACCCTATGAAATCAATAGTTTTTTAAAACTATATCTGAGACTTTAACTTTTTAGAGTTTCTCTTTATTTTTAAGTTTATGCACTTAGGTATTAAAATAGTTATGTGCAAATGAGCTGAGAGAACATAACATTCTAGAACTCTAAATTCCTCAACATTATCCAACACCTCATTTCTCATCCTCAAAGCTCTTTTTCTTCATATACACATTTTCCAGTTTTTAGATAATTTTTTCTTTGCACATTTAAATGATCAAAATGTTCATTTAAAATGAGATACCACCTCATATCTTTAACAAGGTGATTTAATCCTTTATATTTGTCATAGCTCATTTTCTGTCCAAATTTGTTCAAATGTCACAGGACACTTGTTTATACACACGTTTTAGCAGGTTTTTATTAAACTAAATTCTTTTCCCACTCCTTTAGGATATCAACATATTTATTTATACCTTTGTGTATATATTGCATCTTTATCCCATTGGTTTAACCACTTTTCATTACATAAATAATTTTTCTCAGACCTTTACAACACAACACTGCTTTACATAAAAAGGAATTTGAAGGGAGAGTAACTTACATACCGTGTTTCCCTGATAATAAGACACTGTCTTATTATTTTTTTTGGACAGAAAAACACCAGAGGGCTTATTTTCAGGGGAGGGCTTATTTTAATGAACACTGACAGCAATTTTAATAAACAGGTAAATGTGAACAAAAAAATGTACCTTTATTCAATAAGCAAATCACTGGGGAAGAACAGGATGACGCGCTCACTGCTGCAGCTCTGATTGGATGAAGCTCGGAGCGCGGCGTGCGTTTCACCCGGGGGGGGGGATGGTGCATACAGAGGGTACCGTAATGTAGCGTGCAGCACAGGGGATCACCTTCACTACAGTAGCAATCTCAATAGGGCTTATTTTCGGGGGAGGGCTTATTTTAGAGGAATCTTACACAGTAAGGGGAGGGCTTATTTTCGGGATAGGTCTTATTATCGGGGAAACACGGTAGATTATGGTAGAGAAGTATAGTAGATAGGGTATTCTAAGCATACAAAATGCCATGAGTAAGTTCATAGAGGTAAGAAAATGAGAAGGCATCCAGAGAATGGGAAATTTGACTGAAACACAGAGTAGTATGTAGAAAAAAATGATATGAGATATAACTGGAAAGGGATAGTGGTAACACATTATAGAATACTTTGAATGATTGACTAAGAAATGATGGATAATATTTGACTGGAAAACATGAGTTATTGAAAGCTTTTATAAAGGTTTTTACAAATGGGTGATCATTCTAGCTTTGTGACTTATAGTACTAATTGTATGATTTGGGGCAAGTCACTATTCATAAGTTTAAACATCTGTAAAATGAAGGGGTTGGACAACATTTCAGATGTCCCTTCCACTTTTAATTCTATGATCCCTTTGATCTCCCTGATCAAGGCTATGCCCTAGGAAGAGTAATCTGGTGGTTTGCTCAAGATGCATTGGAGAAAGGAGATAAAAGAAGTATGGCGGTCATTTAGGAAGATATTTCCAACAGTAATGGTGAGAGCAAATTAATGTGTGGGCAAAGTTCTTACTTACCAAAATAAACTTTTTAGAACAAACAACTAGATTCCATGGGCGTTAATGGCTTCATTTCTTAGACTGTTATGGCAGCAGTTCCCAAGCATTCTCAGTTCATGAGACTTAGATTTAGTGTCTAAGTAATTTTTCATGATACTTTCGGGATGAAAAAATAAAACATAAGCCTTACAATTTTGTTTATTGAATATTAATTCCAAACAACATAATGAGTATTTATGTCCTAATAACTTAGTTTCCATTATATATTCTATATAATATATATAAATTGAAAGAAAATGTATTTATTTCATTTTTAAATAACTACAGTTACTAATGAGATAGATATATACCTCTTAGACATCACACAACTTCTTCAAATTTGGAATCAGATTAGATACTGACACCCTGACTTCCTGTTCCACAATGATTTGTATATGGTATTTGCTTTTTATCGCAGCAACTGCCAAAAACCCAGCTTTGCAAAGACAGGATATTAGGAGCGAGAACTTTTGAGATTACTGGAGTAGATAAAAGTACTTAAAGAAAATCTCAATCATTGGAGAATGTCATCAAAATTGATGTAGGACAATCTAATGCTGAAATGGTTTACTACCTTAAGCTAGTGATAGATGTTGAGTAATACTGTTTCCTTCAAAATTTTAAAACATCCTATAGCACCTTATGGAATTAACATACAAAGTTTGGGAACCACAGTCATAAAAGATCAAAGGCTGTGTCTTAAAATAATTTTAGTTATCATACGGTAGGGTAGAGTTTTTGGAGAGTGAGTGGTGTCAAGGATGAAGGGCTCTTTCTGAAATCTGGGAATACACATCACATGTTTATAAGGACCATTCTGGGCAAACTGGAAAGTTAAACAACAATCCTGCATAAAATTAAAAGGGAAGATACTATGGAGGAGGTGGGACTTTAATCCATTTAATATTTATTAAACACCTACTTTATTCTAAGTACTCTTCTAAATAATAGGGAAAGATAGAAAGTTTTGATAAGACTATCATTGTCTTAAGGGAATTTCAGTGTCTAGAGAGGGAATAAGACAGAAACACAGATTAAAATAATATTTAAAATAACATATGATAACTAAAACTTACAAAATAAAGTGCTACATATTGTCTAAGGCCAAAGATAAAATTAATAAGTGAATGAATAAATTAATTAATTTAAAAAAGGCAACCTGAGAGATCAGGGGATGAGATGGCATCCTTCATGAGGATGGGAGCAAAGTAAAAAAAAAAAAAAAGATCATTGGAGTAGTAGTGGAGCAGAGAAAGAAGTTGTAATAAAGTTAGTTTCTTGGCTATTCCACTTAAATTGACCTTATTCTTCTTGATGGCACAAAATAGATTCATCCTCCCTCTTTTCAGATCTCTCTGACATATCTCTATACCATGATGCTAATATGCTCGGAGTCATTCTGAGTCCTATCCATGCCCCAGGCAGACAAAACTCAGATGCTACTGAATGTCCTCAGGGAGCATAGAAATAAAGGAAGCCCCAGGCAATGGGATGTCTCAGGAGAGGGAGAAAGAAGTATTCCCCTTCTTCACTCTCCTTTGAAAGAGAATGGAGTAGCATTAATCATGGGATCATGGGAGGCACAGCTCTCAAACCAAAATGTGCTGCTATGACTACTATTACTATTAATAATTTTAGAAAAATAATAATAGCAATAATAATACATATTCATTTTTTAAAAAGGAATTCAAGATTCACTTTTTCCCATCACACCAACTGTATGCCAATTCAGGTTAGTTACAGGGAAGTGGATGGTCAGGTCTAGGGCCATATGAGACCCAAGTAGTGGAATATAGTCACAAAGCCAATAACATGCACAAGACTCTGATTCCTGTAGGAACTGGTTTAGTAGGAAAGGAGAGAATAACAGGTGGAGAAAGGCCACATCTACTTACTGGGACATTAGGGTAAACAATTAATCAAATATTTATTAAGTATGTATGTATAAAGTATGTAGAATTCTACACTATTCACTAGGGGGGATCCCACGTTTATATAAGATATGGTCCCTGCTCTCATGGAACTTATAGACTAATAAAGAGAAAAGACAAAATATAGACACATATGTGAAGAATTTGTAATTTTATTAAAATGAATACTCCTTCCACTAATAACTAGTTTCAATCTGTAAGCTATTTAGAGGTAGCTGTTAGCGCAGTGGATAGAGTATTATGTATATAGGTTTTGTATATATGTATATTATGTATATGTAGAGTCAGGATAGGCTTCTGTTCAAATCTGGTTTCAGACACTTATTATCTGTGTGACCCTGAGTAAGGCATTAGAGGGCTGGCTGCCTCAGTTTTCTCATCTGTAAAAAGAGGATAATAGTGGGGCAGCTAGGTGGCACAGTGAATAGAGCACTGACTCTGGAGTCAGGTGGACCTGAGTTCAAATCTGGACTCAGACATTTGATCATACTTACTAGCAGTGTGACCTTGGGCAAGTCACTTAACCCCCAATTGCCCTGCCTTCCCCCTCCAAAAAGCAAAAAAAAAAAAAAAAGGTTAATCCTAACACCAGTTTCCCAGAGTTGTGAGAATCAAAAAAATATAATGTTTGTAAAGTGCCTGGTACATAGTAGGTGCTGCATAAATGTTTATTTCCTTCCACATAGCTTAAAATGAATAGGGGGTACTACTTTTCTTTATTCCTTGCCTTTGTGTTATTTTTTTTCTGTTATCAGATACCCTGTGACAGTTTCTGGTGCCAAAAAAGGCTATTTCCCTAATCTAGTTAACACTTATCTCATCATTATCATTTATGCTCTAATTGAAATTCTTTCAGTTTGATAACTTTCCAGAGTTTATGATGAACTCATGTAGTCTTTAAGAATCAAAGCTCAACTCTGAGATCTAACAAAGTATCAAAAGATAACTTAAATAGGGGATGAAACTATATATACATATATATATGTGCATATATATGACAAAACAGGACCAAACCTGATAAATGACTATGCTTCTGCCTGTAACCTTCCACTTAGCTTTTTGTACTCAATCAGTAATAAGTATCTATTATATGATCGCTATGTGCCAAACACTGTTCTGGGTATTGATTATTCAAGTACAAATAATGAAATAATTATCCTTCATAATGAGCTTGAATTTGAATAGAGCTTTAAACAGCATGAAAATAAAGTTACTTTATAAATATACATGTGTATGCATACCCACATACCCACAAATAAACATTCATTTATATAAAGTAATTTGCAAAATTTTGTACTGAGAATTGTCTGATATCTTGAAAGATTAAGCTAAAACTATATACATGAATTGTCAGAGATAAATACATTTACATGTGTTTATATATGCACATATAAACACATATGTATACATTTACATGTATATACACACAGTACACATTTATAAGGTGAACATGCACACAAACATGTGAATATTTCAAATAATATTAGAGTGGTATATTATATATATGTGTGAATTTCTATATCTAGCTGTTGTCTATATGTTGGTATAGTGACATAGAAGAGGGAATACTAAATTGATATCAGTCAGAATGATCTAGGTTCAAATTCTACTTCTGCCACATGCTAGCTATGGGGTCCTGTACATGAAATATGACCTCTCTGTGTTTTGGGCAACTATCTATAAGTACAAGTTGAATAGCTTGTATGAATCCATATCAATAGAAAATGTTTCATCATCATTCTATCAGTGAAATCATAGACTCTCTCTAAAATGTGTGTATTCCACTCAGTTGGGTACCTTACTCTACAGGAAAGTAGAGGGGAAGGGGATAAGAGGCTGGATGAAAGAAGGGAGGGCAAATTGGGGGAGAGGGTAGTTAGAAGCACACACTTCTGAAAAGGGAAAGGGTCAAAGGAGAAAATAGAAGAAATGTGGTGTGGGATAGAATGGAGGGAAATACAGTTAGTCTTTCACAATATGACTACTATGGAAATGATTTGCATCACTACACATGTATAACCTATATTGAATTGCTTGTCTTCTCAGTGGGGGTGGATGAGAAGGGGAGAATGGAGAAAATCTGAAACTCAAAGTTTTAAAAACAAATGTTAAAAAAAGTGTTTTTACTTGCAATGTGGAAATAAGATATAAGGGCAATGGGGTATAGAAATCCATCTTGCCCTACAAGAAAGTAAGCGGGGGAGGAAGGATGCTGGGGAGGATATAAGAGAGGGTAGATTGGGGGAAGGGATATTAATGTGCTTGACATCTTGGGGTGGGGGTAGGGAAGAGATGAGAAGAAAATCTGTAACTTAAAATCCTTGGGAAATGAGTGTTGAAAACTAAAAATAAATTTAAAAAATTTAAAATAAATAAAATGTGTGTATTCACCTGTAGCCATAAATACCCCACCATACACAACTATATCTATATCTGTTGTGTGTGTATTTTCTCTTAATAGATAACCTGTGACAGCTTCTGAGGTTAAAAAAAATACCTTTCCATTTTGACCTCTCTAACTGGTATTCACACACTCACACACACACACACACACACACACATACACACATACACATTTCATCATCATCAACATTCAGAAGAAGGTTCTTCAAAATTGTCTACTTGATCAAGGTCACATAGCTAATTAGTAGCAATGCTGTTTTTAAAAACTAGGTTCATTGACTCCAAATCCAATGTGCCTTTTACTTCTCAGTACATATACCCAGGGCTTGGTAAATATTGGTTGAATATTTAGTTTATTGAATTAATAAAGTAAAATAATGTTGCCTTGTATCACTGACCTTCCTGAAATGTAAATCAATTTCTTCACTTTCTTAAATGGAAAAGGGGGGAGGGGGAAATGTCTATAAAATAAATGGGATTTCAATTAGGCCAAATAACTTTCCAATGTATATCTATGTAGCATCTTTCATTTCTAAACCACTAAGCCCTGTAAGAGCTTTAGATATAAGAAATCTACTTGGTATATTTAAATCTTAGGCTATTGGATACAGGCCAATTATCCTGCTGAGGAGAAAATATTGGAATCAGACAGTATGAGAATCAGAGAAACCAAATTGCATGAATATGTAAGTCATCAAATAATAATGTTATGCTTGGTTTCAGGGGTCTCATTCAATCTCTGCAATAACCATAAGAAAGATTGGGCTTGGAATCAGGAAAACTCATCTTTATGAGTTCAAATCCAGCCTCAGACACTTACTAGCTATGTGACCCTGGGCAAGTCACTTAACCTTCTTTGCCTCAGTTTTCTCAACTGTAAAATGAGCAAGAGAAGGAAATAGCAAACCACTCCAGTATCTTTGCCAAGAAACCCCAAAATGGGACCATGAAGAGTCAGACACGACTGAAACTAAACAACATCAAAATGTGAAGGAAGTAATAACATTATTTTGTTCCCATTTTATAGAAGGGGAATCTATGTCCACTTAATCTATAAAGACTCTAAAAATCTTCTTTTCTTTATTTGAAATTATTTTAAAAGGAATACCCCCCATCCTATCTCTTTATCTTCAAAATTCAACAAAAAATTATTAAGCAACTACAATGGTACAAAGCATGCATATGTACTGGGGATGCATTGGGGAAAAATAACAAATAATCTGCCCTTAAGGAGGTTATATTCGAATGGGGGATATTTAGCATGTAAACAGATAGGTGTAAAATCAGGTGGAAGGGAAAATATTGGAGTTAGATAATACATGATAAAGAACATTTAAGGGGCGGCCAGGTAGCACAGCGAGTAAGAGCACCGGCTCCAGTGTCAGAACAACCTGGAGATCAAATCCCGGGCTCAGACACTCAGCACCACACCCAGAAATGACTGGCCGTGTAACCTTGAGCAAGTTACTTAACCCTGATTGCTTAAAAAAAAAAAAAAAAGAACATTTAAAAGGGAGAGATTACTTTCACCTTAAGGGATGACTAAAGAGAAAGCAACAAATGAATTGTACCTTGAAGGAAGAGAAAGGTTTTAATAGGTGAATTTAGGAAGGGAGAACACAGCAGCCACTGCAGATATCTGCAGGAATTGCTGATCCTAAACTTTTTGTCAGTATTAGAATGAAGCAGAGACAGTAGGGACTGGAGAGGGAAATCACTTATAAGGCTGTTAAAATAGTACAGGCAAGAAGAGGTGAAGAACATTTAAACCATGGATGGGAAACCTACAGTATCAAGGCTACATGTGGCCTTCTAGATCCTTGGGTACAGCCTTTTGCCTGAAGCCCAAGTTTTACAGAGCAAATCCTTGTATTGAGAGGGTCTGTAAGTTTGGGTTCAGTCAAAGGCCATACATGAGGACCTAGAGGGCCACATGTGGCCCCAGTGCTGCAGGTTCCCTATTCCTGGTCTAAACTCAGGGAGTTGTCATGTGAGTGAAGCAAAGAATATTAGTGTGAGAGATATTTTTTTTCTGTTGGAAAGGATTGTGAAATACAATGGAAGTAGAATCCATAAGACTTCGAAACTTATTAGATGACGTAGGGATAGAAGCATGGTAAGGGAGAATCAAATATGTCTCAGAAACTAGCTATCTAAGAATTATGGTTATCTGAAGACATGGTATATAAAAGAGGAAAAGATACCTTTCTTATGGGGCAAAAAATATCATTCTGAAATTCCAGGAGGGGTAGGAAAAATTGTTACAAAGCTACCCTGCCATGTGGTTTAGTCTATTTCTTGTCTTTAAAAGGTATTGAGAGTTATATAGACTTGCTTCACTCAGAGAACTGGGGATCTAGAGGTTTTCATTTGTTAGAATTATAAAAAGCTGAAGATGTGAGGAGCTTCAGACTTTGGTCTAGAGGCCATCAAAAGTACACAGAGGCAAGAAATTAGGACTCAGCTGAATCAAGGCCATGTCCTTGTTGAGTATCTTCTCCACTCCATGGATGATTTCTCCCTTGTACATCTAAATATACCTTTTTGTTAACTGCTTGTAGAACTATGAGTTTCTGATTCCATTCCAATTTGGAATATGAAGTACTAGCCTGGTTGGAGCCAGGTATGGCCTATGAAACTAAGGTTCCTAAGAATTTCTAACAAACACTACTTTATAGATGAGAAAATGGAAGTTTAGGAAAAATTGAATCCACTCATCCGTAAAGTTATGTCTAATGACTTGGTGGAATCCAGGCAACAGAAATTCATTAAATGAGGGAGGGACCTGGGAATCAGAAACATAAATATTACTTTTTTTTAAGTTTGATCATCAACAGTAGAGAGTTAGACACTCCCCCTACACACATCAATGGCATCATCAGAAATGGAAGTAAATGATTTTAAAATGGGAAAATACATAGGGGGAGAAAAAGAGGAGGATGGTTCGGTGTCCTTCATGCTCAAAGAGGACCAAGAAGACATAACTATATAGGGGTCAAGGTACAGTGTGCCTGACTGTGGCTCATGAGACCACTACAATTTCAGAAGACCACCACGAGCTGGGCAGAAATAGTCCTTATCAAGATTTGGAGTAGAGATTTCTCTAAATTTTTGCATCTTACTTTTCTTTTGAAGTACTGTAGTTCTTCTTAGTTCATCAAGTACAGAGTTGTCTTTTATTCAAGCACTCCATGATGGGTCTATGCCAGTGTCTCCCATCTTTCACAATAGATTATAAAGTTCCTCAGAAAGACCTTGAATATGTCTTCATATCACTTCTGATCTCAGTGTGAGTGCTTGCCTTCTGTGAGTTGACCCTTAAATAGTCTTTTAGGCAAATGTAGATTTGGTATTCAAACAATGTGGCCAGCCCATCAGCGTTGTACTCTCTGTAGTAGGGTTTGAATATTTGGTAGTTCAGCTAGAGAAAGGAGTTCATCTTGCCAGGTGATCTTCAGACTTCCTAAGACAATTGAAATGGAATTGATTCAGTTTTGTGGAATGATACTGGTAGACTCCCCAGGTTTCACAAGCATACAACAATGAGGTCAGCACAATGGCTCTGTAGTCTTTCAGTATGGTAGGCAATCTAATACCTCCTTTCTCCCATGCTTTACTTCAGAGCTCCAACACACTAAGCTAGCTTTGGCAATGCATGTGTCAAATTCATCATCCATGTGTACATCCCTGGAAAGTATACTGTCAAGGTAAATGAACTTACCCACAACATTTGAAATTTCTCTATTTTTTGTAACCACTGATTACATGTACAGATGTTATTAAACCAAAATTAGCACAAGTGGCAGATAATCGATCCATATTCTTGCATGTCATCCTCAAAGGTTGCATTGAAGGCACAATCATCTGTGAACAAAATGTCACGCACCAACTCTCCCTCCACTTTATTCTTGGCTTGCAGCCTTTTCAAGTTAAATAATTTACCATCAATATGGGCAATTGACCTTGATGCCATTTTTATCCTAGTTGAAGCCATCTGACAACATGTCTAAAAACATCATGCTAAAAAGCATGGGAGCAAGCACACAGCCCTGCTTCACTAGAGTGGTGACTGGGAAAAGGCAAGAGCATCATCCATTATCCAGAACTGTGTAAGCATGTTATCATGGAGCTGGATACAATACTGATTGAACTTCTCTGGGCAGCCAAATTTTGCCATGATCTTTCACAAGCCCTCAAGATTGACAGACCATATGAACAGCGTTGGCCAGATCAATGAACATTGTGTACACACCTCTGTTTGACTCCTGGCATTTCTTTTGGAGTTGTTGAGTAGCAAACACCATGTGAACTGCTCCTCTGACCTTTATAAAGCCTCACTGGCTCTCAGGTAGATGACCATCTTCCAGGTGGACCAGAGTCTGGCAAGAACCTTGTAAACAATGACAAAGAGAAAGGGACCCCTGTCCCTGTGATTATCACAGGACAACCTATTTCCTTTTCCTTTATAGAGGTGGGTAATGGAGGCACCTTTAAACTCCTGGGGGATGACCTCCTCTTGCCATATAACCCAGAAGATTTCAGTCAACTTTTGTATGAGCAGTGGACTTCCTGACTTAGAAATCTCAGCTGGAATAGAATCAGCACCAGGTGCTTCACCACATGAGAGGAACCTAATGGCATTCAAAACCTCATCTTCTGTTGGAAGTTGCTTAGAGAGGGAGTGACTTCAACATGAGAAATATGGTCAATGACTGCAGCATTGGTTGACAACAGCCTGTTGAGAACATTATGGAAGTATTCAGCCCATCTCTCCAGGATCATGTCCTTATCACTAATCAATGTGATTCCATCAGCACTGATTAGCTGAGATATACCATAGGCCTTTGCCCCATAAATAGCCTTCAGGGCATAAGAAAGTGCTTAAGAGTGTTACTATCAATGTAAAACTAAATTTCATCTGCCTTCTTATTGAGTCAAGAATCCTGCATCTCTCTAAACTTTGCTTGTACTTTACATTTTAAGGAGTTAAATGCTGCCTTCTTAGAGACAGATGAACTCTCCTGCTGCTAAACCCTGTTTTTCATTTAGCAGCTTCTGAATCTCCCCATAATTTTCGTCCGGGCAATCTTGATGTTTGCAAGCGTTCTCTCCCAGATGAGTAAATGTGGTGCCGTACACCAAATCTCTGGAAGTTCCCTGCTCCTTCTTTGCTCTGCTATTGTAAACCACATGTTGGCTCTGCTTTCACTCCATGTTTAGCAACACATTGTTCACATAGGGAGAAGTGCTTTAATCTGTTTACTGTTTACTTCCGGTGCTCATTTTGCCTTGGGGCCTCCACTGCTTTTGTTGAATGTGAATGTTGAGCTTTGAGAGGATGTGTATGATCAGTCCAATACTCTCGCCACACATCAAGCTCATCACTCTCACATCCTTTCTTTTGTAATTATGATGACATAGCCAATTTTGTGTCCATGTTTTGTTATGTTTAGGTAAATGGAAGACAGTGTTGGGGATGAGGTCATGAGACATGCAAGTCTTCAGTAGTTCATCGATGTTGCTGTTTCCTACTACATTTCTCCCAAGGACTCCCTGCCATGTCTGAAAGTCTGTGCCTACTCTGGCATTAAAGTCACCCAGAATCACAAGCTTGAACTCTTTTGGCACATTGATTATAAAGGTCTCCAGGTCTTCATAAAATTTTTCTTTGATTTCATCAGGGTTCATCATGGTGGGAACATACTCACTGATGATGGTGGTGTGGCACCAGTGGCAATCACTTTGTCATGAGCTGTCATTAACTCTTTTTAGGAGGCATACAAGCATGTTGATTAGATTAGTTTTGATCACAAAACCTATACCAGCTTCATGGCATTCCTCATTATTGCTGCCACTCCAGAAAAACGTATATAGTGCTCTTACTTTGGTAACTTGGCCTTGATCTGCCAGCCTTGTTTCACTCAGAGCTTCTATTTGGATGCAATACTTGCTGTGTTCTCTTGAAATAAGAGTTGTTCAACTTTGAGGTCTACTGGATTTCATGTTATCCATAAGCACGCACATATTCTATATACAATGATGATTAAAATCAATTTTGCCAAAATTTTTGTATATTTTTTTGGTATTTTGATTACAGGTTATGATCCCTACCTCCTGCAGTGAGCAGGCCAGGGTTGAGTGAATAAGGCAGTTTTTAAGGCACCTTTTCTAGCCTTTTTCTTACTCCAGGAGGTGAGCAGTTCAGTCCTTTAAAAAGGGTGCTCAGACACATAGGGGGCTACTGAATCCCACGACTGATTCTGATTATCTGTTTAGGCAAAGTATCCCCAAAACATTGGTCATACAGCCTGCACTAGATATTCTCTTCCACTGGTCACTTTGCTTCAGGATCCTTCTCATATTAAGATGGTTGTCCACCCCAGCCTTCTACCCCTTACATTGAGTAAGGCTTATTCCGTAATCTGACTGTCTGCTCTCCTCCCAAATTGTTCCTAGTTCTATCCTCTGGAGCCAAAATGAAAATAATCCCACTTCCATACAATAGCAATTAAAGTCCTCAAAGGCAATGATTAGATTCCCCCATCTCTTCTCTATGATCATATATTTAGAACCTTTAGTCCAATTCCCTCATTTCACAAATGAGGAAACTGAGTTTCAAAGTGGAGAAATGCCTTTTCCACAGGAACTAAAGCTGAATTTGGAATCCAGGTTTCAATGATCTGCCTCATTGGAGGACAACCACTTGTCATGTGGTATGAATAATGTGATCATGGGGATTCCTGCCTTGCTATGGGTTTTGTGATTGCTTTTTATTGTGTTCTTTGAACACAGATCCAGTATACTTTACAGCATACTCTATACATTCTGCCTCTGTCACTGAATGCCTCTCTGACTTTGGGGGTATCACTTAACCTTTGTATGCCTCAGTTTTGTCACCAACAAAATGTTGCATTGGATTAGATGGTGTCGAAGGTCCCTTTCAATCCTAAATCCATGAGATTCTATGATCCCTGGGTATCTCTGAATTGCTTTCTAAACCAAGTAAAATGGATTTGGATGGATTTTGCAGGTGTTTCCCCTCCTGTATTTTGGGCCTGGGGGTTTAATGCTAAAAGCTAAGGATCCAGATTGTTTCATTAAAGTAGGGAGTTCTGAAAACTCTGAAGCTCAGTAAATGGTAGCTGCTAATAATTTGATTCTTCCCTATCTAACACTTGGGAGTTCCAGCTGGGCCTGGAAGCGTAAGTGTGAAAATACAGGCACAAAGCTGAGTTTGGAGGTATTTCTGGATGGGCCTGGAAGCCAAAGAACTGCAAAATCCTGTGAAGAAAGCCTGTTGTCTTTCTATTTCCAGCTTAATTTAGCAGCCTGGGGATGTTCAGAGGAGCGTTTCATTAGCATCCTATCATTCTGTGTTCCCCAACATTGGTGAGGAGGCAGGAAATAAATGTGAAAGTTGGGTTGTTGTGCTGTAGTCATATCCAACACAAACTTAAGCTGGAAAAGAAGAATCTAAGGCAAAGGTCTAAAGAAGTCTGTGTAGAGAAAGACAGGTTTTGTCTCCTTGAGGTGCCATGACAACAACAACAACAACATAATAATAGTAGTAGTAGTAATAACTAACCTTCGTTAAGCACCTATTACTTGTTAAGTGCTTTACAAATATTACATCTTATTTTTATTTATTGTAAATATTATTTTACAAGTATTAGCTTATTTTATCCTCACAACAACCCTGAAAGATGGTGTTCTTATTATCCCCATCTTACAGAAATAGAAACTGAGTCAAACAGAAGCATTGAATTGACTAGGGTCAAACAGCTGGCAAGTGACTGAGGCTGAGTTTGATAAGGGCTTCCTAATTCCAGGTAGAGTGTTCTATCCACTGGGTTGCCTAACTTCCTAAATTCAAGCTTACTTTAGTCCAAAGAGGGATGGACTTGGAGTCAGGGGATTTGTGTTCACCTACTGACTACTAGGGGCAGCTAGGTGGTGCCTTGAATAGGTAATCAGGCCTGAAATCAAGAAGAGCCCAGTTGGAAGATGGCCTCAGTCATTTACTAGCTATGTGACTCTGAGTAGGTCACTTAACCTCTGGTTGATTCAGTTTCTTCATCTGTAAAATGGAGATAATAATAACACCCAACTCTCAGGGCTGTTGTGAGGGTTTAATGAGGAAATGATTGTAATGTGCTTAGCACAGTGTCTGGTATAGCGTAGGAGCTATAATAATGTTATCTCTTATTATTCCTAGCTGTGTGATCCTCAGAAGTCACTCCATCTCTGAGTGTTGCTTTCCTTATTTCTGCATGTGTTTGTGTGTATAATTTGCATAGGTATATAGATATACACATAGATATAGATATATATTTTTATTTTTTATATATTCTCTCTCATTCCAAATACCTAGTTAGGTAACAAGGAGTATTGTGTGTATATATATGTATGTGCGTATACAAACATATATGTACATAGGTGAACATAAGTATGTATGTGTATATATATACATATGTATGTACACATATACATATACATAAACACATATTTTTTTAATTGGACTGGCCCTGTAACTTCATTGGCCTAAGAGTACTATAATTGGACAGATTTTCCTAGTAAGGAAACCCCATATACTAATGCATATTGGTACTTGCTCTGAAATTACAGGCTGAGACAGTTGCCTGAGGTACTGAAAGGTTAAGTGTTTGCCTAAATCACACAGCCAATAGGTATCACAGGCAAGACTTGAATGCAGGTCTTCCTTACTATGAGGCTAGCTTCCTATCTACTGTTCAACAATACCTTTCCATTTATTGTTATTATTCTTATTATTGTTGAAGAAGATGAAGAAGGAAGAAGAGAAGGAGAAGGAGGAGGAGGAGGGCACATGTGTTGCCTGTTCTGGGGGGAAAAGTACTTTCAAAACTTTTAAGAAGGTCAAACTTTATAGAATAAAAAATAGTATTATTTACTATTTTATCTGAAAGTCTGGTTTATTATATTACTATTACTATATTACTTTGGTCTGTGTGTGTGTGTGTTTAGTCTTTTTCAATCATGTCTGACTATTATGACCCCCATTTGGGGTTCTCTTGGTAAAGATACTAGAATGGTCTACCATTTCTTTCTCCACATTATTTCACAGATAAGGAAACTGAGGCAATCTGAGTTAAGTGACTTGCCCAGGGTCATATAGCTTGTAAGTATCTGAGGCCACATTTGAAGTTAGGAAGATGAGTCTTCCCGACTACAGGCTCAGCACTTTATGCACTGTGCCACCTTACTTTGGTCTATGTAGAATAAAATGTACATATCAACAAGAGTACTGAATTTACAGTCAGAAGATTGGACTCCATAAATTAATCATCCCTTTGACAGTGAGCACATCATGAAATATCTCTGCACTGCAATTTCCCTTTTGCCAAGCCCTGAAAGGCCTAATGTTCAAAATCCTATGAACCTATGAGGAAGGCATTGTGACATAGTATAGTCGATGGTCTAGAATGGTCTTGCAAAGCATAGGGGTGAGTGGTAGCCAAGGATGATATTTTGTGGATGATGGGGGCATAATGAATTGTTGAGGTGATAGGGAGTAGAAATCAACATATGGCATAATGAATTTTGGCCTCAATTCAGGAAAACTTGGGTCCAAATGCCACTTTTGATTTTTATTGACCATGTAGCCTTGGGTAATTCACATAACCTCTTTGACCCAGACTATTCTAAGATTATAAATTGCAGAGAAGGTGCAGGTCTGCATTATTTTTAATTTTAATATTTTATTTTTCCAAACTGAATGTAAAAAAAAATTTACCTCCTTTTAAAAAATAATTGTGATTTCCAAATATTCTCCCAATCTTCCTCCCTCCATCATCAAGAAGGCAAGCAATGTGATAAAGGTTGTAATACATGTGTAATCATGCAAGACATTTTCATATAAGTTATGTTATTAAAAACAGAAAAAAAATAAGAAAAAGAAAATAAAACAGTAGGTTGTGATCTGCATTCAGATTTCAAGAGTTTTTTCTCCAGAGGTGGACAGAATTTTTTCATCATAGGTCCTTCAGAATTGTTTCGGATCTTTGTATTGAAATGAAAAACTAAGGCATTCACATTCAATCACTGTGTCATTCATAACACTGCCATGACTGTGCACAGTGTTCTGCTTCTGCTCACTTCACTTTGTATTAGTACATGTAAGTCTTTCCAGATTTTTCTGAAAGCATCCTGTGCATCATTTCTTATGGCACAATAGTATTCCATCACAATCACACACTACAAGCAGGTCCTCACTGAATTATTCCCCACCCCAGTGAAATCTTAGAAAAAGAAGGGGAGAAGGCAAAGGAGAATGAATTAACATGCTAATTATAAAAGGATATCTGGTTTTGTCTCTAGGTTTTTGGAATGGGAGGAGAAGAAGGTACCATTCCTCTCCTGGATCACTGCCTTGTAGTGGAGGGGTTTACATAGCTCAATGAAATGATGAGCAATCCCATGCAGATTTATCCAAGATAGGTCATAGTGAAGAGTTCTGACAAAAGCTGATCCACTGGAGAAGGCAATGGCAAATCACTCCCAATATCTTTGCCAAAAAACTCCCAGGAACATTATTAAAATGACAGATGACACCAGAATGTGAGTGCCTCAGGTCAGAAGGTGTCTAACATGAGACAGGAGTGGAGGATAAGAGTTCTGCACTCAACATGGGAAAGAGTGGAGAACAGTTACAAGTAGTTTCAGTACTAATAAAGCAGGTGGGCCAAAGCCAAAGAGAAACCCAGCTGGGAGTGCGTCATCTAGTGACAGATGGAAAGTCTGATGATGTGAAGATCAATACTGCATAGGAACCTGGAATATAAGGTCTATGAACCAAGGTAAGCTGGATGTGGTCAAAAAGGAGATGGAAAGATTAAACATCAACATCTTGGGTGTCAGTGAATTTAAATAAATGAGAATGGGTGAATTTAATTCAGATGTTCTATACCTATACTACTATGGGCAAGAATCCCGTAGAAGAAATTGAGTAGCCCTCACAGTAGAAGAAAAAGAGAGAGGGGATGAGTGAGAAAAACAAAAGAAGTACTGGGGTATAATCTTAAAAATGACAAAATGAAATCTATTGGAATCCAAAGCAAATCAACCAATATCACAGTAAAGCAAGTTTATGCTCCAAACATTGATACCAAAAAGTTCAAAGTTTATCAATTCTATGAAGACCTACAACATATTCTAGAAATAACATCAAAAAAGATATATTCATCATAGAGCATTGGAATGCTAAAGTAGAAAATCAAAAGATAACGGGAATAACAGACATGTTTGCTTTAGAGTACAAAATTAAACAGGGCAGAAACTAATAGTTTTGTCAAGATTACTTACTGATCATAGCAAGCACTCTTTTTCAGCACCCCAAAAGGCAATTCTATATATGAATATCACCAGATAGTCAACATGGAATTCAGATTAATAATGTTCTTTACAACCAAAATTGGAAAACTTCTATATAGTCATTTAAGAAAACACCTGGAGCTCACTGTGACTCAGATCAGGAGCTTATTATTGCAAATTTCATACTTAAATTGAAGAAAGTAGGGAAATCATCAGACCATATAGGTATGACCTAAATAACATCCCTTATGAATATTAAGTAGAAATGGTTAATAGATTTAAGGGATCAGAACAGGTAGATGGAGTGCCTGGAGAACTATGGACAGAGGTTCACAACATTTATAGGAGACAGCAACAAAAAATATTCCAAAGAAAAAGAAGAGCATCTTCTATCTGATGAGACTTTACTAAGAGTTGAGGAAAAGAGGAAAGTGGAAATTAAAGGAGAAAAGGAAAGCTATACCCAATTAAAAGCAGAATTCCAAGGAGAGAAAAGATTTTCTTAAATGAGAAATGCAAAGAGATAGGGAAAGAAACAAACAAAAGAATGGGAAAGATAAGAGATCTCTTCCAGAAAAATAGATATCAAGGGAAAGTTTCATGCAAAAATCATACCACAAAAACAAAAATGGTAGATATTTAACAGAAGAGGAGATTAAGAAAAGGTGACAATAATACACCAATGAGCTATACAAGAAAGATCTTAACATCACAAATAACCAGGATGGTGTTGTTACTGATCTAGAGCCAGACATCCTGAAGAAGTCAAATGGTCCTGAAGAAATACTAGCAATAAGGTAAGCGAAAGTGATGGAATTCCAGCTGAGCTCTTTAAAATCCTAAAAGATAATGCTGTTAAAGTGCTGCACTCAATATGTCAGCAAATTTGGAAAACTCAATAGTGCCCACTAGATTGGAAAATATCAGTTTATGTCCCAATCTTAAAGAAGGGCAATGCCAAAGAATGTTCAAATTACTATAGAATTGTGTTCCTTTCATGTCAGCCAAGTTATGCATTAGATATTGCAAGGTAGCCTTCAGTATTATTACAAGAAGTGCAAGCTGGTTTTCAAAGAGGCAGAGGTACTAGATACCAAATTGCTACCACTTCCTGGGTTATAGAGAAAGCAAGGGAGTTCCAGAAAAAAAAATCTACTTCTGCTACATTGACTACACTAAATTCTTTGACTCTGTGGGTCATAACAAAATGTGGGGATCTTCAAAGGGATGGGAATACCAGATCATCTTACTTATCTCCTGAGGAACCCATATGTGGGTCAAAAAGAAATAGTTTAACCAGAACTCGGAACAACTGATTGGTTTAAGATTGGAAAAGGAGTATGACAAAGTTGTATATTGTCACTTTATCTATTTAACATATATGCAGATTATAACATGCGAAATGTCCAGATGGATGAATCAAAAGCCAGAATTAAGGTTTCTGGGAGAAATACCAACAATTTCAGCTATGTAGATGATACTGCACTGAGGGCAGAAAGTGAAGGAGAATTAAGAAGCCTCTTGAGGAGGTTGAAAGAGGAGAGTGTAAAAGTTGGCTTGCAGCTGAACATAAAAAAAAAAAACCTAAAATTTTAGCCACTAGTCCCATCACTTCCTGGAAAATAGAGGGAGAAGAAATGGAAGCAATGTCAATTTTTAATATTTTTTTATATTCTTCAGCTTAAATATCACTGTAGACAGTTGTAAAACCTCACATGGGGAGCTTTCCAGAGGACTGCTGCTGTGAACAGCTTTCAAGTTTCTGATTACATAGTATAGTGAACTCTCTATTTATTCAATAACAAATAAGAGCAAAACATTCACAGAAAATCAATTTACCATATTCAGAATGTTACAACTTATCACAGAAAATCAAAATACAGCATTTACCATGTCACAACTCAATAACTTATCACTAAAATGGCCACATAGTTTTCACCAAAGTGGTCACATAGTTTTGAACAAAGTACAATCATTTAATCAATCACTTAGTAACTCAATCATTCAATCATAAAGTATAAAAGGTCAAAGTCCTCCACCCATGGGGCACACTAAGTTACAAATCAGTCACTATTCAGTCATGAGTCACTATTCAATCATCAGTCACTACTCAGTCATCAGTCACTACTCAGTACCCTCTTAAGGGGTAGTGGAAAATACACAGGCTATCCACCCCTCAGTCACAAGCAAATCACAATTTCATCACTACTCAGTACCCACAGAGAGGTCTTTTTATCTTGACTCAGGGCAGGCTTTCAGCTTCTATGGCTCCTCTTCAATGGCCCCAGCTCTTGCCCAAATCTAACCAACTGCCACCTGAGTTCAAAGGCAGACATCTCCCAGCTCCTTGTCCAGCTCTCTGCAGTTCCTGCTCCACATTGGAGTGCGGAGCACTCCACCTCCTCCCACACATCGCAGTGTCTGGTCCATCTCAAGTCCTTCACAGCTTCTGTTCCTGGGAAGAGAAAACTTAACAGAGCTACAGACAGACAAAGTACTGACACCACAGTCATGCTTCCTCTGGCAGCTCCAGCTGGCCCTCAGAAATCCTCAGTAGCTCTGGCTAGCCCTTGGAAGTCTTCAACAGTTCCATTCTCAAAATCAAAATCACTTTCTCCCATTCTCAAAATCAAAATCACCTTCTCCGCAGAAGTTCTGGTCCAGCAGCAGCAGCCCAGACTTCAGGTGCTCATTCCAAGAACTTCTAATTGTCCAGCTTGTGTTCTTCCTTAAACTCTGTATCGTTCCTCCCTGTTCAGCCCCTTCCTTTTATGTCAGGAACAGGGGTTCATACTTTCTGTTTCTTTAACAATGGCTTAATTTGAAACTAGGTGCTAAGTACCTCTTAGCTTAGCAACACAAAGGGATCTTCAAATTTCATTACTATTACAACAGTTACTGCAGCCATGAAATTTAAACCAAAAAAAATCATCACTCCTTGGAAGGACAACTCTACCAAATTTGAACAGTACACTAAAAAGCAGAGACATCACCTTGCTAAAAAAAAAAGTCTGTATAGTTAAAGATAATTTTTTTTTCAGTAGCAATGTATAGATGTAAGAGTTTAATTGTAAGGAAAGCTGAGTGCCACAGAATTCTAATTGTGATTTTAGAGAAGACTTTGAGAGTCCTTTGGAGAATAAAGAGACCAAATCAGTTAATGCTTAAAGAAATTAATTTAGACGATTCACTGGAAGGTCAAATGCTGAAGCTAAAGCTAAAATATTACGCCCCTATAATTAAAATACAGGATTCACTGGAAGAGACTCTGATTTGAGAAAGATTGAAGGCAAAAGGAAATGGTCACAGCAAAGGATGAGAGGAATAGTATTATGAAAACAATGAACAGGAAGTTAGACTTTGCACGATAATGGGAAGCAGAGTCAATATGGTGGATTAGAAACAGGACTTCTGCGCGGCTCCAAGTTCCACCTCCTCCAATTCATGTAAAAAATTACTCTAGACAAACTTTGGAGCTACAGAACCCAAAAAAATGACAGAGAGAAGCTAACCTCCCACTGAAGACAGCCCAGTAGGCTGGCAGGAAGGGACTGGTGCAGTACTCTGGGAGCTGAGCCCAGCCCTACATGAGTCAGAGGTTTTAGCCTCAGGGTGGCCTGACCAGCCATGGCTGAAGGGTCTTCAGATCACCAGCAGCTGTGGCGGTTCCAGAATTATCAACCCATAGATGCCAAAGACAAAGTGAGAGGTCATTGTAGACTTTACAGGAACAGGGAGTTTGGGAGTGTGATCTGGCCTTTGCCCCCAGGGTGAGAAGCAGCTGAAGCTGCTTCAGAGCTCCTTGTCTGCAGATTGTAGGGGGACCAAGCAACCAGTCTAAGAGGTAATCACTGTTGCTCTAACGTGCTTGGATCTGGATCGCTGTCTAGGGTGGAGGTCCTGGGTTGCGTGACCGGCTTGCCAGAGTGTGTTGAGGCTTCAGAGAGGGCACCCAACTAATAGCTCTGGCAGCCTTATTCTTATTGAATTTAGCTTAAGGAGGGAATGACATACACACTAAATAGTGTACCTCATCCTACAGGAGAGTAGGGAGGAAGGGGATGAGAGGGGAGATGATGGAAGGGAGGGCAGGCTGGGGGGGAGAGGGAAGTTGGAAGCATCCACTTTTGAAAAGAGACAGGATCAAAGAAGAGAATAGAAATCGCGGGGGATGGGATAGGATGGAGGGAAACATAGTCAGTCTTTTACAATATATCCACTATGGAAATGTTTTGCTTAGCTACACATGTACAACCTGTATTGAATTACTTATCTTCCCAGTAAGGATGGGTGACAAGGGAGGAAGGGAAAGTATCTGGAATTCAAAGTTTTAAATTCAAATGTTTAAAATATACATACTATTATTACTATTACTTTACATAGAGATCCACTGTGCCCTCGTGGATAGTTGGAGAAAGCATGGGGGAAGATGTGGGAGAGAGCAGATTGGGGAAAGTGATATTCAGTAGGATCTCTATTTTGGGGTGGTGGGTAGGAAAAAATGGGGAGAAAATCTGTAACCCAAAATCTTGTGGAAATGAATGATGTAAACTAAAAAAATAAAAAAGAGAGAAAAAAACATAAAAAAAAGAAAGATAATGGAAAATAGAAAGACCTAACATTCTGTGATCCATGGGGTCAAAAAGAATCAGGTACAACTGAAGGACTGAACAAAAACAATCACAATCTCCACCTTAATCCTTCAGTTCTAAATCAATAAGCCATTGATAAGGGAGACACATAGTCAAATGATTAGACTGAAGAGATTTCCTTTCCACAATGACTATCCATTGCCACAAATATAGCTTTCAATTAAAGTTAAAGAACAGTTCTAAAAGATAATAATTCACATTGTGGTTTTTCCAAGAACCAAAGCATCTGCTTTAGTAAAAAGACAAACAAACAAATAAACAAGTAAATGAAATTCTGAAGGATGCTGTAGCATTTCATCATTCTAAGAATCTGAATTGCTAGGCAATTTAGGAAATCATGAAATGGAGCAGGTGCACCCAGTTATTTAGGTACTTGTTGGGAAAGACAATGACGGTAGCTTGATCTATGAAGTTACAATCACACTTTAATAAGGAAAAATGGGTGTAGGGACAAACAAGCACAGAAAGTATAGAGATGCATAGTGCAAATGGATGCAGAGACAGACAGGATCAAGTTGGGGATAGGGCAATGAAGGAAGGTAAGCAGTTATGGGGAAGAGGATATAAAGGGAGAGAGCCACCAGAGAATCATTCATGTAACCATGGATTCAAATTGGGAGCATTCTGCAGCATGGACCCAGAGGGATATGGATCAATGTTTGGGGGGGGCAGGAGTTTGAGGTCTCATTTTTATTGGATTTTCTGGGGGGTGAGATTAACTTTATTTGGGTCACCTTGGGGTTAGTTCATTGGTATCCCCAAATAATCTCAAAGTTGTCAGTAAAACTTTAAAGTTAACATGTCCACACCATCTCAAAGTTATCAGTAGCATTTGAAGTTTTGCTAGTCTTACTGTGAATTTCTGGAGTTTATCTGAGGATTATGTATCATAAGACCAAAAGACCCTGACAGCAAAGCCTAGATGGATTTTCCTGATTTAGCACATATTACAAGGATGTGATTTTTGGTTAATATATAATACAGTTTGCAGATTATGCTCTTTTGATCTTTGGGATGGTTTGTATATGACTCTAGGGTCCTCTTTTCAATCTTATTTCCTAAACTCACTAGAAGTTGGAGGCAGGGATTGGTCAGGGGGACCAGAATATGATCCAGTATTAACACATCATTTCTTAAAGTCAAGCTCACATAAAGCCTTCCTGACCCTCACCTTATGAGAAGCTTCCCTCCCAGCAGCTGTTTCCCTACTGACAAATATCTCTTTTTTTCCTAGTCATATAATGATTTTTTTTCTTATTTTTCTCTACCTTTTATTTTTGTTTCTAGGTTTTAGGCTAGTTAGCCATGTATTACTGAACATATAATTGTTGCTTTTACTCAGAAATAATCTCTCTAACCTACCACAGACAAGTCAATTCACCTATCTTGTCTCAGTTTTTCCATCTGTACAATGGTTATTTATCCTCACCTACTATTTATTATGAGGACCAGATGTGGTCTTTTTGATGACATAGATTGGGCATAATAATTAATGTTATAGTGTTTGGTCACATTTCTTCACAATTCCTTCCTTTCAGTCCCCTCCTATAAACTACTTTCCCTACAATAAGTAACCACGATAAGAAAGTGTAGTCCATATACTCTTCAATGGGTAATTCCAATACCACGTTTACTTCCCTATTGGAGTTACAAGGCAGGTCACCATTCTAGATCGATTTTTTCCTCCTCTGAAATAGATGGTTTTGTTTAGCCCTGAAAAAGTGAACCATTTTTTCTGACACCAACCACTTGTTTAATAGTCCTGGAATAATCTATATTTCATTAAAATGATGACTTATTGCACCCTACTCTCTCTGGTCTTCCCCGATATTGATGGAAGGCAGTTAGGCACTCTAATAGCATACGATAGCTTGGTCCAGCCAGCAACTCTTTGTTATAAAGCTATTCCTCACTATATAAACACTAGAATTGCATATATTCCTAGGATGCCATGGATTTGTTTTCCCTGACAAAACCCTTCCCCGCCCCCCAAACAAAAGCTTTTGCCAAAAGAGATTCACTCCCTCCCCCTCCTTTTTCTTTTTTTACAAGCTGCATAAAATTTTTAGATAAGTAGGGGCTACCAAGATCAATATTCATAGCATGATTTATAGGAGCAGGAAGTATTCCACTAAATCCTCCCCATAAATCTGGTGCTGTAAAGTATTTAGTATAGTCATCCATCTCCTAGATATTTTAAACAGGGCATTAATGGTCCCGGCCAGTAGAGTGGCTGTGAATCACCTGGGAGCACTGTAGGTAGTTAGAGACTTTATTAGCCCAAATGACTCAAGCTTAGCTTCACAGTTTACACACCCCCAGCTCCACCCCCACTCCCTGTTCATCTTAAATCAGTAACTCCTTATACTCCTTATTTCCAAATTTAGTCCAATGTTCTGTGTCCTACCTAGGGGAAGCAGGGTTCACCTCCATTATGGCAGATAATCTGTCAGAGGAAACAGTACAGTACAGTAGAAACATGCTGGGCTTGCTGTTTTAAGACCAGAATCGACAGGATTGTAGCTGGCCAGGACCTAGAGACCCCCTGGAACAAGGCAAGGGTCCAGTGGGACTGGTGTGATCAGTGAACAATAGGCTAGACTGCAAGTAGGGAGGTACTCAGCATGGAGGATATCTGGATATATGAAGTAGGGAACCAGGCTTTGACAACTTCATGGGACCGACACATTGTACAAATCATACACCCGTTTTTTTAGCTCTTTCATCTTTAAAAAGAATAAGACTTTTAAGGACCTTGATAGCTCTAACTTCGATAGATTGTATATAAGGAAATGGATCCTCTCTGAACATGTCAGTATCCGCTTGGAAGTAGCATGCAATCACAGGAAAACAGATTTGGAGCTGGAAAAGGATCAACTAAGCCAACCTCTTTATTTAAAAACAGAAGAAATAGGGGTGGCCAGGTGGCTCAGCGAGTAAGAGCACTGGCTCCAGTGTCGGGATGACTTGGATCAAATCCGGGCTCAGATACTCAGCACCACACCAGACATAACTGGCCGTGTAACCTTGAGCAAGTTACTTAACCCTGATTGCTTAAAAAAATAAATAAAAACAGAAGAAATAGGGGCCCAAATTACATAAGGTCATATAGCTAACACTATGAGTAGTAGACTTGGGATTTGAGGCTGGGTCTACTGACTCCAAATCTAGTACAGTAAACCACTATACCATGATGCATTTGAAAGCAGTATTTTACTTAGTAGACTATAAGACTTTGGGAAGGTACCATAAGCCAACTCTCTCTACTCTTCTGAGAAAAATAAGATGGGTCAGCTGGTTTGAGTAGTCTGAAAAAAAGAGAATGAGGCAAGAAGTTGATGGAAATGATCATTTATTTTTAGCCAGAAGAGGCATTATTAGAATAGAACATTAGAGCACTGAATATTAAAACTGGGAAGAAATCTTAGACATACAGTAGAATTTCAGTAGTGATTGCTTTAGGATAGAATATCAGTAGGAACATGATCACTACTGCCACCACTGAAATAACTTGTCTTATGTTGAATTTGGACATTGCAAGCAATGGAACAAGGGGGTTATTTAGAATACTTGCCTCATGAGAAGATATGGGTTCATATTCCAACTTTGGCATGTAATGGCTCTATGACAATCAGTGAGATGCTTAGTCTATTGGTGAAATGGGCAACTTTATAAGTTATGGATGAATTGCTGATCTGTATAAGTGGAAGGAGCTCCCATAACAGGTAGGTTCTACACCAATGAATTTGTCATTCTACACCAGTGTTTATGCCTTCCTCATTACCTATCTCAAACAGTGAGAGAGATGATACAATTGCTTAAATTTCTGTTTTAAAGATAAATAAACCAAGGCTCAGAGAAATAAAATAATTTGTCCAAAGTTGCAAAGATGGAATCTAACCCAGATTTCTTGACTCCATGTACAGTACTGTTTCTACTACAATGAACTACTTAGAGCATAGAATTTAGAATGTCAAAGCTGGAAGGCACTTTGAATCACTTCTAGTTCAATATCTTCATTTTCCAGATGTGTAAATTTAGGACCACAGAGATTTAATGGCCTACCCATGGCCATGCAGTAAGTTAGTGGCCTATTGAGGGCTGTGACCCAGCCTTTACTCTTAAGTCAAAGCCATATTTTTATGTTGGTGATCTTAAAGCCTCAGTGTGAGAAAACTGAGGACTTTAGAGTAATGCTCAGTGAAGTGCTCTCTAGGATTTAGATCTGGAAGGCACCTTAGAGATAATTTTCAACCAGTTCCTCATTTTATAGATTAAGGAATTGAGAACTTTATGAGTTACACTATTTATTGATGATCTCTTAGGTGATTAAAACCAGAGTTAAGGTTTGAATCTATGTCTTCCACTACATCCTGCTTCTTCAATGCATAAAGAAGCTAATAGCAGAATGGACAGAATGTTGGATTTACAGACAGGGAGAACTGACTTAAGTTCAAATCATTCCTCAAACCCTTTATTAGTTTTGACCCTGGGCAAATCAATTTACCTCATTTTCCCCATCTGTAAAATGGGAATTATTGTTGTGAAGGTCAAATGAGATAAATACATAAAATATTTTGCAAACCCTAAAGTGCCATATAAATACTGCTCATCCTCTTCTTCCTCCTTCTACTCCTGTTACATATCCAATCCAATAAACATTTGTTAAGCACCTATTATAATTGCAGGCACTGTCATATCACTGAGGATACAATTAATAAAAAGAAAAACAGTCCCTGCCCTCAAAGAGCTTATAATATACAGGAAAACAACACACAACATGAAGAAGGAAAGGGGCAAGGTGTCCAGGGGGTATCTTGTTCCATGGAGTTGAAACCAAGAAGAGCAGCAAATGCAAAGTGGAGTAACCTGAATGTCCAGTTTCTGCCCTCTATAAAGGAAAGCATTGGGAGGTGTTTGGTACTATGCCCCCTACCCCTCCAATCAGAGGGAAGAAGAGGCTAAGGGAGGTGGTGTCAGTCAAGGCTTGAGTGAGTAGCATGGTAGTGAGTTTAGAAGTAATGAGCTTATTCATGGAGGGCAGTCTTATTCTGGAATTGAAACCAGGCATAGGAGCAGATGCAAAATGGAATATGCCATACTAATGCAGCATATATATGGCAATTAAATTGGGTAATTGCAATCCAAGGGCAACACTGTAATGAGGAGAAGCCAATGTAGGCAGCCTAGCTGTGGCAGCAGATGTCAGTATCAAAGTGTTGACGTTGTCTCCCAGTGAGTAAATACACAAATGTCAATCTGCAAGAATGTAGCAGCCACAAAGAGACAGCGGCATTCTCAGACAGAGAAGGAATTTTCTTAGATCAAAGTTCCTAAATCTAGCAAAGGGGGTTCCTGAGTGATACAGTGCAGGAAATGCTAGATTTGGGATTAGAGGGCTGTAATGGCAAGACAAGTAGTACTTTGCTGCTTGTTTCAACTGTGCAGGTGTCTTTGAGCCTCACCTTTGATTGTATCAAGAGTCTTCGTTGGAAACAGTACACATTGGGTTGACCCAGGAGAGGCACCTCCCTTTACCCATGCAGATCAACATCTCTGCACTCGAGAAAGTTTCCTACAGCATAAAACTTTAGGTGACTTGCTTAGGGTCACACAGCCAATACATGTCAGAGGCAGCATTTGAACAAGGGCTGGCTCTGAGGTTGGCTCTCTAGCCACTATGTTAAGCTCCCTGTGAAGCTGCCTCACAGGGAATATTTCTTTTCCCAATTTTTTTAGTTTTTATCATTGGGCATGGAGCTCTATACATGGTTTGATGCTTAATATATATTTATTTAGTAGACTAACGAATGAACTATAAAACATAACATCTGTTCAAATCTATATTATGTCCAGGAATCTTTAGATAAACATTTATTAGTGTCTTTCCTAGGAAAGAATGACATTCACAACAATTCTTTCCTCCGTAGATATCAATGGTTTTGACATCCTTGGTGCTGACACTAACTGGGTAAGAAATATGGTGACATTTGTTTCCAACATGTTCTCACTTTACATTTGATGAAACACATTGAACCAACACATTGGCTGGGTTTTCCAGGTTGTTAATCCAAGGAGCCATCTGTTAAGATTGAGTTTCTATCTAAAGATACCTTTGCTGATGCCAGGTTAAAAGTGGCTTGCCCTTAAACCTTTTAGTAAATACCACTATATAATAGTGGCACCAAATCTTCTAGTTACAGCTATGGGAAGGAGACACTACAAAAGGAATGTTAGTGTCTACAGTCCTCCATACATACGTTGGTGCCTCATCTAGACCATAGATCTGAGATAATGATAAATTATAGTACATTCCCCACAGAATACTGGCTTCAGCTTCCTTTAGTCCTGGGCTCCCAAAGGAACAACAGAGCCATGAGGGACATTACATGGCAGTAGATTTTATCTCAATGTGAGGACAAAGTTTCTAATAACTGCAGAATCTCAGAGTTGGAAAAGAACTTATAAGTCCCCTTGACATTTTCCCTGGCAAGTGATTTGCTGAGGTCTTCAATGAAGACTTCCAGTGAAGGCAACCTACTACCTCCCAAGGTGGCACATTTCATTGAGTTCCTATAAAGTTTTCCCCTATGGCATGCTGAAATCTGAGTCGCTGTAATAACACCACATCCTTGCTTTAACATTCTCTGCCAGAGTGTGTCAGTTGATATAATTATACCTTCATCACAGAGAAAGGTTTTACTGAATCCTATTCCCTATATTCAGTAGGACGCTGTCTGTCTGTAACCTTTATTGCTTTCAGGACTCCGGGGTGATTCCACATAGAACTGTATGGTTCTGTTGAAACTGTAACATAAGCTGGCTCAGGATCAAGGACCTATCTTTGCTTCCAGCCCAATCCTTGCAGCCATTACTTGGAGAAGAAACACTAATATGACAGGCAACACAGCTTAACTAAAGATTCAAGGCATCGAGAGACAGAGAGAGAGAGAGAGAGAGAGAGAGAGAGAGAGAGAGAGAGAGAGAAGATACAAGACAAGTCAAACCACCAGCCTAAACCACTTGATCTACCATCTCCTTTCAGACTCCGAAGAAGACAGACCAGTAACCAGAACCCAAGAATCTTGGGAACTGAATGACTCTGAGACTACTGTTCTTGCTTTCAGTCTAACCACACAGTCATCATTTGGGGAACCAAGTCCTCTGGAGAAGGAGCCAGCCATTCCAACCAACTGTCAACCAAAGCTACCTACAAGGCAGGTAAGCCAACCTTGCTGAAACATCCAGACACCCTCAGGTGTCTTAGGGGAGAGAGAGGAGGGAACATTTGTTAGAGACATCAAACAATTCTCTCAAATAACACCTATACTCAGACACTAATGGAGATAGGCTGGGACCTGGAAACCAAGGAGCTTTTGAGTAGTAGTGCTCTCCAGACAACTATCTCTTCTTGATTCTTGGTCTCACAGACATTCATGAAGGGAGAAATCACAGTGGAAAAGGGATTCACCTTCCTTACCATCATAACAACCAAGTGCCACCAATGGCCATATAGGCCAAGAGCATTAGGAATAACACACTGTGGCACTCTCAAACCATCAGTCCTTGCCATAAAATTCCTCAGCAGTGTCAAATGGCTCAACATTAGAAACTAATGTGATTTTTTCCCACTGGAAATTATATATAAAATTATGGAATGTTGCTGTACCCTAAGGATAACATAACTTTGCTATTTGACCGGCAGGTGAAATCTTCTATATGTGTCCTGTTTCCCATCACAACACAAGCTCCTTAAAAGCAGGGATTATCTTAATTTTATATTCAGATCCCCAGGTTCAGCACAGTACTTTGATCAGAGTAAGCACTTAATATATACATACATATATACATGTGTGTATGTGTCTGTATTTAATTTATACATTTTCTAATGGTGGTATTTTTATGTCCTACTCTCAAATTCTAATCTATTGCTTTAGTATCTATGGATCTTCTGACATCCACTTTATCTTTAGTTTCAGTTTCTACAGAACTTCCAATTATTACCTATTTGCTACCAAATTTTCCCTTGTTTTGTTTGATACACGATGTATATTATATTCAGTGTGCCTTTTTGATTTCTGTTGTCTACCTTTCCTATAAATTCATACTGTGCAGATCATTAAATTTCACAGACATTTAAAATTTAAAACACCTTTTCTGTTCAACCAGGTCCCTTTTTCCAAATTTAATAGGCTTTTTCTGTTCTTATCCTCCTTCACCTCGTTGATGTTTTTGACATTATTTTCTACCTCCTTCTACTAAATACTCTCTGCCTTTGGTTTCTCCAAACCATATTATTCTTTGGGTTTTCCCCCCATCTTTAACCAGTCTTTTCCTCTTTAGCTACTTCATTTCCTGCATGGCTACTTTCCTGGACTTCATGATCTCCAGAAACTCATCATTCAGCAAAATGAAATCAACTCTGAAACTCATACTTTCTCATCAACCATTGTCCTTAGGGGCCTTCCCTCTAGTATGAACAGTGGAGAGCTAAGCAAATTCAATTCTTCATTTTCCTCCTGTCTACTTTCCTGGACTTCATGACCTTAAGAAAGTTATCATTCTGGGGGTAGAGCCAAGATGATGGAGTAAGGCAGGGATTCACCTCAGCTCTCCCCCAACTCCTTGAAATATCTTTAAATAATGACTCTAAACAAATTTGAGAGTGGCAGAATCCACAAGAAGATGGAGTGATATAATTTCCTATCTGAAAACAACTTCGAAGTTTGGTAGGAAAGGTTTGTTGCGCCAGAGTGGACGAGGAGTCCAGTCAAGTTCAGGCTATGTCAGCTAAGACCAGGCCCCAGAAAATCAGGAAAAGTCCTTGGGCCACTGATTCAGTAGCAGCAATGGCAGTGTCCTGACCTCTCAGAATACAGATGCCAAAGACAACTTAGAAAGTCAACAAGAAAGGTCAGAGGAGAGTGGAGCACAGTCCAGCAGAGACCATACCAGTACAAACCTGGAGACAGCAAACCAGGAGCAGACCTTGGGAGCCACTGAATCAGCAGCATCAACAGCTGCTTCAGGAGCTCTCAGTCCACAGATGATAAGGGGGTTGAACAACTAGTCAAAAGGAAATCACAGGGTCTCTTTGCTAGCACTGAGCCAGGACTCTGTTGCTTTGCCCATACTCAGATCTGGGTCACAGTTCTGGGTGGCAATCCAAGGGCAAAGAGAAGCACTAGCATGGCAGAGATTGCAGCCAGCCACAGTGGAGCAGGCACCCTTCTCACACTTCCAGAGCAAAAAAGATTGTTTTGTGGTAGCTCAAAGATCAGAACACAGGCCAGGAAAGTAGTAAACACAGCTCTCCTTAGATCATACCAACTTGGAAAACTGAAAACTTATAGGTCCCTAAAAGTATCTCTGAAAACAACTGTATAAAACCCCTGAAGCTTGGGACAGTGCACACTCCACACTTAAAGCAGAGCCCTACTTCAACAAAGACTTAAAGTCAAGTAATAGGCTAGAAAAATGAGCAAACAACAGAAAAAAAAATTATGACCATAGAATGTTGCTGTGCTAATGAGGCAGATCAAAACACACACAGAGAAGAAGATAAATGAATTGGTCATGGAAGAGCTCAAAAAGTATTTGAAAATCAGATAAGAGAGGTAGAGGAAAAATTAGGAAGAGAAATGAGAGGGATTCAAGAAAATCATGAAAAACAAGTCAACAGCTTGGTAAAAGAGAGACAAAAAATACTGAAGAAAACAACACCTTATAAAGCAGACTAGGCCAAATGGTAAAAGAGTTACAAAAAGCCAATGAGGAGAAAGCCTTAGAAAGAAGAATTGTCCAAATGGAAAAACAAGCACAAAAATTCCCTGAAGAAAAAAAAAAACTCCTTAAAAATAGGATTGGCAAAATGGAAAAAGGGAATACAAAAGCTCACTGGAGAAAATAATTCCTTAAAAAAAAAGAATTGAGAAAATGGAACCTAATGACTTTATGAGAAATCAAGAAACAATAAAACAAAACCAAAAGAACAAAAGATAGAATAACTACTAACTTGGAAAACAGATCCAGGAGATATGATTTTAAAAATACTGCACTACATAAGGCCATGATCAAAAAAAGAGTATAGACATCATCTTTCAAAAACTTATCAAGGAAAACTGCCCTGCTATTATAAAACCAGAGGGTAAACTAGAAATTGAAAAACATTCACCAATCACCTCCTGAAAGAGATCAGAAAATGAATTCTGCCAGGAATATTATAGTCAAATTACAGAGCTTCCTAGTCAAGGAGAAAATATCGCAAGTAGCCAGAATGAAACAATTCAAATATCTTGTAGTCACACTCAGGATAACACAAAATTTAGCAGCTTCTACATAAAGGATCTGAGGGTTTGGAATATGACGTTCTTGAGGTCAGAGGAGCTAGGATTATAACCAAGAATCACCTACCCGGCAAAACTGAGTATAATCCTTCAGGGGGGGGAAAGGACATTCAGTGAAATATAGAGATTTCAAGCATTCTTGCTGAAAAGACCAGGGCTGACTGGAAAATTTGACTTTCAAATACAAGACTCAAAAGAAGCATAGAAAGTAAACAGGAAAGGGAAACCGTGAGGGACTTAATAAGGTTAAACTGTTTGCATTCCTACATAGGAAGATGATACTTTTAACTCTTATGAACTTTCTAATTTATAGGGCACTTAGAAGGAGTATATATAGACATAAGGCACAGGTGTGAGTTGAATATGAAGAGATGAAATCTAAAAAAATAAAATTAATGTGTGAGAGAATTATGTACTGGAAGAAAGAGAAAGGGAGAGGTAGAAAGAGGTCAATTATCTCACATAAAAGAGGCAAAAAAAGCTTTTATGGAGTAGGGGGAAGAGGTGAGGGAGAGTGAGTGAACCTTACTCTTCATAAGAATTGACTCAAAGAGGAAATAACATACACACTCAATTGGGTATAGAAATCTATCTTACCCTACAGGAAAGTAGGAGGTTAAATAAGAAGGACTTATGATGAAGAATGCTATCCATCACCAGATAAAGAAATGATGGTGTCTGAATATAGATTGAAGCATACTCTTTTTTACTTAATTTTTCTTGAGGTTTTTTTCCTCCCCTTTTGTCTGTTTTCTTTGACAACATGACTGTTATGGAAATGTCTTAAATGACTACACATGTATAACCTTTATCAAATTGTTTGCCTTCTAAATGAGAAGGGTGGGGAGGGAGAAATGTAGAAAATTTGTATCCCAAAGTTTTAAAAACAAATGTTAAAAATTGTTTTTACATGTAAATGGGGAAAAATAAAATACTAAATAATTTAATTAATTAATTAGGAAAATAAAGGAAATCATCATTCTGTGAGATAAAATAGATTCTAAAACTTTCACTTCCTCAGATCATTTCCCACACTGGCTGCAGGACTGCATCATGCTCCTATGCTGGATAACCTTCCCCTTCTTCCCCGTTTTAAGCCCTTTATGTGTGTTGTCTCCTCTCATTAGATTGTGAGCTCCCTGAAGGCAGGGACTGTCTTATTACTTTTTTTTTGTATCCTCAGCACTTAGCACAGTGCCTGATACATAGTGAGTTTATAATAAATATTTAGTAACTATTTACTGGGGCCTCTGTCCCTTTCACCAGTTTGTTGTATTTTTTTCTAATCCCTAAGTATCTGTGCTTGACTCTCTTACCTCTCTTGTCCTCCCATTGACTATTTAATTTTTTTCCCATTAACTTCAACTACTACGTCAACCATAAGTAGATAGTTCTATAACCTCCCTCTTCACTGTTTATTTGTGTTCTGATCTCCAGACCAACATCTTCAAAGGGCTGTAGTATATATCCACATAAACAGGGCATTCCTACATTAAAATCCACCTGCTTCCATCCTAGCTCATCTTTCCCCCTGAATTAATTACCTTGTGATTATCTTTGACTCTTTCTTCTTATTGTTTTTAGCATAGGAGCAGTTGCCAGTTTTCAATGTTAAACCCACTATCCTAATATAGGCCCTCATTATCTAGATGAATTCCTAGACTATAAGAGAGAGAGAGACAGAGAGAGACAGAGAGAGAGAGAGAGAGAGAGAGAGAGAGAGAGAGAGAGAGAAAGAGAGAGAGAGAGAGAGAGAGACAGAGAGAGACAGAGAGAGAGACAGAGAGACAGAGACAGAGAGAGAGAGACAGAGACAGAGAGAGACAGAGAGACAGAGACAGAGAGACAGAGACAGACAGAGACAGAGAGACAGAGACAGAGAGAAACAGAGACAGAGACAGAGAGAGACAGAGACAGAGACAGAGACAGAGAGACAGGTGAATTCTCTGCTCAAAAGTTTACCCAGACTACTACTAAAATGTTAAAATTCAAATTCCTCTGTTTGTGATTCAAAGCCTGCCAGACTTTTTGCTTATGTACCTTTATAATGTTGTCAATCAATACATATTAATTCATTAAGCACTTAGTAATATACCATGCATGATGCTAGATAGCAGTGATACAAATGATGGGGTACCTGGGGTCTAGATCAATTTGTGAAACCAACTTCACAGTCTGTGAAGTTGCAATTTGTCCTTTCCCACCCTTGAGCTCTGACCCTTCACCCTATCCCACACTCCACCTAGGCAACACCCTTTGACTCCTTTTGTTCTTACTTAATCTCTTGATTTCCTCCCAGGCCTGGCCCACACCCTCCTTTATCCTTGCCTTTTGTCTCCTTATCGACCTGGCCCAAATCTTATCTAAACTATCTATTCACATGCTCCTCTTGGTCAGCTCTGACCTTTGTCTATGCACTGAGGCCCCTCCAGTCTGGTCAGCCCTGACAATGGCAGCCCTACCCTTTAAAAGTAAAAGCATGTACCCCTCTCACTCTAAAGGACTCTTGCCCTCTTCTCATGGAAGCATAACAATAAACTTCTACAACTCTCACTCCAATTAAGCCTGAGATCTTGAATTCTTTCCAGAGGATATTGCAGGTTTTCTGGTCTTGGATAAGATCAGAATATCTGCTGAACCTATTGGGATCCCCTCCCCCATCAAAAAGAGAAAGTAAAACAGGGTTCCTCAAGGAACTTACATTCTAATGGTAGCCAGTGGGAATACATAAAAATTAGAACATACAAGATAAATTTGAGTAAATGACAGAAGGTAACCTAGGTGGAAAAAGCACTAGCAGCAGGGAGGGGGAGGAGGAAATAAATTTGATTTCAGTCTCAAAGAAATCCAGAGATGCCAAGATTTGAGAGTGTGTATTTGGAGTAGTACAAGCATGGAGGACACTCAGTGCAAAAGCACAGAGATATGAAATGGAGTTTCTTGTATGAAAAAAATAAAGTAGGGCAGCATAACTAAATCCATCAACATGGAGGAGAGAATAATGTAAGAAGATTGGAAAGGTAAAAAACTTAAATGCCTACAGACTTGACATTTAATCCTATAAGAGGAAATAATTGGTATTTCTTGAGTATGGTCAAAAGTATGCCTTAGGAAAATCATTTTGCAGCTATGTGGAAATTGTGTTGGATCTCCATTCCAATGGAGTAGGGAGAGACATGAGCATTAAGAGGCTATTATAGTAGTTCAAGTGAAAAGTAAAATGAGCAGTGTGAGTAAGGGAAAGGAATGAATATAGGTCATGTTATTGAGAAAAAATACATATTTGGTAAGTGATTGGGTATGTGGAGTGAGCAAGAGACAGGGCATGTGGATGATGCTGAGGGGGCAAAGCTAGGTGACTAAGGAGATGATAGTGTCTTTGACATTGATAAGGAAGTTCACTCCATTCAATCTTTACAAAACTCTTCCCTCTGTTTCCTCTGTTCTTAAAGTTATCTGGGAGTTTACTCATGCAATTCACTGTGTCTGAAAAGCCCTCCTTTCCCTTCTTTGCCCATTAAATTCCTAAGCATCCTTTAAAGCCCAACTAAATTGCCACCTCTTCTAGGAATCTTTTCGGTGACTCTCACTCATTTGATAGCAATCTTCCCCCTCAGAACTCACTTTGTACTTTGCTTGATGTCTCTAATGCACATAATAGCAACACACATTTTGATAATTCTTTCAGGTTTGCGCAACACTCAATATATTCTAGGTATCTCTGTTGGGGTCAGTGTCCTGCCAGAAAATAAAGTCCTTGAGAGCTGGGCTATGTCTTATCTAGCCTGCTATTCCTTCCCTAGCTCCTGGCATTAAGCCTTGCTCATGATAGGTGTTTAATGAATATTTGTCATAACACATTTGGTTTTATGTCCTATTGCACAAGGCAGCTTTGTCTATTTGGGGAACTAATTGCTAGCTAATTCTCTCTTATGTTGAACTGAATCTTGCTTTCTTATCAATTTACCCAATTATTACTTGTTCTATTCTCTGGAGACAAAAGGAACAAGTCACCGAATCAGAGTTGGAGAACTCTGAAGTTCCTTAGACCAACACCCTCATTTTATAGATAAGGAAACAGGCTGAAAGAAATGAAGTTAAGTTACTCAAGGTCACAAAAATAGAAAACAGATGAGCTGTACTTTGAACCCATCTCCTCTGACCATAAACACAACATTATTTCCATTGCAACATGCTATGTTCATTCCTCTGAATTCTCTAAGGTCTTAGTTATTACATAGTTTTGTTTATACTATGATAAGACAAGACTTGAAAGTTCTTCATTTATATACATGCCCTAGGATTATAGATGACTTTTGTGATCCATAAATGCCTGATCAAGTAGTGGCTACTACAATATTTCTCAACAGGGATTCGCCTGCTGCCACTACTCATTTCTTTTTCCTTTGACTCTTGTAACATGGTCACTCATAGTTCTATTTTAGTAGAAAATTTATATTTTTTCAAGCACCCAAAGTTCCTCTTCCCTTAGAAGATTCTTCACACACCTCCAGGTTTGGGATGAGGGGTTTTGATGTGTTGTCACACCATCTAGATGTATATGTTTTATGGACTTTGGAAAATATTAGCATAAATCACAGAAAAATGATAAGTATTACAAATGGAGATTCCAGAATTTTCTGCTTAGAGATGAAATGTTCTGTGTAGGGAGGAAGGGGTGGGGAGAAAATAAGAATTTATATAGCACTTACTATGTGGCAGGAACTATCCTAAGCACTTTACAAATATCTCATAATTAAAACAAATCTGAAGTACCACATCACACCTGTCAGACTGGCTAATATGACAAAAACAGGGAGATTATAAATGTATGGGAAGATATGGGAAAATTTTAAGATTAATGCATTGTTAGTGAAGTTGTGAACTGATCCAACCATTCTGGAGAGCAATTGGGATTATGCTGAAAGGCTATAAAACTGTGCATTACCTTTGATCCAGCAATACCTCTAGGTCTATATCCTAAAGAGATCGTAACAAAAGGGAGAAGGATCCATAATATTTACAGCGGCTCTTTTTGTGGTGGCAAAGAATTGGAAACTGAAGGGATTCCCATCAATTAGGGAATGGATGAACAAGTTGTGGTATATGAATGTAATGGAATACTATCGTTTCATAAGAAATGATGAGCAGACAAATTTCAGAAAAAAACCTGGAAAGACTTACATGAAAGGAAAGAACGATGGAGTCTGAATGCAGATCAAAGTATATTATTTTTTCTCTCTCTTTTTTGTTTTTTTTCCTTTCTCATGGTTTTCCCCTTTTGTTCTGATTTTTCTTTCACAAGATGATTAATGTTGAAATATGTTTAATATAAGTGTACAGGTATAACCTACATCAGATTGCATACTGTCTCGGGGAAAAGGGGATGGAGGGGGTATTGTGAATTCAAAATCTTATAAAAGTGAATGTTGAAAAGTAAAGATAAACTTTTAAAAATATGTGTGGAGTGAAAAAAATATTCTCTCATTTTATCCTTACAACCTGGTATTTGGAGATAATAATCTCCGTTTTACAGTTGAGGAAACTTAGGAAAGCAGAGGTTAATAGACTTGCTGAGCATCACACAGTTAGAAGGTATGTAAAACTGGATTTGAAGTCAGATCTTTCTGAGTCTAAACCCAGTGCTATACTCACTGCACCACCTCCTTGTACCTCCTTGCAAATCATCCCCATAGGAGTGAATTAGACTGCCAGTTAGACTATCTCATGGATTCCTTCTCTCCAACACCTATCTCATCATCTGTTCTTCTTTTTTCCTACGACCACCATCCTAATGGAAGCTTTCATTGTCTAATTGAGTACACAGACTATGATAATATCCTATTCTCCTTCCTTCTTTGTCCTGAATAATCTAACTTTCATACCTCTTGAAGAATATCCTCTCTTCTTCATACATATGATCATGTCATTTCTCTATTCAAAAATTTTCCCAAACTCCCTAATGACTACTGTGTAAAGTTGAATCACATCCCATCAAATGAAAGGGCATTTGAGGCCTTCCATAATTTTGTGTCAGCTTATTTTTTCAACATTACCTTATATAAATCAACCAATAATCAAGCATTTATTAAATACTTGTGGCTCTTCTTTGTCTCTCACATTCTTCCACCAACAAGTTCTGTCACTGAAAGTTTAAAATTTCCCTGCAAATCTTCAGAAACTTTTGCTTCTTGGTTTTCAGATAGAGATCAATTCTTCTATTTAAAAAAAAAATCTGTCCCTTTCTCTTTGATAGCCTAGCTTATATATAACTATTACCCCAACCCCTCTTCCTTCTCATCTAAGAGGAAAAGATTAACCTGAATACTGTATACACATTGCAGTTACTGAGTACTGGTAGACATACCAATATAGCAAAATAGTCTTAGATCACTGCAAATTTCCTCTTTCTCTCCATTTTTCTGGAAGTAAAATCCTCTGCTCTCTCTCTTCTTTTTCTTGTGGGATACTGAAATATTTGTGGGATATTTGAAATATTTGGTGGCAAGTTATTTATCATACCCATGTAAAGAACTGAAGCAATGTCTTATAATCATCAGGCATTTCTTAAGAGTCCACAATTTGCAAGGCTCTGTCCTAGGCATGGGGAATATTAAAATAATAATAATTGTAGTGGTACCACTAATACTAGTAGTAACAGCAGTAATAAAATGATGAGGATGGATGAGGAAGAGAAAGAAGAAAAGGGAAAAAAATGAGGAGGAGAAGAAAGAATAAGAAGAATGAGAAGAACCAGGACAACAAGAATAAGAGGAACAAGAAGAACAAAAGTAAGAAGGAGAACAAGAAGAATGAGAAAAATCAAGAGCACAAGAAAAAGAACAAGAGGGACAGTTAGGTGGCGCAGCGAGTAGAGTGCTGGCCCTGGAGCCAGAAAGACCTGAGTTCGGATCTGGCCTCAGACACTTAACACACACACACACACACACACACACACACACACACACACACACACACACACACACACAAACTAGGCGTGTGACCTTGGGCAAGTTAACTCCAATTGCTTTCCAAAAAGCAAAAAAAAAAAACAAAAAAAGAATTAGCATGAGTAGAACAACAAAAAGAAAGAGGAATAAGAGAAAGAAGAGAATGAGAACAAGAATAAGAGTCTCAACCATATAAAGACATACAGTCGAATTGAGAACAAAAGAACTAAAATGATTTGCTTTTTATCTTTTTAAATAAGTCTTGATAATCAGTAATTATTTATTAATTAATCAATCAATCAGTCTTGATAATTAGTAAATAATCAGCCACTGAAGAGGTTCACTTAATATGCCCTTATTTCCTGGGTTGGGAAAGTCCCTCTGAAACTTATTGCAAAGGTTATACAAGCTGTTTCAAAACAGAAATGACTGGACTTACCAAAAGCAGCAGCAGGAAAAAACAAGTGGCCTAAATGTCTAGAATAATAAGTCAACTACATCATTGGGATGCAGATAAATTCTTATTCAAACAGTATCTGGAAAAAAAAGCATTTCTTCACTGAGTATTCAAGCTTTAGGTAAGGTATACTTAACCTCAGGTTTATGACCTTAAAAAGAATTATTACTTTATTTCCCTATAATTTCACAATAATTCACTATAATTACTAATTTCTTTTGTAATTTTGTGTATTTCATTTTGTGTATTTAAGACGATTATTCTGAGAATTTCATAGATTTGGCCAACAGGAGTCCAGAACACACACATACACACACACACACAGAGTTAAGAAACTGCACATGTGCAAGATACTATACCAAATACTGTTTGATATGAAGATGAATAAAATATATTCCTTGTCCTCATGGAACCAGAAATTTAGTAACAGGCATATGACAAGTAGACAAATGATTATAATACAGATGGGAATATGAAAATCATCTAAGAGAAATCCAGAGTTCTATGGAAGTTTAGGCAAACAAGAGAATTTCTGGCCAGGGGAATATGGGAATTAGTCATGAAGGAGCTGATATTTGAGTTGATCATCAAAGGAGGGGTAGAATTGGAAGTGGAAAGGAAGGTATTCCAAGCATCTCAAAAAAATATTAAAGATGGAGAACACAGGTTGATGTGTGAAATGCCACATGGTCTAGTTTGGTTGGAAGGAGAAGAACTCTACTGTAATGAATGAATAGGTTGCTGGGCTTTAAGTTAGGAATGCCTAGGCATGAATCCTGTCTTAGACATTAGCTCTGTGGCTATGATGAACATCTCAATGTCTCTGACCCTGAATTTCTTCCCCATATAAATTAAAGGGGTTGAATACAATGACTTCACTTATATCTCTGAATCTATTATGCCATTAATATAGAATAAGGAAGGTGGAAAAGTATAAAAAAGACAGAGAGAAGCCAGATAGTAGAGGGCCTATAATTCTAAACTGAACAGGTTGGACTAGTATTTTTATGCACAAATTCCTTCCTGTCAACTATCAGGAAATTTTTAATATGCATATGTGTGTATATGTATATGTATATATGGGTATATATGTATAGATAGATAGATATACATATTTGAATTCCAAGAAAAATCCACTAAAAAATTGGAAATATATGTTAAAGTTCTTCCATGAAAACTGAAAGTTAACAATCAACATAGAGATATTTCTAATTCAAAGGAGTTCACTTACATCAAGAGAAAAACAAGTCTAGGAAACATTGACAGAATGAGCTGAAGATTTGGGTCAGTCTTTCTGGAAACTAGGAAAAATAGGAAGTAGGAGATAAATAGTTATAGTCCAACCAGTCAACTTTACTTGTAATTGTTGTTGTGTTGTAAGTATGTGGTTGTTGGCTCACAATGTGCTGTTAACAGTGATTATTCTTGCAAATAAATGTTAATAAGTTTATATGTATAGTATACTTTATATAAATACTATCAGCGGTGTTCTAAAAAATAACAAGTATACGAAGTCCTTAAATTGTCAATTCTGACATGATTCTATGTAATGCTGCTTCCCCTGCTAGGAGATCTGAATGTTTCATTATCTGAATACTATCTAATAATGTTCACTGGGGATTCCAAATGTTTGAATATTCACTATAGACTGCAGTTCTTTGGAAATATTCCTAAACTCACTTATCTTATTTATTAAACTTTTTAAGCATAGCTATGTAAAAAATCATTCAGATCATTAACAGAAATTTTAAAACATTGTTATGATATGTTGCTTCCTAAGAATAAACCATGTATTTTCTACATGTATATATATATATAAACACACACAAACATATAAAACATAGCTGTTTTGTGTGTATGCAAATACATATATAATAAAGGCATATATATGGATGTATGCATAGGCATACACATGTGTGTATATTATGTGTGTAGATGTATAAATATATGTGGATAGGCAGGTGGCTAGATAGAGAAAACTTCTGAAACATTTTGTATAACCTCATAAGAAAATGGATCTCATTTTGTTATTTGGTCACCTAACATCATTTAAAAAATGTAGGTAAATGTCCTGAAAATGCATGAAACAGTTCTGAAAACTGATTTTGATAATTACCAGAAATTCCAATTTCATTCTGAGATCCAAAAAGTTAATATCTATTGGGAATTTTGAAAAAAGAGGTTGGCTTTTATTTTGAGGATAATTGGCAAAGATTTATTTTGTTAAGCAAGGCAAGAATATGGCCAAACCTGTTTATTAGGATGGCTAATTAATTAGCATGAACAAAATGGAATAGAATCAGAGAGACCTGTAGGATGTAATCACCATAATCTAGTCTTGTACTACGGTGGCGATGAGAATATAAAGAAATGCCAAAGAGAAAACCTCAAGAGCCTCTATTTCCCAAGCTGTTGGGTAAATGAATGATCCCTGTAATGTACATTTGAGCACTCTTTGTAAGGTTGAACTCATTCAAATTTGATGTATATACTCCTAGCAAAAATGCCCAGGAAAAGGAATTCCACTATACCACACAGTCTCCCTGAGGGCATTTGATCCATACTTTCCAATTAAAATATGGAAGGCAAAAGAATACTCTTTCATTGACGTGCATACTGGCACACTGGAAAATCTAGGTGGAAATAAGCCTTTCCTTCTACTTCTGTGACACTGAACTGCAGATAAGGTATGCCTGTAGGCATGAAGCAATTAATGAGCAAGAACCAAACTTGCTGGTATTCCTTAATATACCAACCCCAATGAATGAGTTTGGATGAAAAATACTTTGTGTAAAAAAAGATATCCCTCAAGGGGATACTTTTAGGAACTTTCCTTATAGTATCTAGTTATTTTATAGGCTATATCAAGCCTGGCTAGTCTTACCTAGGGGCATTCATGAGCAATAGCCTGATAAAGTGGAAAGTGCTCCAGGTTCAGAGTTGGCAGACTTGAGAGAGCCACTTCCAACTCTTCTGCTTAATGACTTATGTGTTAAGTCAGTTTGCTCTTCAAAGATTCAGTTTTTATATATGTGAAATGGGGTAGGGTTGACTAATGATATTCTTAATTATTTTATATCTCCAAATTCTCTAAGTAGACAGGTACTATGGGAAAATTCTTACATCTTTCAGACTATCCGCCATTATCTTCACCTTCATCCTTGTATCATATAAAGAGGTGGCCCTTCTTCCCAATGCAAACCCCTATATATGCACAAATGATTCCATTCCATCCCATCTTCTCTGGCAGATTTCCCCATTCATCATCCTCATTCTCTCACTTATCTTCAATCACTCTTTGTCTAATGACTACTTCCCTGGCACTGACTACAAATATGCCAAAGTCTCACTCATCCTTCAATAAAAACGAGAAGGAATAAATGGAAGAGTTTATGTCTCCATCTGCAAATTCAACATGTACAAAACTAAATTCACTTTCTTTGACACCAAACCTTTTCTTCCTACCTTTGCTATTACTATTGAATTTATCTTCATCCTCCCAGTCACCAAGGTTCACAATCATCCTTGACCTCTTTTTTTTTTACTGGCAGATCCAAAATGCTGCCAAGGTCTGTCAATTTTACCTTCATAGCACCTCTTACATATGCCCCCTTTTCTCCTCTGACACTGCTATCACCCTGGTGCAGGTGCTCATCACCTAGCAATGCACTTTTTGTAATAGCCTGCTATGACCTCCCTGAGACAAATCTCTTACCATTGCATTCCATTCTCCACTCAACAGCCAAAGTGAGCTTTGTAAAACACATCTGACCATGTCATCCCATCCCAACTCAATAAATTTCAGTGGTTCTCTATCAGCTCCAAGATTTAATATAATATCTTCTGTTTGGCATTCAAAGCCTTTCAAAATCTGTTCCCTTCTTCCTTATTCTCTCTTCTTACAAATTACCCTTCCCCACATACTCTGAAATCAAGTAACAGTGGTATCCTTCCTGTTCGTAAAACAAGGCACTCTATCTCCCAGTTCTAGATATTTTCACTGTCTCCCATGCCTGGGATATTCTCTTTCTTCATCTTTTCTTCTTGGCTTTCCTAGATTCCTTCAATAAATCCCTAGGTATAAATCTAAAAGGGAGCTAAAACCCTGCCTTGTTACAGGAAGCCTTTCCTGATCCCCCTTAATTCTAGTGCCTTCCCTTTGTTGATTATCTCCACTTAATCTTGAATATAGTTTTTTTGTTCCTAGTAATTTCATGTTCTCATCCCTACTAGAACGTGAGTTTGTTGAAAGAAAAGATGGTCTTTTGCCTTTCTTTGTATCTTTCTTGCCTGTCTCATACTAGGTGCTTAATAAATGTTAATTGACTGACTAAAAACTGACCCATCATAGTGCTTTAAATCCCATTATTAGTGATGCATTACTTTTCATTAAGCAAGCAGAGTTTTCCGTAAAATGGTGTAACTTCATGGGTTGCTTTAGTTTCCTCCTGGCAAATCAAGTGAAACAAATTGAATTCCTTTTTCACACAACACCCTTCAAATTCTTAAAGACCACTATTATATCTTCCCTAAACTTTTTCTTCTCCAGGATTAATATTCCCAGCTCCTCTAGTTGTTTTTTATGTAAACATATTTACACATCATCTTTCCAATGAATATATCTGCCTGCAAGTATTTTCACTAAAACAAAGTGCACGATAATTTTAAAGTGATCTGACCAAGGCAGAGAGCAATAGTACTGTCATCCCCCAGGCTCTATTAATAAAATCTAATGTTCAGGTACCTTTTATGGCTACCATATAACCCAGATATATTATATTAAACTCACTGTCTCCAGGAACCCTCACATTGTTAACTGTTTTTTTTTTTTACCCTACAAGAATTTCTCACAAGACAAGCCCTGTCTCCTATATCAATGAAATTACAAAGCCACTCCTTATCCCTACTATTTATATTATTGCTATATCCAAAGGACTTTATTTTAATTAGTTTATCTTATTCAATATTGGGGCTGAAAAACTCTCAGAAGACTTTAATGACATTGATGGTTGGTGCAAAGTCTTAGACTGATCACACAGATAAAATGATTACCAGTTGAGGCTGGTTATTCTTTAATAGAAGAAGAAATGTGCCTTTGGTATAACTTGAAGTTCATTTTAGGAATTTTGAAAAGAAAAACAAAAATGTTAGGCTTAATCAACATATTTGACCTAGACACTACTGAAAGGTCATTATGTCATGGCCACATGTGAGAATAGCCAAAATCTGGTAACTACATTAGTGGGTCTCTGGTATATGACACTTCTAAATTCACTGAGGAATTCATAGAAGATATGTGCAGTTGAAAACTTATTATGTTATCACTTTGTTTAAAGATGGCCATCCGACTCCCAAATCACATTTATTATGCATTTTGGTATTTATGGATTATATACCATATTTCAAAGTTATTGTGCATTCAAGAAATGAATAAATATGATTCCACAGAATGTTTGAACAAGAAGTTAGATTCCTGCTTTATAATAATTACAGGAATAGCATAGTCATTGATTAATTGTTGACTAAGAGTGGAAATAATTGGTCATGTGTCTACAAGGACTACAATGTCCCTCTCCTTCAAAAAATCATATTTATTTTCTATATAATTGTTTGCACAATATATTTGTAGCAGTTCTCTATTGTGTGTATACCCTTACCAGTTTTGTTTTTGGTTTTGTTCACCATTCATTTTCCAACTGGTAATCTTTTTGTTTTTTTTTCAACCCGGGTAGGTGAGATGAGACAACTGGGTTATCTCCTAGCTTCAATGGCAAAAGTTTGGAATCTTTGTAGGAGTTTGGAAGTGCAGAAAAGAAAACAATAAAAAGTGTTTTGAACATTATGAACAGGAGAATCATCTGAACTAAACTTTAATATTACAATCCTGAATGTATTTATAAGGTAGGCTAAAATGGTACCATCTGTCAACTACCAATAATTTAAGGCTTCCTGTATTTCAGGCTTTCTGTTAAATATTAACTATACAAAGATGAAAACAAAACAGCCTATGCCCTCAAGGAATATATAGTGTGTGTATATCTATCTATCTATCTATCTATCTATCTATCTATCTATCTATCTATCTATCT
>NW_027187460.1:10688365-10765486 GCF_028583685.1 Petaurus breviceps papuanus | reverse complement strand
TCTATCTATCTATCTATCTATCTATCTATCTATCTATCTATCTATCTGTGTGTATAATATGGATAGAGAGATAGATGGATAGATAGATATATCAAGAGAGCTAACATGTATTTATATGATTAGAAACAAAATATATAAAATTTGTTGGGTTTTGTTGTGGGTGGGGGGATAGGACTAGCAGTTTATGCGATTAGGAAAGGCCTTACACAGAACTAACTAGCGAAAATGGGAAAATCAGACAAAAGTGACCTAGTACACATAGACGTGATACATTCTAGAACTGGCATAATCCTAATGCAATTATATAATTGATTCATAAACTACCCAAAGGAGAGGAAAATATGAAAGTCGTAGGGAAAAAATAAGAACAAAGGCAACAAAGAATATCATCAACTACCAATCCCTATGTCTCTTTTCCGAGACATAAAAAGTCTTTATGAAACTCATCTATGTAGTAATCAAGGACATGCTGAACGAAACATTTATTAGGAACAAGGAGACTTTTATAAGTGGTGTTATACAAGGAGCCACACCTTCTTTTGTTGTTGTTATTCAGTCACTTCAGTCACACAGTTCTTTCTGACTCTTTATGACCCCATGGACCTTCTACTCTCCACTATCTCTTTATGCCTATCCAAGTTCTTGTCTGATGTTTCCATGATACTATCTATCCATCTCATCCTCTGCTGTTCTCTTCTCTTTTTGCCTTCAGTATTTTCCAACATCAAGATATTTTTCCAATGAATCCTGTATTTTCATTATGTGGCAAAAGTATTTAAGCTTCAGCTTCAGTATTTGACCTTCCAATGAAATACCTGATTCAATTTATTTAAGTATTGTCTGATATGATCTCCCTGCTGTCCAAGGAACTCTCAAAAGGCTTCTCCAACACCACAATTCAAAGGCATATATTCTGCGGCTCTCAATTTCCAACTCTCCACATCTATTGTTGCCACTGAAAAAGAAGGAAAGACAAATAAAAACCCTATAGCTTTTACTATACAGATCTGTGTGACTAATGTAATGTCTCTGCTTTTTAGTATGCTTCCCAGATTTTCCATAGCTTTCCTTCCAAGGAGCAAGTATCTTTTAATTTCATGGCGGCAGTCATGTCTGTAGTGAGGCCACATCTTTGCCATTTTTCAATTAAATGAAAGATGTGATCCTGCCATGATTATCACTTGTTGGGAAAAACAAAACAAAACAAACAACATTTGACTTGCTAGTTCACGGTGCTTCCTTAAAGACTTTCTTCCCAAGGTATCTCTAATCCTAAATCAAACAAGGGGTAAAGATGAGGGCAAAAAATAAAACTTCTAGCAGCATTTTGGGTAGGAGCAAAGAGCCAGAAAGAAAGTAATGGTCTGACAATTGGGGAAAGGCTAAATTAATTTTGAAGTGCAAAGAAATATTATTGTGCCATAAGAAAAAGCGAACATGAAGAATTTAGAGAAGTGTGAGAAGACATATCAACTGACACAAAGAGTTAAGTAAATAGAACTAGCAAAATAATTTGCAAGTTGAATATTAGAATGTAAACAGACACAGCAACAAGAACACTGGCTGCTAACTAGTATGATGACCACTCTTGGCCCTAAAGAAAAGTTATGGGAATGTACTCCCTACCCTTCCTAAAAGATGTGGGCAGATACAGGTGTGGAACATTTTCTGTATTCTCATACTTTGTTTATGTGTAGGATGTTTTGCTAAACTAAACTTTTTTCATCTTTTAATTGTTTGTCATGAAGGATAGATGTCTGGGAATAAGAATAGAAGAAATATGTGGAGAAATGAGGTGATATAAAAATAATTAAAAATTTGGATTAAAATGAGTATTCTATCTGTACCTTAAAATCATTCAGATCATTTGAAATATGTTAGAACAGAAATAATACTATTCTACCCCCTTCTGATCATAAACATTTGATGAGGCATAATAAAAGAGGATATATGCATACTAAATGAATTTGTCTCTGCATTAGAGAGGATCCTGTATGTTTAAATTTAAGATGTTTAAGTTTAAGATGAAGAGGGTTTCCCTGTGGATGGTGATATTCTGCAGATACTCTTGTTGGGTACACTGAAACCTGCAATATTGCAGAATCTCCTGAAATATGTATGTTGTTATAGTCTCCTATAATAACTCTAAAAAATTTGATCTGACCATCCACACAGAAAAGACCAAGAGGATAAAGAATGTCTCTTCCCAAACAATGACATGGATGATTCATAGAGGCTTTCCATCAGTATACATGTTTGGTAAAGCCAGTACAAATGGATTCTGAACCAAGAATTAAACAGTAGAACAGGCTAGATTGCATTCAACAGACTACAAAGTATATTTAGTTATCCCAATGTTACACTAAAATAGCATTAACAACTCCATTTTGCTCTCGTCTACCAGTTCATATGGGTGAATTTCAACTTTTTGTAAGACATCTGATTTCAAGAAGGTCACAAGACAAGAAAGTCATAAGACTACTCCCCATCCCAACTTGGAAAGGCTAGAGCCTCTCCACCAATAAGGAACAAGGTGATTCAGTTCCTACATTCTGTTCTTTCCCTTCAACTGTATAATAACTACAGAAACCAAGGTTCAGGGTCCTTGTGCTGACTAAGAGCTTTGGACTCAATTTGTTTTTGCAGTCCTTGATGAATAAATTGTCTGGATATAACTTGGTGTCTTCATTTCATTGTAATATCAAGGCTTTCCAAAAAACAAAAACACATCCTTTTATTTTTTGCTTTTTGGAGGGCAGTTGGGGTTAAGGAACTTGTCCAAGGTCACACAGCTAGTAAGTGTTAAGTGTCTGAGGATGGAGTTAAACTCAGGTCCTCCTGACTCCAGGGCCAGTGCTCTATTCACTGTACCACCTAGCCACCCCAGACACATCCTTTTAATACTAATATCCTCCCATTTTTATATAGCTGTGACACATGGTACTCAAGAGTGTAACAAGAATTGAAAACAAATATCACATAGTGGGCAATGGGGTATGAGTAGTGTGTGTGGTAAGGGTGGACAGGCTGCCACATATAATGAATGACCGATTTGAAAAAAAAATAGAGGGGGAAAGTAAGGGAAAGGGAAAACACTTATTAAGTGCCTATTATGTAAAATTTAAGATATGGAGACAATATGGACGCCTTGTTTGGAGGGTGTGTCATGATTAGAAGATGGAAAAAGTGCTTCACCAGTAGACTCCAAATGTTGGACAAACCAGGATCACCTTGTTAGATAAACCAATTGTGATGAACTAAGAAGACAAGGAAAAGCATTCCACAGGATAAGCAAGCCTGAATAGCATGTGATTTATATCACTATAATGGGAATGGGAATTTGAAGATCTTCCCTGCCCCTTAATGGGCTAAATGTAATCACATGGAGCCCATGGGGAGGAGGGGCTTGCTGAAAGGGTGGAGCAGGAAAAAGCGGGAGAGAACCAGAACAAAGCTGGGAGCAAGCAACACGGAGGCAGAGCAGCTAGTGTGAATGAGGGGCATTTTTGCCTAAGGGAGTCTATTTTGTTTTAAAGGTCTTATGGAGGAAAAGCTTGGGGATGTAGTGATTATTGCATTGGTTATGTCACCAGCTTCTTGGCTGCTATTGCGGATTTGACTTTTGGTGTTGGGATTCAGCTTTCTGATGTTTGAATAAATGCTTTGGCTCTGTTTTACATGTGGAGAGTCTGTTACATTTTGTGATTCACAACTACACCAGCATATTCATAGCCACTGTGGGATCTGTGAATATTGTACTGGCATCATAATCGCTAGAGGAAACATTCAAATCAGTGAGACCACAGGTCCTTTTAAATATTTCAGTTCATAACATTCATTTTTCCTATGTCAGTAAGACACAATGCATGCCAATTTGTCAGTATTAGTTTCTGCTGTGTCTTTGAAGGTTTCATTTTCTTACAGATAAACTGTTGTTCAATACAACTGTGGAGAGTTCCATTAGAATCATAAAGCTGATTTAGTCCAGAGAGGGATTTTACTTAGACTTTTAAGGAAGTTGGATCAAAAAGTGGGGCATCCTAACTCCCCACCTCCCCCCAACAAGGGAAAATATTAATTTAGAAAGGTATTGATTAATAAAAGTATATATATGAAGCTATGCCCTTTCAAGCTAAGACTGCATAAATGGTTCATGTAAATAGTTAAAAAGCTTCTGCTAAGGGAATTATAGGGTAGTCAATGATTGGAAAATAAGTTACCAAGTTATGTTGTGTGACTATAGTGGAATATTATTGTACTATAAGAAATAGAAAATGGAAAGTTTCAGAAAAACTTGGGAAGAGTTGCATAAAATGATGCAAAGTGAAGTGAGCAGAACCCAGAAGGTCAATTATACAATAACAGTAGCATTCTAAATAGGAGCAATTTGAAAAACTTAAGAAATCTAATGAAATAGTCACCAGTTGCAATTCCAGAAGATACATGATGAAATGTGATATCCACCTTTTAACAGAGAAATAATGGTCTCAGGGCACACATTGAAACACACAGTTTTGGGATATGGTAAATGTAGGAATTTGTCTTCCTTGACTATGTTATATGTGTTACTGGGCTTCCTTTTCCTTTTTATTTTAAATCAGTGGAAAAGAAGGAGCCAAGAAAAAAAAAATGATATTAATTTTTAAAGACCTTTTTTTAAAGTGGTTACAATTTTTCCCACTATATTTTAATTTTTTTAATGTAAAGAAACTCTTTTCTGATCAAACCACAACTAGGATATTTTGTTGAAGTTTAGGTTTCACAAATTCATGGAATCACAAATTTAAGGATTTAGGCCTAGAAAGGATCTTCCAAATCACCAAGAAACTTGCCACAGTTGCTCATATGGTACGTACAAGGTTCAAGACCCCAACCCAGCTCTTCTGATTCCAAAGTCAATAAATACACAGTCTGGCTGTACCCTAAGCCAGGACCTTAAGTGGAAGCAGTCTAACAGACAGTAACCAAGGTCAGAGAGATATTCCAGATTAGATATGACAAATTGATGAATAATAAAAATAATGGTGATTATGATAACTGACCTTTATGTAATACTTTAAAATGTCCAATGATCTGGAGATTTTATTATTTTCTATGAACTTCACACAACCACATGAGACAGCTATAACCAACTTGTTCTTTGATTCACAGTTTCTGAGGGACCCGAGGCTTAAGGAAATGAAACACCTTGCCCACCGTCACACATCGAAGGTAAATGATGCCCAGAGCAGGGCAATATCTACTTTAATGTTTAGCAAATGGAGTAAAAGGAACAAAACCAAAAATCCGGGGTACTGAAGAAGCTGAGCCCTGAGCCCAAGCATTCTGACTGATGGGTGGTGGGGCCTGGACTTGTAATGGTAATATAAATGGGAAGACCTTTCCCATCCATTAATAGGCCCATGCGACCTGCTTAAGTCACACGGAAGCCTAAGTCATATGAGTTTGAGTTACTTGAAGCCTGTGGGGGAGGAGCTTGCTGAATGGGTGGAGCAGGAAGGGTGGAACAGGAAGGGATGGAGCTGGAGGAGAGCCCAGAGGAAGTTGGGTAGAGCACTTAGAGCTGAGGGAAAGAGAGGAAGGTGTGAGTGTTTGTTTGTGGGAAGGCCCTAGCAGGGGAAAAGCTTGGGAATGGCTATGGCCCCTGCAGTGTTGTTGTGTATAGATTTATTTGTTGCTATGACGGATTTGGCATTCTAGCATTGGGATTTGGCTTTCTGGGTGTTTGAATAAATGTTTTGGTTCTGTCTTCCTTGTGGGGAGTCTATTATATTTTGTGATTCAGAATTACACTATCATATTCATAGCCATCTTAGGTGCTGTGAATAACACCTTGGTGCTACAGGACCCTAAAAATCCCTAAGACCATGCCTAAGTAACCCAGACCCACTTTTTTTTTTTTAAAGCAAGTGGGGTTAAGTAACTTGCTCAAGGTTACACGGCCTGGTGTTTCTGGGGCAGACCCACTTTTGTCAGAAAATTTTCTCTTGTTGCAGAATACATGCAGGTCACTGTCAGAGTTGAGAACCCCTAAACCATGTCAGCACTCCCAAAACCTCTTCATGATGATGATAATAATACCATTTAAATTGTGCTTATTATATGCCTTGAATTGTACTAAGTGTTTACCAATATTATCTCATTAAATCCTCCCAATAGCCCAGGGAGGGTGGTATTGTTATCCCCATTTCACACTGAGGAGAGTGAGTCAAACAGAGGTTAAGTGATTTACCCAAGATCACCCAACTAGTAAGTATCTAAGACTGGATATGAACTCAGATCTTTAGACACAACACTGTGCCAATGTAGCTACCTTGATTCCAAATCTTGTGCTCTTTTCACTTCCTTCTGCTATCTTCCATAAGGGCATCTATCTTTAAGACAGAAGCAGGCCCCAATCCACTTAAACCTCTTCCCCAAAATAAACACCACCTCTATTTTAACTGACAAGATGCCACCTTCATTTACTAATCAAATGTTATATATATCTGGGTCACAGTCCTGAGAACAAAAGCACTCTAATATGACAAGGAATGTGGTGTGACATGATTCATATGACTTTCTTTATGATCCACATGAAAAGATAACATAACGCACGAGGCTAATTCAGATAGTTAACACTTTAGATTTCTATAACACTATAAAGTTTTGGCACTTTGCTTATTAGCAACCCTTTGCAAATGATGAGACATTTCAAAGAGTAACCTCTTCCATGATGCTCACATCATAAAAGGTAGAAGAGTGTGACTTCAAATCTAGTTCTTCTGATTCCAAGTCTAACGTGCTTATGTCATATGGAATACAAAAGCAAAGAGTATGAGATTTGGAGGGGAGGAGGGGGAACTATTGTAATTAGCATTAAAACAGCCATTGAGGGGCAGAGTCAAGATGGCAGAGTAGAAGCAGGACCTCCCTGCTGCTCCGGCTTCCACCTTCCCCAATCTATGTAAAAAAGGGACTCTAAACAAACTTTGGAGCTGCAGAACCCACAAAACAACACAGAGAAGCTAACCTCCAGCTGAGGACAGACTGGCAGGCCGGCAGGAATCAGCCAGCGCAGTGCTCTGGCACTACACCCACACCAAGGCTTTAGCCCCAGGGCGGGCCTGACCAGTGGCCAGTCAGAGGGACCCCAGAGCAGCAGCAGCTGTGGCCATTTCCATATTTATCAACAAATAGATGCAAAGGACAAAGTGAGAGGTCAGAGCAGTCTGGACTTTGGGACCCAGTAAGTGGGAGTGCATGGCTTTTGCCCTCAGGGCAGCACAGCCAGCCAGCACCACATGGCAGCTTCAGCTCCTGGCCTGAAGAGTATAGGGGGACCAAGCACCACTCTGAGGGGTAATCGCTCTTGCTTCAACCTTCTTGGATCTGGATTGCAGTCTAGGATGGAGGTCCTAGGGTATGTGTCCAGCTTGCCAGAGAGTGTGGAGACCTCAGAGAGGGCACCCATCTAATACCTCCAGCAGCTGAGAAAACCCTAGCGTTTGGGACAAAAGCTCCCCTGTCTGGTGGCAGAGTCCTACTGTGGCAAAAAGCCCAAAAGTCAAGTAATTGAGTGGCAAAATGAGCAGGCAAAGGAAACAAAGCAGACAGAAGATTCCAATGTTAGACTCCTATTTTGGGGGAAAAAAGGAGCAAAACATGGAACAGGAGGAAGACAGTGAAGTCAGAACTCCTGCACCAAAAGCTTCAAAGGAAAATACGAGCTGGTTACAGGCCATAGAGGACCTTCAGAAGCAGATAAGAGAAGTGGAGGAAAAATTGGGAAGAGAAATGAGAATGATGCAAGAAAATTATGAAATGAGAGTCAACAGCCTGACTGAGGAAAATCATACTTTAAAAAATAGACTAACTCAAATGGCAAAAGAGGTTCAAAAATGCAAAGAGGAGAAGAATGCCTTAAAAAGCCAAATTTGCCTGATGAAAAAAGAATCTCAAAAGCTCAATGACGAAAATCATTGCTTCAGAATTAGATTGGAGTAAATGGACGCTAATGACTTTATGAGAAATCAAGATGCTGTTAAACAGATCCAAACAAATGAAAGAATAGAAGGCAATGTGAAATATCTCATGGGAAAAACCTCTGACCTGGAAAATAGATCCAAGAGAGATAATTTAAAAATTATTGGACTACCTGAAAGCCATGATCAAAGAAAGAACCTAGAAATCATCCTCCAGGAAGTTCTCAAAGAAAACTGCCCTGATGTTTTAGAACCAGAGGGCAAAATAGGGGTTGAAAGAATGCATTGATCACCTCCTGAAAATGATCCCAAAAAGAAAACTCCTAAGAATATCATAGCCAGGTTCTGGAATTCCCAGATTAAGGAGAGAATATTACAAGCATCCAGGAAGAAACAATTTGAATATTGTGGGAACACAATCAGGATAACCCAGGACCTGGCAGCTTTTACACTGAGGGATCAAAGGGCCTGGAGTATGATATTGCAGAGGTCAAAAGAGCTGGGATTAAAACCAAGAGTCACCTACCCAGCAAAACTGAGTATCATGTTTCAGGGGAAAATATGGTTATTCAGTGGAATAGAGGACTTTCAAGCATTCTTGATGAAAAAACCAGAGTTGAAAGAAAATGTGACATTCAGATACAAGAAGCAAGAGAAGCATGAGAAGGTAAACAGGAAAAAAAAATCATAAGGAACTTATCAAAGTTGAACTATTAACATTCCTACATGGAAAAACAATAATTGTAACTTATGAAACTTTTCTCAGTAGTCGAAGGGAACATATATATATGAGGGTATATGGGCATATGAATACATATGTGAATGTGTGTATATATGTTTACAGGTATACATAGATAGAGGGTATAGGACCAATTTAACAGGAAGGGATGATACTTAAAAGGTGAAATTAAGAGGTGAGAGAGGAATATAATGAGAGGAGATGGGGAGAGACAGAATGGGGTAAACTATCTCATATAGGAGAGGCAAGAGAAAATGGTTACAATGGAGGGGAAGAATAGGAAGGCAAAAGGAAATGGGTCAACCTTATTCCCATTGAATTTAGCTTGAGGAGGGAATGGCATACACCCTAAATAGGGTATCTCACCCTACAGGAGATTAGGGGGAGAAGGGGATGATAGGGGGATAATGGAAGGGAAGGCAGGCTGGAGGGGAGGGAAGTTGAGAACACCCACTTTTGAAAAGGGACAAGATCAAAGTAGAGAATAGAACAAGTGGGAGGTGGGATAGAAGGGAGGGAAATATAGTTAGTCTTTTACAATATATCTACTATATTATTGTTTTGCATTAGCCACACATGTACAACCTATACTGAACTGCTTATCTTCCCAGTAAGGGTGGGTGACAAGGGAGGAAGGGAATGAATCTGGAATTCAAAGTTTTAAAATCAAATACTCAAATTATATATATACTATTATTAATACTATTTTACATGTAATTGGGAAATAAGATATACAGGCACTGGGGCATGGAAATCCACTGGAAAATTTGAAAGGGATATGGGAGAAAATATGGGAGAGAGCTGATTGGAGGAGGGGATATCCTATGGGACTGCTATTTTGGGGCAGTGGGTAGGGGAAAAACTGGGAGAAAATTTGTAACTCAAAATCTGGCGGAAATGAACGATGTAAATCAGAAGTTAATAAAGCATTTGAAAAAAATCAGCCATTGAACAATTTTGGAAAAGAGCAGGTGGGATTGAAGTCAGATTGCAGAAGGCTGAGGAATGAGAAGTTTGTTCTTAAGGCCTACAGTATATGTATATATGCAAAAGAATATAAACCACTTTCTCCCAGCATCTATTGGGAAGCTGTTACTTGCTAAATTTGTGTCTCTGTCCTATGAGAATTATTCTTTGGAAGTAAATAAGAAATTTGTTATTTCAGAAAGTGAAAACTCAAGCAGGGCTGGGTGACCCTGGGGTTTCCATTTGTCTCCTAATAATTCAGTGTCTTTCCATGTGGGGTGTATGCATGGCTACAGCTAGATGCTTAACCCTGACAGAGCTGACTTGAGAGTTTGTTCCATGGACAGCAGAGATCCAGCTAGTCTAGGGGAGAGAAAATTAGCCAGGAAACAATAGGCCAATAGATCTAGAGTATGAAGAGAATTCATCCAAACAAAATCTATCATTTTACAGATGAGGAAACTGAGGGCCTGGAAAGTAAAGATCTTTGCCCAAGGCCACACAAATAGTAAGAAGCAGAGGTGGGGTTTTAACCTAAGCTCTTTAACTACAGAGCTCTCCACTTTACTTTCCCCTTGTCAGAATTCTAGGGAAAATAAAGAGGTAAAGAAAATTGATCCCACAAGGAGGCCAAGACTATGGCTCTGAGGCTCCCTCTGTCTCTGCTCTCAAAGAACAACATGCAGAGAAGTCAGTGCACTCTAAATGATTATTCAGATGACCCAGATTTAAATAGTACTCTTTCATAAGAATTTCTCCACTTCCTAGAATCTCAACTTGAACTATGTACTGCATTCAGAAACAATACAACAAAAATGAAGTTTACCTAGTGTGCATAACAATGAAACTCAAAGTTACAGTGTGTTTCATCTTCAATACCCTTTGCAAATGCCAGCTAATATTGCATTAAATTAATATGGGGAAGCACAAATCTAAATGCACTGATTCATCCCTGATTTATGTCTGGTTTATCAGCTCTAGTGATGAAAAGACACAAAGAACAAGCTTTTTGAACCTGTTTATGTAACCCCTGTAAACTGTAAGTAAACTCTCAATTTATCTGTTAGCCTAAACTCGATATCAACACTTTCTTTGGAAATCTTAATTTAATGAGGTGGAGAAAGCCCCAGGCAATGAGAAAACTTTTGATGTGAAATAGCCCTTTAGAACTGTGGGATTTCTTGGAGAGAGATTCCTGCCTAGGGGTAAAGGGTGGGGGTGGGAGAAACATGGATTTTTTTCAAGGAGGGACAGGATTGGACAGTTTTGATTTTGAGACCTTGGTTTTCTAGCCATGGTGAATTAAAATTCAATCAAATTTTACAACCATACATGTAGTGTCTACTATGTACATGGCATTATACAAGGTGCCAAGAATACAATGATAAAACCCAACAGTCCTTGCTCTTAAGGAGCTTACATTTTACTTGAGATATGCTTGTATATGGGCAAATAGGCACATATTAACTTGAAGTAGGAGAAAGCATTAGTAACTGAGAGAAATAGCAAAGGCTTTCTTCTGGAGGTGGCAAATGAGTTAAATTATAAAGGAAGTTGGAATTCTAGCAACAGCTAACATTTATATAGTGCTTTCCACGAATTATTTCATTTTATCCTCAACAACTATGTAAGGTAGATACTATTACCATCATCTCTATTTTACAGGTGAGGGAATAAAAGCTGGGAACAGCTGAATGACGTGCATCACACAGCTAGTAAATATTTGGAGGCAGGATTCATGCTGAATGTCTTTTTGCATGCAAGATCACTGTTCAGCTTTCCCCCCTTGATGTCCTGTTCTTAAGAGGATTTGATAAGGTGTAAGCAAGGAAGGGGAGCACACTGGACATGGGAGATCAGCTGCAGGGCTGCAGCAACTTCTCCTTCAGGTTGAAGCTCACATGCGCTTTGCTCCAGTCTTTAGAAGATACACTCCTTTTCCCCCACCCCAGTTTTCAATTTGTCTGCTTTATTAATCAAATGTTTCAAATATATTTATTCCGTGTCTAAAAATGGCAAAAACCGAAGTTAAAGGAGGCTCACTCTAAACAGTCATCTAAAATCCTGATCAGGCAGTGTGAAGATATTCCTTCCATAGCCAGCAAAAACTGAATCTACACAACTGTACAAATTTAAAGTTATTTAGGAAAAAAACAAAAACAAACAAAAAAATCAAAACTCGTTCTTTTTATACTGAACCATCAGGGGGTTGGGGAAGGGAGGTGAGGAAGCCTTTGTTCAAAGGCACAGAGGCAGGAAATTGAGGCTTAAGTTTGGAGAACAATTTGTTAGAAATCTGACCTGAGTGAGTAAAAAATGTGCAATATGCCTGGGAAGGTAGACAGGAGAAAAATGTATGAAGGGCTACTCTGGAGTTGTCTAAAACCAGTCAGCTGACAAAAGTCTTTGAATTTATTCAGGTCAAAAAAAAAACCATTTAGACTTGTCCAAGGGATGTTTCCAATCTCATATGTCAACATATCATCAAAAAAAACCCTTCAGATAGGAAGAATAAATATTCTTGGGAATAAGCTTAAGTTTTGCAATTTTGCCACAATTATTTGTAATTTCTATTGTTTTTGGTTGTATGGGTGATATCATTGTTTCTCAGTTTTGCTCATCTCATTGTTGAATCAGCACATACGTTTTGTTTTTGTTTTCTGTATTAATTATATACATGCTTTCCTAGAGCTCAATGATATGCCATCACATTCATGTACCAAAATTTGTTTAGTCAGCTAGGTGGTGCAGTGAATAGAGTACCTTTCCTGGAGTCAGAAAGACTCATCTTCCTGAGTTCAAATCTGGTCTTAGACACAAGCTGTGTGACCCTGGGCAAGTCACTACACCCTGTTTGCCTCAGTTTTCTCATCTGTAAAATGGTCTGGAGAAGGAAATGGAAAACTACTCCAGTATCTTTGCCAACAAAACCCCAAACTGGGGTCATGAAGATTCAGTTATGATTAAAAATGATTGAACAACCACAATTTTTTGACATCTATTTATTTCTATTTACTACCACAAAAAAAGTTGCTATATATTTTTGGTGTATATGAAGAAGTTATTTTTGTCTATGAAGGTCCTTGCAGTTTATGCCTAGAAGGAATTTCTCTGTTAAAGGGTATGGACAGTCTAGCCTCTGTATTTGCATAATTTCAAATTACTTTCCAGAATGACTTTAAGAACGCACAGCTCTATCTAACAATGCAAGTGTGCCTGTCTTTTGAAAATACCTCCAACACTTATTATCACCAACTTTTACCATCTTTGAGAAATTTCTGAGTAAGGGGTGAAAACTCAGGGTTATTTTGATTTTCATTTCACTTATTAATAATTTGAATGCTCTTTCATATGTCTCTTCCGTAACAGATAGACTTAAAGACTTGTCTGGGCACCAAGAGATTTAGTGACTTAGCCAACGTCACACAGTCCAACAATGTGAGAGAGGGAATGTGGAACTTTGTCTTCCTGGTTCAGAAGCTGACTCCTCTATAGACTATATATACCACACTCTGCCTTCAGTACCTATCACACATGGTCCATACATTTAGTGCCTACTCCAAGTTCAATTCACTGAGGGGTTGTGTGTCTCTGTGGTAATTATTATTCTCTCTTGTTTGTACCTTGCATTTTGAGTTCCAATTAGACTTTTATCTATTTAATACATATTTGTAAAATATTTATGGCGATAAAAATATGAGAAATGAATATGCAGATTTTCTCATAATTTTATACAGTACACCACATCTCTATAGCTATCGAAATGAGTGAAAGGCAGAAAGAATCAATGTGTTGATTTCAAAAAAAAAACAAAAAAAAATTGCAGCAGAACAAAGCACAGCTTTAAAGGCTATCTTTCAACAAGAAGTCTTTTATGTGTAAGTTATGATCACACAAGACTCTTTAGTGGATGCAGCCATAGTAATAACTGTAGCAAGGCATAAAATGTGGAGACTGATGTTTCCACTGTCATAGAGGTTTTCTGAACCAGTATTCAAATTAAGATGGATTCCAAGTAAATCAAGAGACCCATTTATATGCCCCTGTTTGGAGATGAGGCTGTGTTCATTATGTTGAGCTCCTGAATATGTCTCAGTCTTATTAATTAATTTACAATTATCCCCCAAAACTTGCATAACAATCTATAGAGGGGAAAAAATAGCTGGATAAGAATTCAATGAATGAAAAAGAATTAAGCATTTGTTATGTTCTGATCCCTATGATAAGCAATGAGAATATAGCGGGAAAAATGAGAGCCACTGTTCTCGAGGAGTTTTTCCTGTAATGGGGAGCACTAACATACCTAAGAGATTTGGCTACAGGGTTAATAGAACAGGCCTTTCCTTTCTCCTATCCCTTTCCTTCATCCTTCCTCTAAACTCCTGAGTCACCCAGACCCCAGTGGTTGAGGAAGAGCTTCATGGTAACTCACACTGCTTGGATGAACTGAGAGTCATCAAATAATATACCTTCCACTTTGAGGATCTCCAGACTTCCTCACATGACCTGCTTTGGCATCATTAATTCTCCTGCGCCTTACTTGCCTCTAAGATAAACTTCTAAGATCTGCCAACATACCCTAAGGTATTGACCCCTCGGTCAATCCTTGACCTAGCTATCTGCCCTGTTGCTGAAAACTTAGGACTCTAGGGCTTCAAAAATAACTACATTGAAATAATGACAAGGCACTGATGGCCAGTCCATTAAGTTAGTGCATCAGTGTTCTGTAAATCATTGTCTTCATTTCAGTATAGTTATTATTGAAGCCCCAGAGTCCTAAGGTAAATCATTTTATCAGTATAGGGCAGGGGAGGGGAATGTGGCCTTTTATGTCCTTGGGTGAGGCCTTTTGATGGAGTCTGAGTTTTACAGAACCAATCATTTTATTAAGGGGATTTATTCTGTGAAGTTTGAATTCAGTCCAAGGACTGCACTTGAGGACCTAAAGGGTCACATGTGGCCTCAAGGCCGCAGGTTCCACACCCCTGATATAGGGGTTCCAAGAGGATGATAAGTGAGATCTAAAATTGTGGTAGAGAAAGAGATTTACATTTCAGCACAAAAAGCCTATCCTTTTAACCCTTATAGTCTCCTTGTGATACTTTATGGTTGTGACTCTTTGAACACCATGATCATTAAAAATTCAAAATCATGGTAACCCAGAGAACAATGAAAAGATACATAGTAGGCTCAAGTAGTCTGAAGCGTATTTTAATGATGATCTGTGTATATGACATAATAAGGCATATGACAAAAGAAATCTGAAGAGGATGTTGGCCTGTCTTGTAAGTGAAAGCAAGAGATGGTAGATAGAGTGTCTGAATACTGCACTGACATGGAAGGGGTGGAAAGGGTGTCATCAGGGCTTTTAGAGGGGATGTTCACATTAAGGAAATCAAATATCTACTGCAATTCTGCAGTACCATAGATACAACACACAACCCAAGAACTCCATAGACCCCTTAAGAAATTCTACTTTGAACTATGTTAAATAAATTTAATTTAATATTCACTTTTTGAAAAATAAACTACATAACAGAAATATATAATTCCCTATTGTATTTTCTTTTTTGTTTCCATGTATGCTGAAATGGAGATGCAGAATTTGAACACAGATCCTTTGGGCTCTCAACCTACTGTAACTGACACTCAAAAGGACATCACATTTCTCTATATATGACACAATATAATGACACAAACCTCTCCTTCCTCATTCTTTCTTTTTACACAGATAGACAGTTTAGGTTTAATCTAGTGCTAACAATTCAATTAAGCATCAAACACAATTCTCACCCATTGACCAGAAAATGAAAGCATCTCTATTTCCTCACCTGTTAGGGATTTATTTTCTAGAGGGCTTTCTGTACTAGGTTGTGGTTGAGTCTTTTCCAACTCTAAGATTCTGAGATCTTGTTATCCATAGGAGAAAACAAATGAGTATTCACTCAAACAAACAACCAAAAAACAACCCAACAACAACCAAAAAAAAAAAAACCTTGGTTAACAGTACAGGTACCTCCATCCTATTCCTGTTTATACCACTAACACTCTGCATGATTTTAGATAAGTGGCTTAACCTCTCTGTGCTTCCCTTTTCTCATTCTTAATGAGAAAACTATAATAACACATATTTTTACCAAACTCATATAGTTATTATTGGGAAAAAATGAGATAATGGAATTGGAAGGGAAAAAAGTCAAGAGCTTTTTAGAAATCCAATATAGTATGTTTAAAACAAATGCACATCATAGTCATTAGTTTGAAGAAGGTTTGCAATTAAATTACAGGCCAATTGAAAGCATGGAGTTTTTTAAAACTGGAGTCCTTTCTAGAGACCTGGCAAAATGGGAACAGCACATTCTACACCCAATGCCATCATATATTAAGAGGAGAAAAATGGCTCTAAACATACACAAATAGCCAGCAGACTAATGACAAGCTTGAGCAGTTTGAGATGGAGGTCTGCAAAGATTAGCCCTAGCATTGGTTTTATTTAATTTTATAGAGCGACAAACTGGGACAGGGGAAATGCATTGAGGTGGGAAAATGTATTGACCAAACAGGAACAGAAATACAATAAAATGCAAAATGCAAAAATGGATCAGGAAAATTGAGTGCTTAAGCATTTTGGGCAATTCTGTTAAAATATGGAACGCCAAGTGCAAAGGCCCAACTCTGATTTGTAAACCCAGCTCCTTTGCAGGAGACTGTCCCTTGCTCAAGGTATATTGTTCTCCCAATTAAGTAAACTATACAGCACTATGGAGCATGATTTAATAACACAGATAATAATAATAATTATAATAATGATGATGATGATAACAATGATAGTATGCCCACAGATATCTAAGTACAAAATAATATAATTGTGTGTGTGTGTGTGTGTGTGTGTGTGTGTGTATATACATATACATATATATATTTTTTTTCCAAGGGAGAAAACCCTAACAAATGGAGGAAGTTATAAAGTCCTCTTACTTTAAAGGTATTTTGAATCTATGATTCTAAGATTCTTCATTTGATATTATTAAGATTTTATGTTTCTTTGTTCAGCTAGAGTAAAGGATCAAAAGATATGGCGTTAAAACTGTCTCTTAATTCTAAGATTTTATGGCTATAAGACTACACATTTTTAAAATTGTGAAGGTCGGGGAGGCCAGGTAGCACAGCGAGTAAGAGCACTGGCCCCAGTGTTGGGATGACCTGGGGATCAAATCCGGGCTCAGACACTTAGCACCCACCCAGAAACACCTGGCCGTGTAACCTTGAGCAAGTTACTTAATTCCAATTGCTTTAAAAAAAATGTGAAGATCAATGGTTCCTATTTTCTAACTCTATAAGCTAAGATACCATTCTGATTTCTTAACTCCTTTCACATGTTAAAAGGCCTGCCTATACAGACTTCCTTCTGGTACACAGTGTTTTTTGATGGACAGTGGTGGCAATCTATAATTGCTATAGAGAATATCACGTTTTCTTTCTGAAAGCCTGAGTTATCGATCCAATGGCTATGTTCTATTATGGGGTCTTTATTACAAGCCCTGCATTTTTGCTAAATGGAGGATTAATGCCCAACCAATCCCTTTTCCCATCGGACTCTACTACAATAGAGAGAACAGCTCATTGTCCTGGGAGGTGGGGGAGATGTATTACAACCCAATAAGAGGACTAACTTCTTGTATCTATCAACCAGTCACAGAGTTCAAAATATATAGCTACAAAATAATAGCTTCTTTTTTTTCTTCCAACCTCTCAAATATCTTTTCATTTTCTTTATTTGTGGCACACTAGTAAAGGAAGGCAACAGAATACAGTGGAGAGAAAATTTATTTATTCAGATTCTTATCAAGTCTTGACTATGTATAAAGCACTGGAGGTCAGGATATCTGGTTTCTAGTCCCAATTATGCTACTATACTTTCATATGAATGAATTTCAATCCATTTCTCTTCTATGATATCATCCCATACCCCAAAGCATAGTCTTTGAACAAAAGATGCTACAGTTTTTTTGTTTTGTTTTGTTTTGTTTTTTTTCCGTTTTGTGGCCACAGATCGGGAAGGATGGGGTGGGCCAGGTATCTATACCCATTGTCCCAGCTTCCTTTTCTCTCATTCATTTTTAAATCTTTACATTCTAATAATTAAAGTCATTACTCAACACTGATGATAAACTCAACAAATCAACAGGAACTATACATTGCAGAGAAGGTGTGGATTTGTATTGTTTGAGTACAGTTCCATTAAAAATATTTCCCCATATCAATGAAATCACAAGTCTGCCCACTATCACATATTTGACCAGGGTCACATAGAAAGTAAATGCCTAAGTATAGATTTGAAATCATGTCTTCCTGACTCTAAAACTGATGCTTTATTCCATGCACAGTCTTGTTGCTGTCTTTATATTCCCTAACACACAGTAGGCTCTTAATAAATGCTTATAGGTCGATTGATTCTGACTCAATCCAATAATCTTTCCAAATACTATCCCAAGATTTGATCAGACTGCCAGAAGCCCTTCAATGTCACTTCTACACACCCTATAGGTGTCTTTTAATGTAGTATTACTAGGGCAAAGAAGGCTAAGGCAAATTATTGAATGGCTTGCTCATCCGATCAATTTTACAAAGCAAATCATGACATCTTGTAAATCTTCTATAACTTTATATGAGCAATCATTTGATTTTAAAGTACCAATGGGGTGGAAAAGAATGGCCCAGGCTTAGGTGACATTAAACCAGGAACAGTGTCAAAAAGCACGTGACAGTCCAGCTGTCCCCTGTTCTATTGAGATCATACCTTAAAGTCTATATTCGGTTCTGGATGTCTCATTTTATCGTCTTCATTTTCTCCTTCCAACATTTTCAGTTGAATAAAAAGACTTTGTTTTTATGTTACTTTCATTTCTGAATAAACCCCTTCCCCTTATACAATAGTATAACCATTCTAAAAAGAGATTAAAAAGAAAACGTTAAGCAAGATAACAGTCTCCACATCCTATTGCGTATATGCCCTTTATCTATACAGTCTTCCCACCTCTCCAAGGAAAAGAGGGAGGTACGTTTTCTCAACTCCTTTCTGAGACATCACTTCATTAAAAGTCATATTTTTAACACATGGGTAACAGCTTAAGGATGGCAACCAAGATATGCAGGGTTGCATTTGCATGACATATGAAGAGGAGTAGAGAGAATTATGGTCCTTCCTATGGGGGTTGGGGGAAAGAAGTCTTAGGGATCAAGATAGCTGTCTCCAAGTATTTGTAAGGCTATCATCTACAAAAAGGACTGGATTTAGTCTGTTCCCAGAAGGAAGAACTAGGGAAAAAAAGGTGGAATTTTAAAAAAGGGCAATTTAAGCTTGAGGTGAAGAAAAAAACAACAACAAAATGCCTTAACATTTAGAGCTGTAAGAAAGTACAATGGGCTGTCTCTGGAGAAAAGGAGGGAAGGAAATAGGAAGGAAGTAAGGAAGTGCTGGAGGAAGAAAGGGAGGAAACAAGCATTTATTAAGAAAATACTCTGTGCCAAGCCCTGCATTAAGTACTTTACAAATATCATCTCATTCGTTCCTCACTATAACCATGGAAGGTGGGTGTTTTATTCACTATCCCCATTTTACAGTTGAGGAAACTGAGGCAAACAGAAGTTAAGTGACTTGCTTAATGTCACAGGCCCAATTTAACTCAAGTCTTCTTGGCTCTGGGCCTAGCACTCTATCTCCTGTATCACCTAGCAGGGGTAAACTGTAGAGTGTATTCCTGTACTAGAATTAAGGTTGGACTATGCAGTGTCTGAGGTGCCTCCTGACTCTTAGTTTCTGAGAAGATGTAAGCACTTGATATCTCTTTCCTTTGATCAGTGCTTTAGTTCATAAGATCATGGATCTAAAGGTGGTGAGGTCCTCAGATGACATTGCATAAATCCAATTCCCTAAGTCTTATTTAATTATATTTTTTCAAGAAGCAAAAACTTGCCTTCTCTCCTCTGCCATCTCCCCTGCTCTTTTGAAAAAGAAAGAAAAACAAAACCCCTGTTTTAAGAACATACACTCAAGGAAAGCAATTCCTGCTTGGGCCACATCTAAGATATATGCACATACACATGAATAAAAATATAGATCTGCATACATGCATATGTATGTGTGTACATATACACATGTGTGGTGTATATATGTGTACAATAATCTGTCCTCTTAGTTCGCCGCCTTTCTGTTGGGATATTGGTAACATGTTTAATTATGGAATTGTTAATCATTGCATTGATCAGAATTCCTAAATCTTTCTAATTTGTTTGTCTTCAAAATATTGTTGTTATTGTGAAATTTGTTCTTCTGGTTCTGTTCACTTAATTCTGAATCAGTTCATATAAGTTTCTCTCTCTCTCTCTCTCTCTTTTTTTTTTTTTTTTTGCTTTTGAACTCAGGTTCTCCTGACTCCAGGGCAAGTGTGCTATTCACTGCACCACCAAGCCACCCCCCATACAAGTTTCAGAATCCCCTTTATCAAAGCTTATAAAACAATGGTAATCTATCACTTCCATCACATCTGGAACCAAGCAGAAATATATGTATACTGTAATTTGTTCAGTCATTCTCCCAATTGATGTGAAGCTCATCAGTTTCCAATTCTTTGCTATTTATTACATGTAAATTTTTTTTACATGTAGGTCTTTGTTCTCATTTCATATATATGTTAGCTGAGGTCCATGGAGTTTAAGTGATTTGACTAAAGTTACACAACTAATAAACAACAGATAATGTAATTGAACAGCTTATCTGACTATAGAACCCATGTTCTTTATTGACAACACTCACATAAAAGTCCTCTGCAGCCAGATCACGTAAACATACATTCTCAATTTTATTGCAAGATGACCAAAATGATTTGCCCCCCTTTACTTCATGAAGATTTGAGAGGAAGCCCTTTTGCAATCTGAAGTCAACATTATTAGCTCATCTCAGAGTAACAGTAGCATTATACCAATTATTAATTATAGGTTGGGAAAACTAGCCATTTACTATTTGGCTGTTTACTTTTCCAAGCCCAAGAACTTTTCTTTTCTTTTCAATTATTAATGGAAACTTGGGTGAATTGACCTACAAATTCATCTTTTTTTTTAGCCCGAACACCTTGGTTCCAGTCAACTTTGTGGGAACTCTGGAGCTTGTTTCATGTATGTTGCAGGGCTAAAAAGGCCATAATTTGAAGCTACAAAGAACTCCCTAGTTGGTAGATGAGTGAGAAGAGTTAATAAATCAGTGGAATTTGTAAAAGAAGAGCAAGCTTTCAGCTGTGTCCTCTGAGCTGTCACTCTTCAGGTATCATCAGATGACTCCAGTTGGGGTAGATAAGAACAGTGGTGAAAAAGTATCATATGGTGAGCATGTCCAGGATTAATGTTGTCTTTGTGACTTCTGAAATATCTAAAGGTCTAAGGAAGCCTTTGAATACAGTAATTGTGGTATCCCTGCAATGAGAGTGGTTAATAGTAGTGTAAATGTCGAAATCTAAGAGGATATTCATCAGGGAGAAGATTGACCCAAATGTGGTACACTAAATCAATACTAGATATGGGAATTGCTTCTCCAGAGAGTCCTTCGGAACAAACTGCATATATTTTGGAAGAAACTAACAATATTAAGCTTGGATAAGAGATCATTAAGGGGAGATATGATCATTATCTTTAAATACTTTAAATACTCAGTAAAAATACTCTATGGGTTTCAGAAGATAAATGAAGAACCAATGTGAAGAGGTTAAAAAGAGAAATATTTTAAGCAACATAAGAAAGAATTTCATAGCGATTTTCACGGATCTATAACAGAGCAGACATTTGCTTTGGGCTAGGTTATTTCTCCTTGCTTTATGTCAATAAGCCTCTCAATATTCTGTTTATTTTCAATATCAGACAACCATAGGTATGCTGAAAAATAAAAGATGTTTTCTAAAACCGGATAATCCAGAAAGGATAGAGTATGATGAGGGTGATAGGAAAGTTTTATTGATGGATGTCATGAATAGCTATATTTACTCTTTTTTTTCCAGGAACAGCTCAGATGCTCCAAGTGGTTCTGGGATGCTGGTTAGGAGCAAAACAAAACACAAAACTCAAGAGATGGAAGGGACCATCTATTCTCATTCCCCACTTTGGAATTCATCTTTATCTCCTCCCTGTATACCCCCAGTGATAGATACCTCACTATCTCTAAACAGTACATGTTTAGAGAGTTCTTACTGTTCAAAAATTCTTTCTTACACTTAGTCCACAGAAACATAATTGGAAGAGACCTCACAAGAAGTTTGAATTCATCTGTAGCTAAAAAGAAAACATGCCTTCCTGCAATATCCTTAGTTAATCATCTGACTTTATTTGGAAGATCTCAAGTTATAGGAATGTCACTGCCTCCTGAGGCAGCTCATTTTCTTTTCTAAACCATTTACTCATTGTTGCTCAACCTGTCATCTGGGACCAAGAAGAAAAAGTCTAATGTTCCTTCCATATGATAGCCCTTTAAATTTTTTTTTTAAAAGAGTTATAGGTGGCATTGTCTTTTAATTTCCAAGTTAAACATTTCATTGTCTCTAGTTCTCTCACATTCTTGGCAACCCTCCCTTGGATTTAATTCAATTTATCATTTTCTCCCCTCCTCCCTCCTCACCAGGGTATAAAGCACAGAACTAAGTATAATTACCTGGAAAAATCTGACCAGATCAGAAAATGGAAGGACTATAATTTGCCAATGATAGTTCTCTCCCCATTTTCCCCCTTAGGAGTCACACAGAGAATATCTATTTCCTCTATTCCCTCTTCCACATTATGACCATCCAAATATTTCATTGTCTCAATTATCTCTCGTCTGAGCCTATGCTCCAGATGGCCTGCCCTAAAGTGGTATATTTTTGTTTGTTCCAAAGATCAGGGCAGAGGAGCCAGAATTCCACAGTTCAGCCATGTGCTGATTATCTTTCAAGGGATTCATTCTCAAGAAGGTGGATGGCAGCCAAACTGTTTGCCTCTTTTCTTAATTCTTATTAAAAGGTAGTAGACACAGAAAGCTATTTAAGCAGGAGGGCATTTTTAGTGTAACTCCTTCCATAGCACTGATTTCTATCAATTGAGTTCTAGGAGGGTTCCAATTTAGAACATTTTATTGTCTCTGGCCATTAAAATCATAGGAGAGTAGATTACAAGATATTGGAAAGGAGTTAAGAGGCAGGGTTTGGCTTTCGGGAGGCAGGTTTGTGGGGGATAGAGGGGAGGGAGAAGTCTTTCTAATAGAGACATCCAAGAATGTACTGGGTTGCTTTTGTCAGGAATGAAGTGCTTGTCATTCTTACTAAAATGTTTAAATATAAACTTAATGACAGATTCATACAAATGTATTCCAGAGAGGGAGATTGCATTATATGAATTATAAAATGTTTCTAAACTCTATGTTTCATAGTTTCTAAACAGAATCTAGATTTCCCACTAATATTTCTGAAAAGTGACTTTTTTCATGTTTAAATTAAGCAAAAATAATTTTTAGTAGCTCCTGTGTACAGAGTACTGTATTAGACACTAGGAAAAATAAAGAAAAAAATAGATAAGGACAAAGATCTCTGTCATTATCTCAAGGAACTTGTACAAGAATGTCCTTAGGAAAAAAAAAAAAAAACTCAACAAATGATCATCCTCACTTTTCTTAAAGATTTCTAGTGAGTAGAAACCAATTATGTCCCATGGTAGTCCATCCTACTTTTAATTCTTTTTAATTATTAAGAAGGTTTGACTTAGAGTGAGGCGCTTATCACATTCTAAGATGTATTATACTAATTGAGTTCAAGTCCTCACTCATGCTATTGTAAATTCGCTGAGGACAGGAAGGATGCCTTATAATTCATTTTGGTATTTGACACACTTTCTATAAAACCTTGCACAAAGTAGAGTCTTTTATTTTTAAATACATTTTATTGATATTTTTTGTTTTACATTACCTACATTTCCCTAAATATCTATTCTCCTTCCCAGAAAGCAAACATTAAGGGAAAAAAAAAGAGTAAAAAAAAAAGGGAGGAAAAATAGTTCAGCAAACTAACCAACATATTAAAAAGTCAGAGAATATGTGCAGTTTTAAACAGTCATAGTCCCCTACTTTTCTCCATCTTTTCCCAGAAATAATTTCATAATGAAAGATCACTAAAGCTCTTGAACTCACACCTGGAAGTAATTATTGTCCCTGAGTCTCCTCCTTCTGATCAGAGAGTGGAGGGAGCCTCCAAGAATCTCTGTTTAAGGGGAGTTCCCAGGCTAGTCATCTCTTCATTTCCTACTCAGCTACACTAGTCTGGATTACTCAAATCATATCCCTACTGTTGGTACCTTCTCTCCCCTCCCTCCTCAGCCCCGCTTCTGCCCTTCAACACACACCAATTTCACCCTTTTTAGTGGGTAGGTTTTCCAATTTAAAAAAATGTATTAAAGTATTGATTTTCAAGTCCTATCCATTCATCCTTTCTCCTTTCACTCCTCCCTGAGACTATAACCAATCAGATATAGGTTAGACATGTGCAATTGTTTAAAACATTTCCATATTAGTCATTTTGCACAAGAGGACAAATAAAAGAAAAAAATAAAAGAAAGTGAAAAATAGCATACTTCAGCCTGTATTCAATCAATATCAGTTCTTTTCTTTGGAGGTAGATGGTATGTTTCATTATCAGTCATTTGGCATTGTCTTAGATCATAGTATTGCTGAGAATAGTTAATGTACTCTCTTACCTATTAGAATGTAAGCTTCTTGAGGGTAGGGACTGTCCTTTTATTGCTTATATTTGTATTCCAAGAATTTAGCACAGTTCCTAGCCCATACTAAAGGTAATTAAAAAGTGGGTAATAATAGTCCCTACCTCCAAAGTTGTGGTGAGAATCAAATGATATAATATTTGTAGCTTAGCACATTGCCTGGCACATAATACACCCTGCATAAATATTTGTTTCCTTCTTTTGTTTAAATGTTTCTTAAAGGAATTACTAATTTTATAAAGAAAAAAAAAGTTTCTTAATGCACATTGCCTTACCTATCATATTTATTATATATGATCTATTATTCAATAATTACTTCCTAAACTATTACAGTTATAATTATAAAGCATTAGGGAAATTATGGGATTAAATTGGTTTTTTTTTAATTTCCTTTTTCTTCCACTAGACTCTATGATCTCAGAATAAAGTTTTCAAGTCAACTTCTATATCAGATACATAGTAGGTACTTAATTAAATATTGATCGATGTACACAAAAACAATTGTATTAAAAAATATGTATCATTAGTTGGATTTGAATCTCATTGAACAATTGGACCCAAAGAGAGTCACTAATGGTTTGATGTCACCTTGGGAGGAGGTATCTAGTGGAGTGACCAGGAGATTAGTCATTGGCTCCATGACTTTCAATGTTTTCATTAATGACTTTGAAGAAGGCAGAACTAGTATGATTATCATGTTTTCATATAACATGATGTCTGGAGGATAACTAACATTCTGTAGAACAGAGACAGAAACCAAAGGAGCTCAACACAATGCTATGATGGGCCAAATCTAATGAGATAAAGTCTAATAGGGATCAATGTCAAATCCTAAACTGGGGTGCAGAAAATCAACTTCAGAAGTTCAAGGCTAGTTATGTTCTGGGTAGTGGGAGAGGATCAGAGGTCAGGCAGTTCCAGAGGTTTTCGGGGATTGTCAAGACAATATGACTCAGCAAACAAAAGGCAGCCAGAAAACACTAATGTGATTTTAGGCTATATTAAGAGAAGCATTCTCTCCAGAATAGCAGCAGTATGACAATACCTTCCTCAGATACTTTATAATTACAAGTCATAGAATATCACAATCTCTCTCTCAAAAAAAAAAGGTCTATCTTAATATCATGCAAAGAGTATATAGAGGCACCTGGTAGTCATAATTAGGCTATAAGAAAATGACCAGCAAACAAATTGCATGGGAGATTGCATAGAAATATCTGCTGGCATTACCTATTCCCTGACTCCCCCATCTTCTTTTGTACAATTCTTTATTTTTTTAAAGCAAACAGGGTTAAGTAACTTGCTCAAGGTTACATGGCCAGTTATTTCTGGGTGTGGTGCTGAGTATCTGAGGCTGGATATGATCCAGGTCATCCCGACACTGGAGCTGGTGCTCTTACTCGCTGAGCCACCTGGCCACCCCTAAGCAATTGGGGTTAAGTAACTTGCTCAAGGTTACACGGCCAGGTGTTTCTGGGTGGGTGCTAAGTGTCTGAGCCCAGGATTCAATCTCCAGGTCATTCCAACACTGGAGCCGGTGCTCTTACTCGCTGTGCTACCTGGCCGCCCCTTGTACAATTCTTGTATGGTAATATTTGACAGCCTGATCATGAAAACAATAGACCAATCATGTTGGGAGAGCAAGAGATAAACTGATCCCCTGCTCACATCTCCAGTGGAAACTGTTTAATGTCAAAAGACTAAATACATCCCAAAATCGAATCCGTCAATTCATCAGCCAATAAATGTTTATTAAGGGCCTACTATGTGCCAAGCACTATACTAAACCCTGGAATATCAGAAACGAGATTATATAGGATGAGAAAACATAAGGGTGTTGTACCCTACATTATTGAGAGGAATACCCACCTTGAGAAGATCACAGATAAGATCACAGTGACACAAGGTGTAGAGTATTGGGCCTGGAGTCAGAAAAACTCAGTTTAGTATGTTACCTGGCTTCAGACACTTATTAACTATGTGATTCTGGGCAAGTCACTTAACCCTCTAGTCCTCAGCTTCCTCTTCTATAAAATGAGCTGGAGAAGTGAATGGCAAACTATTCCAATATCTTTGACCAAAAAAACAAAACAAAACACCCAAATGGAGTCACAAAGACAGACATGACTGAAAATGACAGAACAAGAAAATTGAGGAATGTGAAGGTCCTACTATATTCTAATCTGTTCTGACCCCATCTGGAGTATTGTATACAGCTCTTAGCTGCCTAGTTTCAGAAGGGATATTGTCAATCTGGAACTTTTCAAGAAAATGGTCAAGTGCCTCCCATAGCCCATTATAGCTAAGTTGGTTCCAGTCAGGTGACTCCTTGTTCATTTCCTCTACAGTATACTTACTACCTGAACAGAGACCATGCTCCAGAGGGAGAAATTAAGCTTTTCAGACTTTACTTTTGTATTGTTTGCCTAGCTGGTAATATAATTATTGGCACATAGCAAATGCTTTATAAATATATTTTCCCATTTATTCAGTTGTTTATTTAACTATGTTCAGGCAGTTTGATAATGTCACAGAATATGGGAAAGGTAATTATTTGTGATGAGTTGGAAAAAGTAGGTTGAAGTTCTTTTGTGAAAGGTCATGAATGTCAGGCTAGGGAATCACAATTTTATCATGTAGGCAGAGGGAAGGTATTGTATGTTTTTGAGCATATGTTCAGAGCTGTGCAGAAAGATGATGACCTGGCAGAAGACTACTTATGAAACTGTCCTGGCAAGTCTAGTGAGGCGTAAACAGATCCTGAATTAGGGTGGTGACTGAGTGAATGAAAAATATAGGAATACAGCAATTCATAGCTAAAAATGCTAAGAAATAAGTTCAGTCATAAGGCTCTTCACTCAGGACAAGAAAAGGAAGTTCCAGGTAGAGAAAGGAATATTACCCTAGAAGTTTAGGTACTAAGGTATCCCAAAACTTTATAGTTATAAAGCCTTTCACATGTATCGTGAATTTTTTTTAATAAAATGTAATCACTTACTATGAACTAAGTGCTGAAAATCCACGCAAAAATCTTGTGAAGCAGATAGAAATATCTATTCAGACCTTGTCTTTTAAACATACTAGATATGAGCACATGGGTTAGCCATTAATACTAACTGAGACTCAGTTTCCTAAAGTGTAAAATAGAGACAATGCCTATAGTACATACCTTACAAAGCTGTTGTGCAGCTCCAATGGGATAATGACTTTAAAGTTCTTTGCAAACATTATACAGCTATATAAATACCATTTATTCTATTTTATTAATAACTGACATTTATATAGAAGATTCATCATACAAAGAGCTTTATATGCCTAATTTTATATGTAATTTCTTGGTTATCATTTTAATTAATAAGTGACATTTATATAGAGCGTTAAAAGTTTGTAAAGCCATTTCCATGCACATTTGAGCCAACTCTTATTACCTCAAAAATGTTGCTCCTGGAGGCTGGACAACACCTCAGGGGTTTTAGTAACCTTTCCTCAAATACTTGAAGGATGTAAGAGTTCAGAGGTGTAGCCACTGCCTCTATTAATGTAGATCCCAAATCCTCAATGACTGCAACATTCTTCCATACTTGCTATGCCCAGAGTATGGAGATAAGTTTCTCCAAAGTTAAGTAGACTGGTCCTTAAATGGCATATATACTCGGTACATCACTGTATCAATACATCTTAGGGATCACATGACCCATAATGTACTCCACACAAATATATAAGAAATTTTTTAAAAAATCCATTTGAAATGTGAAGATATCAAAACTCAGAATGATCAAATATCTTACTCACGGTGACAGAGAAAAAGCTGTCTCAAAACTAAGATTTTATGATTCTGTACTTTTTCCTACTAAATAAAGAGGTGAAGTACATAGTATTAGGGGAAGATGCTGAACAAGGAGAGAAACAGGTGGAGGGATGTGAAGGGAATGAGCAAAGACAAAGGCCACTTAGTTCCCAGTGCAGGCCTTTAGGATTAAAAGCTAGACTAAGAATTAGAGGTCATAAAAGCACAATTGAAGGAAACCTTGAGGAAAATAACCACACAGTAAACATGGAAGCCTAGAATTCAGGGATCTGAGATCTTGGTCTTTAATTCAGGAGCTGTGCCACACCAGGAAGAGAAAGCTGCAGTAACCCCTTATTCTCCAGTAACTACTTATTCTCCTGGCCCAAAGGTTGGAAGACTGAGAATCCAAACATGGCTTTCACCATCGAGGTGCCAAAGGACATTTTAGGAAAAATGCTTCATAGCTTCTCACACTACAAAAGACCAAGGTTAGCAATCATATCATCAGATCTGGAAATAAGTAACCCTGAAAATCTCCTATTGCTTAAGTTTCACTATGGGATTATAACACAGCTATCTGTCTCCTGTTGTGTTAAATATCAAAACTCCATCTATTAGTCTAACCTCCTTTACTACTAAAAGCCTGTATTTCCTACTTAGAAGCTGTATTCTCTTCTACTCCTCCTCAAGACATGGACCCTCCCAGTCATAGTACTTACAGTAGTTGATATTGCATAAGAGTTAAAAGCTAGCAGGTCACATTACATACTTTATCTATTTGATGCTCATAAACCCTTAAGTTGTGTAAAAGAAGTTATATTCCCCCTTTATTTGTTAAAAAAACCCATTTTCTCAGAAACTAAGATGCTGTCACAAAAAAAAAAATAGGCCACAATCCATAAAGCAACAAGTATTTAACAGGGCAGATTTTAACTCAGACAAGTGAAAGCCCAATGATAAAAATGAGATACTTGGCATTAGAGGCATGAGGGAAAGGGGGCAATTGAAAATAAATTTAGATGTGTTTGTTTTTATAATGTTCTTATAAAATAAATTCTTACCCTGTTTCTGCTCAGCATCATTTATTACATGTCTGCTCAATTTTCTCTGAAATCATTCTATTCATATGTGTATGTGTCAGCACAAGAATATGCCATTACATTCACAAACAATAATTTGTTCAGCTATTCCCCAACTGTCGGGTACTTCCTTAGTTTCTAGAGGATCAATTACAAAGATGCTACCCACATCCTGGCAGGAAGAGGAAGAGATGAACAGGCAGGATGAGACACACAATTTTGAACATGACCAGAGTGGGGACTGTTTTGATATACTGTGCATATTTGTTGCAAGTTATTCCACCTCCAGCATCTCTACCACTCCCCTAGGAGAGGAGGTAGGAGGTAGAGAAAATAAATGCTTGGTAATTAAAATAAAATAAAGAGAAATAAAATGAATCTTAGTCTAAGTGTGGTACCATGTCTTAGTTGTACCAAAGTGGGAGGAGTTGTAGGGGAAGGAGTATGATGGCATTTCAATTGTCAGGATTGTTAGTCTCTCCAGCTAGATTACAATAGTAAGACTCAATCTGTTAGAAAGTATTTATTAAGTGTTTTCCATGTGAAGCATACTGCACTAAGTGCTCTGTTGGGATACAAAAATCAAAACAAAAGAGTTCCTGCCCTCAATAAGTTTATAGTCAATTGGGGGAACATTAAGAAGCATATAATATATATATATATAAATATATAGAATATATACAAAATGAAGATAAGATTATTTGAAAAGGGAGGGCATTGGGAGCTGGGTGTGCCAGAGAAGGCTTCATGGAGGTGAACCAAAAAAGAGAAGAAAGATGTGTCAACCATGGATTCTGAGAGAGGCTGGCCTCAGACCTGGCACACCCAGGTTCTACCAAACTCTCTGCTTTTTCTTCCTCATCACTGCACAGAATACTTGAGTTCTCCATCACCTATGTAACAGACATTTCATTCTCTATTTAAAGATCTTGCCTTTATGCGGAAAGTAAAAACGGATCCTAATTCTCCCCTCAAACAGGAAGGGGTGATGGTCAGGAAGGCAAGGATCCAGTAAGTGATTAGTCCCCATCTTTGAGGTCATAAGCAGGGAATGACTTCCAGGAGGTTAACAAAAATATGCAGATAATTACCAAAGTAATGGATAATTAGTAAAGACTGTAATTTTGGAAGGTGTTCATGCTAGCACCAAAAAGTAGTTAGAAAGAAAAGGAAAGTATACATAAGGCCCCTCTGCCAGGCCCTGATTGTAACATTTTATTGGCAGAAAGCACAGATTACCTTAGACAGCCATTAGAAATATGCTTCATCTCATCAAAGGAATTTAAAACCAGCTAGGAAATGGAGAGAAAAATTCTAACCTCCTCAAGAGAGGAATTTAGTGCATAAATAAGCTAGTGATGTTCCCCATCACACATCCCTCACTCCTTTAATTTTACAAATAAAATAGCACTGCAGCCTTATTGTTCAAGCTAGGTTAGAATTCCACCTCTACTGACTCTGATTTCAGTCACCTCCTTTAGAAGAATACTGTCTCTGGAGTCAGAAGGATCTGAGTTCAAACCCTGCCTCTGATAGTCACTACCTGTGAGACAGTCACAGGGTAAATTCCTTCACCAGTTTCTTCTTTTAGGAAATGAGAGGGCTGAACTCAATGGCTTTTAAAGCTTTGAAATTTATGATCCTACAACACTTTGGAACTCAACTCCCTCTTCTGGAAACAATAGGATTGTTTAGATGATGGGTTAGATGATCTCTAAGGTTTATCTCAGCTTCTATTCCATGACCATTTCTGCAGTGACAACATCATTTGTCAGGTAAGGATGGTATTAGTCACAGCAAACTGAGAGATTGTCTAGGGGCAGGGGGTGGGGGAGCGAGGAAAGACCACAAAAACAACACAAAATATTAAAAATCTATAAATCTCCCGGGATGGGGCAATTCTTGAATCAGGGCTTATCTCTGGAAAGTCTCTGTCAGCCCCTTGCCCTTCCTCCCCCTCCTCCCCAGTCTCCCAGCTGAGATCATGCTATTTGTTGCTTCCTTCATCACCCAGATTACCATAAGCCCCGTAATCAGTGATGATGCTTGGAAGGAGCTGCAAGGACTCAAAAATCAAGGCTCCAGGAGAAGAGCTAGTTTGTGCTGTCTAGAATAGCATCCTGTTGATGTTCCCTCATTATGGCTCAGAGAGAGCCGAATACATCTTCTTTCCTGCCCCCTACCTCCACCTTTTAAAATCTGGTTTAATCAGGCAGCTTCCAGGAACCACATGGCCCTGCTTGAGAGTCCACTTCACTTAATTGAGCTAAATGTAATTTTTGTCAGGTACAGGTGGCATTTGAGGCTTCTTATCTGATTTTAGGCAGCAGATTTGAAATGTCATGATTGTCTTAGTTCACCTTAGAGTGGGTTGGCATGGGGGGGGGGTGAGGTGGTCTGACAGTCAAGTATTCAATGTGACTACAACTAGCGTAGAATGTGTTGGGAGGGGAGCACATTAGTCAGGAGACTTAAGGCTGAATGCAAGTGATACCACTAACATGTGGCTCTGTGACCTGGAGGAAAGGGGTTTGGGGGAGGAGTTAGTATAATAATAACAATAACAAGAACAACAACATAAGCATTTATATAGTACTTTAAAGGGCAGCCAAGTGATACAATGTATAGAGTCTGGGTCTGGAGTCAGAAAGATTCATCTTCATGAGTTCAAATCCAGCCTCAGGCACTAGCTGTGTGACCCTGGGCAAGTCACTTCACCCTGTCTGCCTCAGTTTCCTTATCTGTAAAGTGAGCTGGAGAAGGAAATGGCAGATCATTCCAGTATCTTTGTCAAGAAAACCCCAAATGGGGTCACAAATATTCAGACACGATGAAAAAGCACTTTAAGGTTGACAAAGCGCTTCATATATGTTATCAAGGTTTTTTTGCCTCAGTTTCCCTCATGAAAAATGAAGAATTCAGTATTTGAACCCAAATCCTATAAATACCAATCTGAAGTTCTTTCTATTTTACCACATCAGATCTCAGTCTGTAAACCCCATACGCCACTGAATATTCCCAAACAGGAATCCTTTTTCTCACTTCACCCAAAAGTGGTCATCTGGCTTTCAATTTGAAAAGTCACAGTTGTAAGAAACCCAAATCTTTGGCTACCTGGCCCCATGTGTATTTTCTACAATTAGAATGAAAATTACTGGAGGGCAGAGACTATTTTTCACTTTTGAAATTAATTGTATCCTGACTCCTTAGCATTGTACTTGGCACACAGTAAGTGCTTAACAAATGCTTTTCCATTCCTTCATTCATTCATTCATTAAGGAAATCTGCCCTCCGTTAGAAAAGTTTATTCATGTCATTTCAGTCATGCCCTACTCTCTGTGATCCCATTTGGGTTTTTCTTGGTAAAGATACTGGAGGAGTTTGCCATTTCTTTCTCCAGCTCATTTTACAGAAGAGGAAACTGAGGCAAACAGGGTTAAGTGACTTGCCCAGAGTTACACAGCTAGTATGTAAGGCCAGATTTTAACTCAGGTCTTCTGGACTCCAGGGCTGGGGCTCTATGCACTGCCCTACCAGAGTTTACTGTAAGTCTCCATGAAAATAGAAGGACTTAGCATTTAGGAACGGAAACCAGAACAATGGAAATGCTTTGTTGGCAGGGAATTAATAAATAAAAGTTCTTTGTGATCCTAGGTTTCTCAGAGAACCTGTACCAGAGGTGGAGAACCTGTGGCCTTGAGGCCATATGTGGCATCTAGGTCCTCAAGTGTGGCCCTTTGACTGCATTCAAACTTCACAGAACAAATCCCCTTAATAAAAGAATTTGTTCTGTAAAACTTCACAATACCTAAAGACCTAGAAGGCCACATGCGGCTGTCGGGCCACAAGGCCCCCAACCCTGATTACTTTTACAACTGCTCATGCAAGACCTGAATTCTATGTGTATTGGTTAGAAAGATTGTAAAGACACCAGCTGCTGTTTAGAAGAGCATGACAGGAAAGGAGATACGCAATATTCTTATATTCAGCTCAGGTTGGGTCCTTGATAAAAGACAGTGTTCTACAACGTTGACATCATAGAATTCCAGACTCTAACTAATTCATCATGTGACCTTCAGCAAACCTCTCAACCCCTCTAAGAGGGTCTCAGTTTCTTCCTCCATCAAATGCATTGAATTATAAAATCTTTTCTGTCCCTTTTAGCTCTAAAATTCAATTTCTTCATTCTAATATCCCAATGTAAAGTCACTTCCAGCTCTAACATTCTATGTTCTGAAGCCCCTTTCAGTCCTATTTGTAAATTGATTACTAAAATTGGATGACATTGTTTGCAATTTTACATATCAGTCTTGTTTCTGAAGGCCAAGCAAGACAAAAGACCAAAGGAAAGAGGGGTTTCATTTGGGACAGAAAAAATCCTTCTGAGATAAACAAATAACATTCTATAAATATTTTTGGCTTATATCACTATATCACAGAGGTAGCAATTATCTGGTTAGTTGGAGTGAAAACAGATGCTGTCTTTCCTTTCCTTTGAATTCTTATAAATGAGCAATCTAAACAATGGATTATCACATAGGAGTTAATATAGTATGATAGAATAGGCACTGGATATTTAGTCAGAAGATTTGTGGCCTAGGGCCAGCAAGTGGTATGACTTTGGACAACATGTTTCCAATCCAGTTTCCTCTTATGTAGATTGGAGATAGTGATGACAATTACACGTCTTATTCACAGGGTCTTTGTGAATAGCAGCAGAATTTTTATTATTCAATTTTTTTCTAATTTATTTGAACTAAATAAAGAGTTTATAAATATATAAATAAAGCTCTCCCCTCAAGGGCAGAGACAGACTTTGTGACTTTAATTGTATCCCTTACAATATCCCCCAACATTAGATCTAAAGAATAATTTAGGGCAGAGAGGTGGAACAGTGAATAGAGCACTGGCCCTGGAGTCAGGAGGACCTGAGTTCAAATTCGGCCTCAGGCAATTAACACTTACTAGCTGTGTGACCTTGGGCAAGCCATTTAACCCCAATTGCCCTACTTTCTCCCCTCCAAAAAGCAATAAAATAAAATAAAAAATAATTTAGATACCATTCTGTCTAATCCTCTCATTTTACATAAGGAAATTGAGCCCTAAATCAGTGAGGTGACTGAACCAAGGGCAAACAGAGCCAGAGCCAAAATCTGAACCTAGGTTTTCCAAAGTCAAGTCCAGGGACTTTTCACTACATCATAACTTTCGTTCTCTTGGCAGCTAGGACTTGGTATGCCACACAACTGACCCTGTTAGTTATGTTGTCTCCATTCCAAACTGATCTGAACAGCTTATTTGGATATTTCGAATGACAGTAGATAGGGTTGTGTGGCAGCGAATTTTTAAAATATTTCCTCAGGACTTTAACAGAGCTTGATTTTATTGATGTGATTGCTTCCTCTATTGTCACAGCTCAAAATCCTTCTACATATTAATAGACAATTTCATGAGTTGCTGTAATCAAAAGATTCACTGTGTGGCCATGAGCCTGTCACTAATGGCCTTCTCCACTCTTAATTCTGCTCATGTCTGGTTAGTATTCCATCACTGGGTAAATACTTAAGGCCCTCCTTGCTAGGTATGTTTTCCTAGACCTTGTATCCAATGCGTATTGCCTTTCTATTCCTTGAGTCACCTCCACAAAAAAAAATGAAGCGACAGTTCAGTACCTTTCATGATATCTGGAATATTGTGTTCAGCTCTGGATACCACATTTTAGGAAGAAAAGTGATAAAAACTATAGAGGTACTAAGGAAAGCAAATAGGATAGGGATAAGCTAGAATCATAGATTTAGAACTGGAAGAGATCTTAGAAGAAATTAAGTACAACCTTCCCTTATTTTGCAGAAGAGAAAACCAAAGCAAAGAGAGTTATGGGACTTTATCAGGATGACACAGTTACTGTCTTTCAGTAAGAATTTTTTTCCAACATTGACTATGTGGAAGGCACTGCAGTAAGTGCTGGAAATACAAATGAAAGAAGAATGAAAGATAATCCTTGACCTCAAGGAGCTTACATTCTAATAAAGACAACACAACAAAGGAAGCTGAAAACCAAGGAGTGGGGAGTGTCAGTGGGGAAGGCAAACAAGTGAGACCATGGTGGAGGACATTCATAAATTCAGTAGTGTAATGAAGACATGGCTGACCTGGACACTTTGCCTAAAATTCTGTGTAAGCGTCTAAAGCAGGCTTCAAGCCTAGTGTTTTGTTTTGTTTTCTCAATTCCAAGTCTAGTGCTCTATCCATTTATACAAGGGGTTGGCAAACTAAAGCTCAAGAGCCAATCCTTCTTACTGAATAAAAGCCATTTTTAGTTCAAGGGCCATATAAAATGCCCACAGTATGTCAAAGCCTTCCCTACTTCATTCTATCTCTATTTTGTAAAAAGTTCATTCAGCCTCTTTTCTCTCCCTCTAATTCTCTCCAAGGGAAGAGAAAAAGAGACTGGATTCCATACCACAAGAGGACTGACTGAAGAAATGGGAGATGCCTAGTCTATAGAAAAGAAGAATTAGATAGGGAAAGATGGAAATTACATGATATCTGACTTTAAGTATTTAAGAGCTGATTTATGGGAAAAAGTCAGATTTGGTCTGAAGATCCAGGAGCAACTGGAAATATTAGGCTTGAAATAAGAAAAGATTTCCTAACATTTAGAATTATCTAAAATTACACTGACCATTCTCAAGAGATAGCCTGTTTTCCTCAGTATAGATCTTGAAGAAATAGATAGATGAATATTTATCAGATAAATTCTAGAGGAGATAGTTATTTTTGCATGGGTTCAAAAAGATGGCCTCTGGCCCCCTTCTGTTTCTGAGATTTGGAGTGTCCATGAATTTTCAATGCATTTCTTAAATTGAACTTTCTTTTACTCCTGTAGATCAAATCTATAGGAGGAATACATTTACTCTCAGGATTGAGGGGTCATAGTCCTCACATTAGTTCTGCCAGATCAATCTTTTAAATAATTCTGTAATGATGGAGGGGTGGTTCAAAGCTAGGCTTCTGTAACACCAACACACCTTTCACAAAACCCACGGTGGTTATAAATATGCTGGTATAGTTGTGAATCACAAAATGTAACAGGCTGTCCACACGGAGGACAGAACCAAAGCCTTTATTCAAATACCAGAAAACCAAGTCCCAAAACCAGAAGGTCAAAATCATTACAATAATCATGAAGTTGGTATGCCCAGTCAATGCAGCGAACACTCACATTCCCAAGCCTTCAAAACAAAACAGGCTCCCTCAGGCAAAGATCCTTCTCTCCTCACTCACTACCTCAAGCAAGGATCCTCCTCTCCTCCCTCATGGTAACTTCTCAGCTTCTATGCTGCTTGTTCTCAGCAGTTCAGGCTCCCAGCAGTTCTTGGTGGAAGTTCTCAGCAGAAGTTCTGGCTGCCTCTCAGAAGAAGTTCTGCCACCACAAGTTCTGCTCTCCAAATCTCTTCCTGCTCAAGCCTGGGCCTGTCCTTATATATGGTATTATCTCTTCCCCGCCCCACCCCTTCCTGTTATGTCAGCAAGTTCATCCCACTGTGGTATTAACAAGTTCTGGGTCTTAATACTTGAAGCAGTTATGAACTTGAAACTAAGTGCTAAGTACCTGTTAGCTTGTCAATACAAGGGGCATGGAAGATCTTCAAATCCCATTACCATTACAGCTTCCCTGAGGATGTCTTCCTGATAGGCCAATATAGCTCTTCCTTGTCTCTGTTTCTGTGATTTACTAAGTTCTCTCACCTCTTGTTTTACTAGTGACTTGTCTCTCTGCAGCCTATTGAGTCCTATCCCAGTGGGAGAAAGTAATGACTGACTTCATCATGTTTCCAGACAATGAATGACTTACTTGGCTGAGTCACTGACTACTACAGAATGAGTTCCAGAGGTGGAACCAAGATGGTGGAGTGAAAGCAGGAACTCATCTGAATTTGCCCATGAGTTCCTTTTCTAACCTCCAAAAAAGTGAACCTGAATGGTTTTTAGAGTGGCATTAGGAGATGGATTGTGGTAGATTTCCAGCTCAGGAAAATGTGAACAAGTAGGATTTGTGGCATCAGGGAGACCAAAGCATGTGGGCTTCACCAGCACAGACTTGACCATAGTGGAACCAGAGTAAGCCCCTGGCAAACAGACTCACCCAGATCAAGGGCAATTCTCAAACCTCTCACATAAGGACAGGGGTCTGTGGGAGCTGGGTAAGAGACAAGTGCAGGGCCTATGGCAGCAACAGCAACTACTCCTGGGGCTATCAGCCCACAGTGTGAAGTTTAAAAATAACAAACCTGAACTTCCAGGCGCCAAGATGGTGAAATAAACTGTAGCTGCTCCCAACCCCCCTCTGACCCTGAAAACCCAGAGAATGTTGCCCCAGTGTAAAATCCTGAAAGAGTGAAACCAGCAGCACACTTGGGAGTCCTAGAGCAAGGGTGTGGCTGTGACTATATTGAGGCTAAAGTGCAGGACAGGAGGCATTCCAACAAGTCCCATCTCAGCTGCCCAGCAGGAGTTCCTGAAACCCAAGGGGGGCGGGGTGGAGCCAGCAAGCACTCACACCAGAACTCCAGGTGTTTCTTTCCCCAAGCAAGGGAATCTGCAAACACCAGAATGAGCTACCCATGAATGGCAACCACATCACCCTTCCCCCTCACCTCACACTGTAACCTTCAATGTAACTTCAAGGAAATGTAGAAAGTCCTGACAATCTGGCCTTGGTCTTGGCATTCACCAGCCAAAACCAGAGGTCACAGAACACAAAGCCAGTAATCAGGCCCCTAACTCCCAGCATAGGAAGCATGGTCAAAGCCCTCTGTGTCCCAGAAGCAGAGATTCACTTTAAAAGTCAGGAAATATGCAATCATGATGGGCAAAAAAGCAAATTGGAAAAAAATAAAGACCTTAGAATCCTATTATGGTGGGTGAAAACCAAATTCAGAAGAGTACAGTATTGAACCTTTACCCACATCTGAAACCTCAGAACGGAATATGAACTGGTCTCAAGCCCAAAAGGCATTCTTGGAAGAGCTCAAGAAGGAATTTAAAAACCAAATTAGAGAGGTAGAAGATAAATTGACCAATTATTTTAAAAATATAATGGGAAAACAATGAGTTCTAGCACCTATCTCATCTAGTTCATTGGCTCTACAGAGTGAAGGGGCATATTGATAGGGTCAAACAGGGGCCTGGAATTCAGAGAATGGCATCACTGACATTATCATCAGCAGCACTCTCATTGTCATAACTATAATGAAGAGTATCTCCATTAGCACTAAAAAGGAGGGAAGAAAACATTCATGGAAATCTCTGGTACTCAATTGACTACTACTCTAGCCATCCCATAACTCCTATAAGCCAGAATCACTTGTTTATATGGTTCTGAGAATCACAGACTATTTCCATTGAGTGGAAGAGGATCTCAAGCTATCATTTTATTCAATGTCCAATATTCCACTCCATTCAGGAATCAATTGTTTTACTGACAAGGGATTATCCATATTCTTTTTAAATATGTCCAGAGGCAATGTGACTAGTACCAAAAGACACAGACTCTTCAGATTTTTTAGATCTGATGACTACTGATACTTATTACGAGTGAAAAATTTCCTTCTTGTAAATCTCCTTACTCTTCCCTACCTGCCATTGGTCCTAAATCTACTCTTTGAGATAAAATATAAATAATCATCCTTTCCACATGGCATCCCTTAAACAAATTAAAGCTTACTGAATAGAGTTTCCTTTTGCGTTATGGAGTAGTGAAAAGCATCTCAGGCTTAAAGTTAGAAGAACTAACACAAGCTGGTGAAATCCAGATGCAGCCCACAGGATACATGTATACTAATGCTTAAATGACCGCAGAAAACTATCATCTCCCCCATTCCAGCTGCGTTTATGCTATGGCAGTCAGAGTTAAATTTCCTGGCACTGTTCATTTCATTACTTATTCCGCACTAGACAATTTAGCAAATAATCTCATTTCAGTGGTCTAGACTAGCAGTTTCTTATTAGTGCCACATTGACTCTTTGTCTAAAACTCTAAATTTTAGCCCTGAGTGGATTGGGGGTTTTGATTAGGCTATGTGCCCAGCTGCAGGTCTGAATCATCCAATTGCCTGTGGGAGCTGAGCACTAGTAGGGGATGAACACCTATGATGTTCCCCATAGGTATCTTATCATCCTTCTATAATATCCATCACTGTGTAGATGCATTGTTTTTTGAAAACTCCCTCTCCATTTGTGCTGCAACTGAGTTCTAGGCTTACTACAGGCACTAAGTCAGCAAATAATCTTGGCAAATCAAAACTTCTCTGGAACTCTGATTCCTCTTCAGTAACATTTGGAAGTTGGTCCAGACAATTCCCAAGGGATTTGGATCATTAGCTTAACATTCCATCTCACCTTCCCTTCCTTCCTTCTTTCAATAATCCCCTCCTTATATCTTCCCTTCCTTCCTCACTCCATTAATTTCTGCTTCCTTTTTTTTCCCATGCTTTCCACATTTCTGTCTATAATGTACAAATATACCTTTGGTATTGGTGGACATGTAAATATTTTAAAAATATGGACATGTCCTCAGAAAGTTTATAATCTGAGAAAACACATGCAGAGATACATATAATACAAAAGATGAATATGTTAAGTATGTAAAGACAGTAAGACATAGTGTAGCCCAGTGAAGAAAGCACCAGTTAGGATAAAGTAGATTAGTGTCCAATGTATCTCACTCATTTTATGACTGTGGGCAAGCTACTTAATCATTGAGTGCTGCCAAGGAACAGCTTGAGATCATTGAAAACAATGCATACTTTTCCAGTTCTTATCTTTGTTTGAGGTAGATTCCATATTTGAGAACTCCTACACTAATGGAATCCCAGTTACAGATCACCTTAAAATACACAAGTGAAATGTAAATAATATGAGCTATGATATCACTTTCTCCTGGTGGGAGTTCTATCAACAGCAGCCTCCCCACTACCATTTTCCAAATGTCTTTATTAAATTATGGTGGTTTTGTTTTTTTAATTCCTTGCAAGACAACACAAGTTGAATAATAGTAGTTCCTGCTATTAAAGAATTTTTTAAAGTAGATAATATCTATGTAAGAATATCAGAAGGATATCTGCAGGAAAATTACCAATTTTAAGAACAGGTACCTCTTAATTGTTTAAATGTGGAAGCTTCCTAATAGTTAATGTAATCATGCCTATTTAGTTAATGTAATCATGCCTATTTAACCTGTGTATGTTCTTGTCCTTATGATTCCTTCTATCTCTGAGAAAGAATCCACTGAACATATTATTTCATGGATCTTAACACAGCACTTAGCCTATGTAGCTGTCATCCTTCACTCTCAATACTTTGCTTTTCTTCTTCTTTTTCTGGGCCTCCATGTTTAGGATAACATTTTCTTAAGGCACAACTTTGCACTATCTCTGATATGCTGCATTCTATGTAGTCCCAACATGTATCCTTTCTTGCCCACTGAGTCACCTACTATTGTTCTTCCTCTAATATTGTGGTGTGTCGTGATTCATAGCCATAAAGCAGCATACTTAGAATACTGGTGAGCAAAAGTGGATTTTTATTAGTGGAACAGCTTGAGATCATTCAAAGTCATACATTCTTTCTCAGCTATGATCCTTTCCACTCTCCTCATCTGATTCAGTCTTTTTTTTTTAAAGCATTCGGGGTTAAGTAACTTGCTCAAGGTTATAAGGCCAGTTATTTCTGGGTGTAGTGCTAAGTGTCTGAGCCCGGATTTGATCCCAGGTCATCCTGACACGGGAGCCGGTGTCTTACTTGCTGAGCTACCTGGATCTGATTCAGTCTTGATTCTAGATCATTGTTCATGTGTAGTGATTAACCAATATATATTTTTTTCTGCTGTTACTATGTACTCAGTAAAAGCCAAACAATTTTAACATCATTTAACCACCACAAATGATGATTTAGAGCTGATCTTAGATTCCAAATGAAATTTAGCAAACATTTTATTCTGACTACCATATATAATAGATACATGGATGATAATCACATGTAGAAAAAAGTAAGATGTATCTAAATACCAATAATATATTTAACACAAAGAGAAAATAGGGTGGATGATGATGATGATGGACAAATGATAGATAAAATATAGATAGAGATATAGACAGATGGTAGAGCTAGATAAGTATAGACAGAAGATATTAAACAGTGTTAATGTCCAAAATTCTGTGTTGAGTACTGGTAATAGCAATGCAAGCAAGGACAAGAGTCCCCATGTTCAAGGAGCTTATATTCTAATGGTTCCTGTGTTCAAGGGGCTTATATTCTAATGAGAGAAGACAATACATCAAGAGAAGCTAGAAAAGAGGAGGAGGGAGATGAACTTGGCTGGCCTGGTTTGGAGTTGGTGGTCTATCCATGATGAGGCCTTGTTCTGAGCAAGATAAGGGAAGCCCGCAGCAAACAGAGCCCTAATCCGGAGGCAGAGTCCAAGGATCTGATGGGGTGGGAGGATAACAGGCAGTGTGGAGAAGGTATGCCTTGGAGTGGAGATATGGCTCTAAAATTAATACATACACACATGCACATAATGTATGTATGTATCTACACATGTATATATCATTATATGTATGACTTTTTGAGCTATGTCTTCATTCTTATATGTGTATGTATTTATATACATATATGTACACACATCTATATTATACTAGGAAAGGACTTGGAGGCAAATCAATCACTTTTAGCAAGAGGGATCAGGGAAGTAGTGTGGAAGAAATAGTGAATCAGCTCTTAAAGAAAGGGAAGCATTTCCAAAAATGGAAATGATGGTGAAAGTGAAAAAAAAAATCAAGTAGAATGGACTGCTTCTGGAGGTGACTGGCTCCCCATTACTGGACATCTGAAAGCTAAGGTTTGATAATCATGCATTAAGTATGTCATAGCGTAAATTAATTTTCAAAGAAATGTTGCATTTTAAGGCTGCTTCAGCACCATTTAACTCTGAAATTGTTATTTTTGTTAATCTAGGCATGGTACAAATTAGAAAATCAGTGCAAAAGAAAAGTACACACACAGTGTTATGAATATAGGACTATGTGTGTCTGTCTCTGTTTCAATATATATCATGTACCTGTATGTATACACACACATACATATACACATACATACATGGGTGTGCATACACATATATGTCTGTATACATACATACACTCAGCTTGAAGGAACCTCAGAGTCAATTTAGTTCAAACCCTTCATTTTACAAATAAGGAAGCTGAGGTTCAGAGATGGGGGAGTATGTTGCCCAACATCACATGCTGACAATTAGAGGCATGATCTGGATTTGGCTTTTCCTAACATCAAGCCCAGTATTTTCTCTTCTCTACCCCACTGCTTTTCTTAGTTCCATCATAAAAAGAAAATGAGGTTAGACTACTTTGACATTCAATGAATCTCAGAAGGTACTTATTGTTTTATTGTGGAAAACATTAAAATGAGTACATGGAGGGGAAACTAACTCACAGTAGCAGAGAATCTTAAATTGAATCTGTTCTGGATTAAGAATACCCTCTGCAATATTCCTGAGAGGTGGTCTTCAAGGCTCTAGTTGAATTCCTCAAGAGAATGGGAACTCCTAATTCCTAATACAACAAGTCATTGATCTGCCGTGTTATGTCTCACGAAGATTATATGAAGTGCTAGGAAATTCTCAGATCAGAAATCCTGAGGCATTTCCAAAGGGGCTTTAGGGTTTCTAAGGAAATCTGCTACTAACAGAGACTGTAGAGAAAGTAATCTGTAAAGTTCTAAGCTTTGACAAGGATTCCTCTAGTTTTCTTCCTCTTCCTTCATTCTAATTCCTCTTCCCCTTCTTCCTTCTGCTTCTTCCTACATAACATCACTAACAATTTAATTTCAGCAGAAACATTGATTGGTAGGCTCTCTCTGAACAATTTGCATGGCCATGTTTTAGATCTTTGTTGCTTCCATGAATCAAATAAAGACAAATGGCTCTGGGATTCACTGCATAGTGGTGAGTCTAGAACATTAATTAGAAAGGGGTTTTGAAGGACTCTTGCTAAAAAGCAAATGCTATCTATCTCCAGATATAGAGCTGATGGACTCAGAGGGCCAACTGAAACATGTTTTTTCTTCCCTTTTACCTCTTTTCTCTCCTCTTTCTCCTCTCCTCTTGGATATAGGTAATGTGGTAATTTGATTTCCATGATTATACATATCCTTAATACTTTTCTTTATCTTGCCTTCTCAATGAAGGGAGTAGGGAAAGAAGGGGAGAGAGTAGGACAGCTAGGTGGTACAGTGAATAGAGCATCCACCCTGGAGTCAGGATGACCTGATTTCAAATCCGACCTCAGACACTCAACACTCACTAGCTGTGTGACCTTGGGCAAGTCACTTAACTCAACTGCCCTGCCTTCCCCCCTCCAAAAAGACAAAAACAAAACAAAAATAAAAAGGGGAGAGAGCATTCAGAAGTGAAAATTAAAAAAAAAATGAAAGACATTTTGAAGATCAAAGAATTAGCTAGTATCAGTTCCTGGAGGAGAGTAACAGAGTAGAAATTTCTCATCAAGCCAGACTCATAGAAACAAGCTCAAACTGACAATGTTAGTAGTAGATCCTTTCTCCCAACACTGATGACTACTCCTGAAAGGAATGGTCAGGGATCTATGTATTCTGTTCTTTCTTTCTTTTCTTTTTTTTCTTTATTTTTTTTTGCTTTTTGGAGGGGGGAAGGCAGGACAATTTGGGTTAAGTGACTTGCTAAATCATACAGCTAATAAGTTTTAAATATCTGAGTCCAGACCTGAACTCATGTCCTCCTGACTCCAGGGCTGGCTCTCTATTCACTGTGCCACATAGCCACCCATATCTCTTCTTTCTAATGGAATAGAATGGAATGGAAGATACTGGGTGTCTTCCCAATGTGCAATGCCCCCAGAGGGGGCAGACAATGATCATTGCCTTCAGATATCTGAAGTTGGCCATGCTTCTGTGGAAGAAGCAGTGTGAAGATCTATGTGACTGCATTTGAGTCATGTCTCTCCTTTTTACCTCAGTTGCCCTATATGTAAAAAGGATAATGACATTTGAAGTCTTTGTCTCAGAGGATTGTTTTAGGAAACTTCTTTGTAACCTTTAATGTTCTATATAAACATTACAGGCAAGGGTTACTTTAGGAATTGACAAGTCATTTTTTTTCCTTAATATGTCTGATCCCCAAATTGTCAATATTGAAGCTGCAAGAGAGCTAAGATTATTATATAGTCAAAAGGTTATCAATTAACTGCTAACAGACTCTTAAGGTTTCCACTAATAAACTTCATGTATATAAGTATTTTTTGTACTCCATGTATCAATATACTTAAATGGGAAATAGGCATCTTTACTTTCACTAAACACTGGCTTTTTTATGCTCTATATATTTTCTTTTATGCATTTAAAAATACTATTCCATAAGCTTCATCTGACTTATGAAATTGTCCAAGACACAGACAAAAAGTTTGAGAATCCCTGATCTAGTCCAACCCCTTATTTTTTTAATTTTTATTTTTTTTGAGAGGGAAGGCCAGGGCAATTGGGGTTAAGTGACTTGCCCAAGGTCACATGGCTAGTAAGTTTAAAGTGTCTGAGGTCAGATTTGAACTCAGATCCTCCTGACTCCAGGGCTGGTGCTCTATTCACTGTACCACCTAGCCACCCCCACCAACCCCTTATTTTAAAGATGAGGAAAATTGGGTCCTGAGACAATCAGTAAATAGCCCCCCAAAAAACAAAAACATAACGAGTAATGTCAGAACAAAGACTTGCAATTGAACTCCATTATGACTCTAATTCCAGTACCCTTTCTATTTAATGAAACCTATAAATAAAGATTGTAGAAATCACTTTCACACCCTCTTTTTTATATTAAAAAAAAAAGAAACACAACAGTGATTAGAAAACAGAGAACTTTATCGATTTCTTTCCATTAAAGCACAGTAGAAAAGAACACTGAATTTGGAGTCATAGAACTTTGTATCAAATCCCAATGTTGACATTTCCTGTGTGTAGTATTTAAGGGCCAGCTGGGTGGTGCAATATATAGAGTGCTGGACCTGGAGTCAGTAAGACTCATCTTCCTGAATTCAAATCTGGCCTTGGATAACTTACTAGCGTGTTACCCTGGGCAAATTACTTAGTCCCGTTTGCCTCAGTTTCCTTATCTGTAAAATGAGCTGGAGAAGGAAATGATAAAACACTTCAATATCTTTGCCAAGAAAACCCCAAATGAAGTCACAGAGTCAGACATGATTGAAAGGACTGAATAACAACAACAGTGTGGTCTTAAAGAAAATGACATCACTTCCCTAAGCCTCAGCTTCCTCACCTGTAAAATGAAAGGGTTTAGACTAAATACTCCCTAATGTGCCATCCACCTATAAATGCTTTGCCATTTAATTTGATTTGTTTTAGCTCATAGGATCAGAGTTGGAAGGAACCTCAGAGACCACATAGTCTAAGCCCCTTGGAACACAGTTAAGGAAATCAAGGACCTCTATTTTGAGGTCTAGCGACTCGACTCAAGTGAGAAAGTGTCAAAGCTAGTGTTTAAATGTGGATGTTCTAACTCCAAACTCTTAACACTAACCACTCTACCACACTTAGCCTCATATATTTTAGGTATTGAATATCATTTTGCCTTGTGGTAATTTTCACACATTATTCACCTATAGTATTGAAGGTTGGGGCACGGAGGGGAGAGGGAGAAAGAGACCAGCACTTGATAATCCATTCAATCTGCTCATCTAAGCTTAGGAATTGCTCTGAACACTACAGAATAAATTAATTCTGATTCATTTGAACATATTTGACTCGTGAAGAAACTAAAAATGTATTTCCACTCCATTAAGGCAGTGGTCATTTTCAAAATGAATCCTTTTAGGAGAAGCAATTTAAAGAAGATTGACATTGAAAGCAAATGCCTGTGGTATTTGGATGGTAGAGATATTAAGGGTGATTAGTTATCATCTTAAAATACTCGTTGGTGAACCATTTATACCGCCTATGTTCCAATACAATCATACCCCCTTTTGCTTCTTTCTCCAGTTAAAAGAAGTATAAGGATTGGTTTTGCAACTGTCTATGCCCATGTTGAGGTTTAAAAAATAGTAATAAAATTATAGAATCTCAGAGTTGGAAGGGATCTCAAGGATCTTCTTGTCCAACTCCCCCCTGAAAGCATCCACCCTACAACAAACTCCCAAAATGGTCCTCTAGTTTCTGCTTAAATACCTCCAGGGACAATAGACTCACTGACTCTCATAGCACTCTATTCTATCTTGGGCCAGTTATGATGATTAAGACACATTCCCTTATACTAATATAAATCTAGGTCTTTGTAAGCAGAACAAGTCTAATTGTTGTTCATTATGATGGAACTTTAAACATTTGAAGACAATGCTTTGGATTCCCCTAAATTTTCTCTCCTCCAGATGCAACATACTAAAGTTCTTAAACCAATAATCATTGTAACTTTTTCAGTCCCTTCTTCTCCCTAGATATGCTCTTAGGACATATTTGCTACTCAAACTACTTATCATTTCAATAAGATGGCTCACATAATAGTGAGCTCTCCGTCCCTAAGAGTTTTTCAATAGAGTCTGTATGACCAATTGTTATATGTATTGTAAAGCAGAGTTCCCAAAATTGTACTTGATGGTAATTTAGTGTTCCGTACGAGTCAACAAGGTTTCCATGAGAACATGGCAATTATAGAATTTTTTCCTTCTGAAACATTAAATACAAAATTACAAGTATATTAAAATACTTGAGTGATGATTTTTTTTCCAGTCTGAAAATAGAACTAATTTCCCCATTTTAAAAATCGAAACATCCATTAAAATCTTACTGTGATATTTCATCATGGTTTGAGGAGTAACCATGGGGTGCTGAAAAGCATATCAGTGGAGTTCAAGTCCTGAAAGATTTTACCCAAAAGTAGCTATTTGGCATAATAGGTAGAGCAGTGGATGGAGGCTAAAAGGATATGAGTTCAAAGCCTGCTTCTAATAAATCCTAGCCTTGTGACTCTGTAAGTCTTATCATCTCTAAACCTCAGTTCCCTACTCTCAAAAATGGTAATATTGGAGCAGATAGGTGGAGCAGTGAATAGAGCACAGACCCTGGAGTTAGGAGGACCTGAGTTCAAATTTGGTCTCAGACACTTAACACTTACTCATCATGTGACCTTGGGCAAGTCACTAAACCCCAACTGCCCTGCTTTCCCCCTCCAAAAAAAGCAAAGAAAAAGTGAGGTAGTCTATGAATATATCATTATACAAATTTAGAATCAAAGAATTTTAGAGCTGGAAGCCCTTCCTGACCAAGAATTCTTTCTACAAATGCCCAAACCAATAGTGGTAAAGTCAAAGTGGTCTTTTGAGTAAAATGGCCTTTGTAATAAGGAAGTACCCATCACTTATTGAAGCAGTCAATTCAGTAAATTGAAAACCATCTCTGCAAGATGACTGTGGGGGAGGGTTGGAAATGGTTGGAATAAGCTTCAATGGAGGAGGAAACCACATGAATGAAATGCCAGATGCATCATTTTAAAGACATCACAGCCAAATAAGACATCTATGTTAAAAACCATTGTAGTATATATGATGGCTAATTTTATTCCACTTGGTTAATCAATAAACATTTATTAATTGTCTATTAAGTACCAAGCCCTGGGGTTACAAAGAAAGCCAAAAGACAGTCCCTAACTACAAAGAGATTATAGTCTAATGAGGGAGGCAATGAGCAAATAACTATACACAAATAAAATATACAGAATAAATAGGAGATAATTTCAGGGGAAAGGCAAAGGTCTTAAGGGGAAACAGGAAAGGTTAATTATGCAAGGTGCAATTTTAGCTGAGAATTGATGGGAAGTCAAAAAGAGGCAGAAACAAGAAAGTAGAGCATTTCGGGTATGGAGAACAGGCAGTGAAAATGTACCAAGTTGAAGTCAAGAGATGGAGTGTCATTAGGTGGAGCCAAGATGGCGGAGCAGAAGCAGGAAATTCCCTGAGCTCCAGCCACAACCACCTCCAGTACCTGTAAAACATGATTTTTTTGAAAGTTACATGATAACTTTACTATATACTTAAAAGGAATAGCAAGTTATACATAATAGATTTGCAGTTTCATGTGCAATCATCTTTTGTCATTCTATTATATTAAATATTTTTATATTTCTTAAGTTCAGAAATATATGTTTAAAAAACCAGAATGATACATGAAATTGCGAAGCACTTTCTATACTACTTACTTTTTAATAAAAGTATATAATAAACTCAACATATTACTTTTAATAAAGAATATTTTATAATATATAAATGTGCAGGAATACAACAAAACCAATTATTGAAATACACTTATGAAAATCTTGGTTTAAGCTCACAGACACAAGGTTAAGAGACTATGATCTAAAGGTTCCTCAGAAGCCATCCAGCCAAATCCTCTCATTTTACAGATGAGAAAACACAGGCCCAGAGTGTTATGCCTTCTCCCAGTCATACACATAGAAAGTATCAGAGATGAGATTTGAACCTATGACCTCTGGCTCCAGGACCTGAGTTCCTTCCACCACAGCTATGCTATCTTCATCACACCCTGGGAAAAACTACAATGTTCTTGCAAACTCTACCAGATATGTTAGGAAGACAGAAGAATGCGGAGAACCCAAACTCTGTCCTATGCAGTGATGCTCTCCTGGTCAAAGTGGGCGGGAGGGTATCCTTCCCATAATGAAAAAGGAACTGAGGAGCCAATAGTACAGAATTCTTCCTGGTTAGGGTTTTAGCATTATATTTCAGTGTTTCCCTAGACCTGGGAATGCAGGTGCAAATGCACAAAAGCTGCTATCCCTGGTTCAGCCTTCTCTGTATGTTTAGATGTTCTTTGTTTTCATCACTGTGGAGTCGGTACTCTGCAATGATGCCAATTACAGCTTCTACCCTCCAGGAGCTTAATTCTAATAGGGGAATACAACACATGTTGCTGAGGAGTAGCCAGAGAAAGGGATTTGGGTCCATGGAATCTCAGGGATTGTAATTGTCCTTCACCTCAACAACTGTAGCATTGATTAAATCTTCCTGAACAATTCTTGTCCAAATCTTATTGTAAACACGCCATAAAGGATACAGCAAATTCATAGGAGGGATGTTTTTCTTCTTCACATATAAGAAACTTTGTTGTTCAATCATTTCAGTTACGTTCAATTCTTCATGACCCCATTTGGGGTTTTCTTGGCAAAGATACAGAGTGCTTTGCCCTTTACTTCTCCAGTTCATTTTACAGATGAGGAAACTGAAGCAAACAGGGTCAAGTGACATGCCCAGGGTCAATCAGCTAGCAAGTGTCTGAGGCCAGATTTGCACTCAGGTCTTCCTGACTCTTGGCTATTCACTGCAACACAGCTGCCTCAAAACACAGGATTAATCATAGTACCCCCATTCCAGAGACACTAAAGCTTACAGATTCTTCCTGCTAACCTAGTCTCATTCCTGTAACTGACATTTGTTTTTGTTTAAAACCGTTTTTAAAATGAGGGTGGCTTGATATTCATATTCCAATTGGAATATTCCTTCATATTCAAATTGGAATTTTAGTTATGAAGAACTTTTAGCATTTGGAGGCCTGTTTCTTCAAAAGAGCTATGGAAGGAGCCTTAAAAATCTTGATGGAAGGAACATCACAGGTATTCTTATGCTTCTCTTGCTTCTTGTATCTGAATGTCAAATTTTCTATTCAACAGGAAAAATAAATCATAAGAAACTTCTTAAAGTTGAACTATTTATATTTCTACATGGAAAAATGATAATTGTAACTCATGAGACTTTTCTCAGTACGAGGATAGTTGAAGGGAATATATTTGTCTATATGTAAACATACATACATATATATGTTTATATAGGAGTGGGTGTGTGTATAAATATATATGTGAGTGTGTGTATATATGTGTACATGTATACATAGACAGAGGGTACAGGTTCAGTCAAATAGGAAGGGATGGTATCTAAAAAATAAAATTAAGGGGTGAGAGAGGAATATAATAAGAGGAGATAAGGAGAGATAGGATAGGGTAAATTATCTCATATAAAATATGCAAAAGAAAACACAGTGGAGGGGAAGAACAGGAAGGTGAAAGGGAATGGGTCAACCATACTCTCATTTAATTTGGCTTAAGGAGGTAATAGCATACACACTCAATTTGGTATCTTACCCTACAGGAAAATAGGGTGGAAGGGGATAAAAGGGGGGATTATGGAGGGGAGGACAGGTTGGGGTGGAGGGTAGTTAGAAGCACACACTTTTCAAAAGGGACAGGGTCAAAGTAGAAAATAGAATAAGTGGGGGGCAGGATAGGATGGAGGGAAATATAGTTAGTCTTTCACAATATATCTACTATGGAAAGTCCTTGCATAACTACATATGTACAACCTATATTCAATTGCTTATCTTCCCAGTGGGGGTGGTTGAGGAGGGAAGAAGGGAAAGAATCTGGAAATCAAAGTTTTAAAAACAAATGTTTAAAAAATTGTTTTTTTATATGCAAGTGGGAAATAAGATATACAGGGACTAGGGTATAGAAATCCATCTTGCCCTACTAGAAAGTTAGAGGGAGGTTGGCGGAGTATATAAGAGAGTGCAGATGGGGGAAGGGGTATTCAGTAAGCATTGCTATTTTGTGTTGAGGGGCAGGGGAAACACGGGGAGAAATTTGTAACTCAAAATATTGTGGAAATAAATGTTGAAAATTAAAAATAAACAAATAAAAAACACAATCATAAAAAATAAAGAGATGGAGTGTCTTGTATAAGAAATAGCAAGGAAATCAACATGACTGGATCTTGGGAATTGTGAGAGAGCTGATCAATTGGTCAATCAATAAACATTTATTAATGGGCTAAGTGCTATACTAGACACTGGAGATACAAAAAGTGTCAAAAGACAATCCCTACCCTCGAGAAGTTTATGATCTAATGGGAGAGATAATATGCAATCAAATATCTAGAAAGCAGGCTATATACAGGATAAATGACAAATAATCAACAGGGAAGTCACTGGAATTAAGAGAAATTGGGGAAGGTTTGCTGTAGAAGATAGGATTTTAACTGGTACTTAAAGGAAGTCAGAGATGTTGATAGTAAGAGTAGAGGAGGGAGAACATTCCAGGCATGGGGAATAGCCAGAGAAAATACCCAGAGTAAAGAGATGGAGAGTTTTGTTGCTGGAACAGTCAGGAGTCCAGTGTCACTGAGTCCAAGATTACAAGATAGGGAGTAAGGTATAAGAGTAAGAGGATCAGAAAGGGTGGAAAGGGCCAAGGAAAGAAGGGCTCTAAAAAAATTATCTCTGGTCTTGCAGGTAATAGGGAGCCAGTGGAATTTATTGACTGATACTTTTATACCCATGATTTTGGAGGATTTCTTTAATAGTTGAGTGAAAAATAATGTGGAATGGGGAAAGACTTGAGGCACTGAGAACAAAAAGATTACTGGAAAATGTAGGAATGACATAACAAGGGCCTATACCAGGGTAGTAGCAGTGTTGGGGATGAGAAGAAATAGAGAAGCAAGACTGTGAAAGTAGAAATTACAGGGCTGGATAGCTGAATGGATGCGGAGGGGATGAGAGAGAACCAATCATAACACCAAAGTTCTGAGTCTGGGTGACTGAGAGGATGGTGGTGCTTTCAATGGTAATAGGGAAGGGTGGAATAGGTAAGGTTTGGGGGGAGGGGGGAAGACAGTTTAGTTTTTAACATACTGATTTCTAGTGTTTTTAAGAAGAGTCCAATTTGAGATGGCATTTGCAGATGTGTGGCTGGAAGTCTGGAGAGGGGTTAGGGATGGATAAATAGATCTGAAAAATAACTGCATAGAGCTGATCATTGAATCCACAGGAACTAATGAGATGAACAAGCAAGAAAGTGTAAAGGAAGAAGAGAAGTGAGCCAAGGACAGACTCTGGCTAGAGGGTGAGACCTAGTTGAAAATCCAGCAAAATAGACTGAGGAATGGTTCATAAAAATTGGAGATCCAGGAGAGAGAAGTGTCTCAAAAACCTTGAGATAAGAGAAATATTATGGAACAGTGTGATTGACGGTGTCATAGTCGGCAGTGAAGTCAAGCAGGATAGAGATTAAGAAACAGCAATGAAATTTGACAATTAAGGGGTCGTTGTTAGCTTTGGAGAGCAGAATTTTGTTTGAATGATGAGGTCAGAGGTCAGCCTATTGAAAGTTTCTATCGATTCTATCATCTCACATGATTACAGCTCTAATATTCTGTACTTTTATCATGATTCTAGATGCTCTATGCCTGTTGTTGGCAAGAAACAGTCTATCTCCAGGTTGACTCTTGTTTTTTTTTTTTTTCCTTTTCCTCTAATAAAAAAGGGAAAAAAAGAAAAAAATATATTTTCAGAGCCTAAGCATATCAGCCCCTCCTTCTGTTTGCTCACTGGACCAGATAATCACTACACAAATATGGGTCAAGTATTTGCCATCCAAATTAGTTTCAAAGCCATGACTCCTTGCATAAGGGCTCGAAGTTGGAAAACAAAAACAATAATAGTAGGTGATATTTTTAAAAATGGAAATCAGAAAGGAGAATTATGCTCTAAATTTGATTTTGTGAGTCTTTCATCAGCCCATTAGCTGGAAAGATGTTCCTTTTCTGAGCATTAAGTAGGTGGGACAAGCAACTTGTCACTATGGTTAGAGAAGGATGGGGGAGTGGGAGATCAACATTCCAATCAGTGAATGAGGTCAATTTCCTTGCATCCTCTTCCTCTTAATCTCTTTAGATTAGGTTTTTGTTTTTGTTTATATATTTTTAAGAAAAACTCTCTGAACTTAGAGTCAGAAGGCATTGGTTTGGATCTGGCCCCCCCACACTTCATAGCTGTGTAACCTTATGCAAGCTATTTCATGTCTCATCTAGAAAAAGCACTGTTTTGACCAGCAGGTTTCTGAAGCCAGTTTCAGTTATAAATGTATAATACTATGATATCCAGAAGCAAGCTAACAAAAGGAAAAAAAAACAAGAAATAAAAAATGTTAAAGAGTAAACAAAGAGAAAATATAATTTGAAGTGTAAGAGGGAAATCCTACATGGTTGAAATGGTGGAGGGTGAAAGGAGATCACATAGAGAAGGAAGGAAAGAAAATTGAATCTTTGGAGCTATTCAATTCAGAGGATTTTTTTTTCCCATGGAGCATGGGTACTTAATCTGGACTCTGTGAATAGATTTCAGGAGTCCATGAGCTTGGATAGGGAAAAATTATTTTTACTTATTTATAACCTATTTACTTATTTCTTATATTCTAAATGGAATATTTTGTTGTTGTTTATTTCTATTATGTGTCATTGAGTTCATAGGCTTCACCAGACTGGCAGTGGAATCCATCACACACACACACACACACACACACACACACACAATTAAGAACCCCAATGATAGAAGCAGAGGCCAAACCCTATGAGATGGAAACAGCACCTGTCTCCCCTAGGAGGGATGAAAGGAATCCTAGGCGCTTACATAAGGGAGGTTATTTAGTATTGATCTGAGGATGAAGAAATAAAAGTTGTTGGTTAGTGACTTCTGAATAAAAGATACTGAGGCAGTCAAAACACTATTCTGTCTCCCTATTACAAAGAAGGAAAATAAACTATCACAAAGGGAAAGTCCTTTGCTAATTTTAAAGCACAATATAAATATGAACTATGTTTATAATTATTAATTTTATTCTGAATAGTCCCAAAGGGCTATGTTCACATCCCCTAAGGAATCAAAAAAAAGTGTCCAATTATAACCAAGAGATTATAAAGCAGTTTGGGTCCACATCTTTTGGGCCCATAGGATGTAGCACATTCAAGGCTGTTCTGTTAACTATTGGCTCTCCAGAAGGAAAATAAACACAATTAGGTTTAATCTGCAGTATTAAGATATTTCTAATTGTGTTCTAAAGTCTAGACAATAAAAATAAATAAATCAAGGCCTCATTTTTAGCGTTTGCTAAATTCTGAGCTATAAAAGCTCATTCTGAAAATAACATTGGTTCCAAGAGCCAGTTCAAGTTGGCTCTAGAACAGCCTTGGCATGGCCTTTGAGGCACCAGTAGGATATCTAAAGGGATATCCAGGAGAAATGTGGCAATATGGAACTTTAAATAGTGATTTAGTTGAGGATTGAGAATGTAGATTTGAGAGTGACCTATGCAGAGATGACAAAGGAACCAACAGGAACTGATAAGACTCTTAAGGGAGAACTTGTAGAATGAGAAGAAGAGAAGGTCAAGGGCACTTTCATAAAGTGTTCTTATGCTTATAGGCTAGGAAATCAATGGTGAAACAGCACAGCAGACTGAGAAGACGTGATCATCCAGAGATAAGATTTTAGGAATAGCAGAATGTTGAGAGAAAAAAAATTATCCTGGAAGAAAGGATGATGTATCATATCAAAAGCTACATAGAAATCAAGAAGAATGACAGCTAAGAATAGGCCATTTGGTTTATCAATTAAGAAACCTATAGTAATAACACTCGTTTATTGTTGTCACCAGCACTATTGTGATCCTATGTGGGCTTGGGATTACTTGGCATGTAGAATCAGAATGATTACTGTAACTCAAAGGCTCAGAGCTCCAATTTTTATGCATAGGCTCCAACATCAAAGGACCCTCTGGGTAATTTCTGAGCTCCATGTGCCTCTCACTGGCTCTTGAAAACCTAACTCCTTGGCTCAGTACTCACACACACACACACACACACACACACACACACACACAGGCTAATGCTATTTTCATCTTTCTTGGGTATAGGTTACAATTCTACCTACCAGACCATTAAGCACATTGCCCTCATTCTACTTGGAGAAAATTCTCTCTCTCTCTCTCTCTCTCTCTCTCTCTCTCTCTCTCTCTCTCTCTCTCTCTCTCTCTCTCTCTCTCTCTCTCTCTCTCTCTCTCTCTCTCTCTCTCCCTCCCCCACCTCCATGATGTGTTTCCCAATTTCTCAAGTCCCATGCATAATCAGAGAGTACATTTTCAAAATCTGATATATCCCTTTCACACATAACAAGTTTTAATCTCTCAAACCAAGTCATCTCATTCAATTCTATTCAGCATGTATGCAGGGCTCTGAGTACAGGCAGAATTTTGTGGGACCCACTTGTCCTCTCATCACAGGAGATATGGTACACATAGGGTCTGGGGAATCACTTGTCCTTGTCACAGGAGCTTTACTTGCTGTAGCTTCTGATCTGGCTCTGTTATCCACCATGGCTTCTCTTTGCTCCCCCATCAGAGTTAGCACACTCCTCAGTTTCTCTTGCTGCATTCCATTCCAGTATCTGGCTCATGTACAATAAGGGGCTGCCTGGTGTTTAAAGTCTAATCATGAGGAAGCAACTGGAAGAAACAGGTAATCTAGTTCTACTCCAATGGCCAATAGAGGCAGCAAGATTAGGCTTGGGGTCAAGAAGATCTGAATTCAAATCTTGAATCAAACAATTATCATCTATGTGACCATGGACACTTAACCTCTCAGGCTTACTTTGCTTTTTTGAAAAATAAAGATAATAGTAGTACCACCTCACAAGACTTTGAAAACCCTAAAGTACTATACAAATGTTGGTTATTAATGTATTGGACAGCTAGGTGGTGCAGTGCATAGAGCACAGAGTATGGAGTCAGGAAAGCCTGAGTTCAAATCCATCTTCAGACACTTAATAGCTGAGTGACCCTGGGAAAGTCACTTAACCCTGTTTGCCTCTGTTTCTTCATCTGTAAAAATGAGTTTGAAAAGGAAATGTCAAACCATTTCAGTATCTTTGCCAAGAAAACCTCAAAGTGTGTCTCAAAGAGTCAGATGTGATTGAACAACAAACAACATTAATACATTCCTCTCTTCACTTATATTCACATTAAAAAGTCCCCTGTGACCAGGTCATGTCATATCCACAGCCTGTGACTGCTGTCCATCTTTGGAAGTAATACAACAGCATTAAATTCATATCAATTCATCTAGGGGTTCTGGTCAGGCCATTAGATGAACATGTCCTTTGGAAAAGTGAAAGCATATTCTTCTCTTTCGACTTAATGAAGGTAAATAAAATACATACGAAATGGTTAAGAAAAGGTCAAACAATTTAGAACTGAAAAACCATTAGTGGTCATCCCATCCAATTACTTCACAGGATTATAGATTTTCAGCTGAAGGGGAATGCAGAGGTCATCTGGCTCAACTCTTTAATTTTACCTTTGTTTGACTGAGGATAAATTCAAAATAGTATGTAAATTATGAGCTGTGCACAACTCTCAATCAGATTTCCTAACTTAGGGTCTAGTGTTCTTTCTGGTATCCCATGTAAATTATGCATCATAATTATTTATTATCTTCTCTGAATAGTCAGTATAAAAGTAACTAAAGTTGGGGAAGGGAGAGATTAAATTTGGATTTTGGTCAGAATGTTGTCCAGAAGTTTAGTTCAGCTTGACTATTATAGTACATATAAATTCAGTAGCTACTTTCTTTCTTAACTTTAACACAGAGCTTGGGCATCAATTCGTCCCCTCAGAGTCTAGATAGAGCCCTGAAGAGTGAAGGTCTATCTAATTCCATAGCTCAGAAGCCTTCAAGAATGGGCTTAACTCCATGATTATCAGTTGATGTCAATTAGTCTGCATGATTTAATTAGCTTTTAGAAAAGGATATTTACTAACGTGTCATAATTGGTACAGGTGAAATAAACATTCCCTTCAAAAGTCTGTAACACACTTTCCTGTTTGTTCATATGGAGTCCAGAAAAGAAATAAGTTTGAGCTTAGGGATCTTAAAAGGCAAAAAATTTGAGGTTTTTTTGTCGAAATATTAAGATATTCCCTTTATACATTATTATACATTTTCTCCTAGGCTCCCTTTTAGAAGTTAGAACCATTCTCTCCAAAGTACTGTAAGAGCTATGGATAAGGAAAGAATTTATGACCAAACAAGAGATATAAATGATCACAAAAAAGAAAATAAAATGGGTACTTCTGGTTACATGAAATTGAAAAAAAAATTTGCACAAACAAAACGAATTCAGTCAAAATTAGAAGGAAAATAGGAAACTAGAAAACAATTTTATAGCAAATTTCTGTGCTAAAGGCTTCATTTCTCAAATATACAGGGAAGTGAATCAAATTTATAAAAATACAAGCTGTTCTACAATTGGTCAAATGTCAAAGGATATGAACAGGGAGTTTTCAGAAGTCACATGGAAATGGGCATCTAAAATTATTTTAAATCATTGATTAGAAAAATTCAAATTAAAACCACTCTAAGATACTACTTCAGATTGGCTAACATGACAGAAAAGGAAAAAGGCAAGTGCTGGAGATGATTGGAAAAATTGGGACACTAATGTGTTATTGATGGAGTTGTGAACTGGTTCAACCGTTATAGAGAACAATTTGGAAGCCTTTGATCCAGAAATACTCCTACCAGGTTTATATTTCAAAGAAATAAAAGAAAAAGGGAAAGAATCTCTTTGTACAAAAATATTTATGGCAGCTCTTTTCATGGTGGCAAGATATTGGAAACTGAGGGGATACTTATCAATTAGAGAATGATTGAACAAGTTGTGGTATGATTGTGATAGAATGTTATAGCGCTATAAGAAATGATGAGCAAGATGACTTTAGAAAAAACCTGGGAAGATTTATATGAATTGATGCAGTGATGTGAGTAGGAGACCATCATACAAAGTAACAGCAATACTGTAAGGATGACCAACTGTGGAAGACTTAGCAACTCTGATTAAGAAAATGATCTAAGATATTTGGCAAGGACCCATGATGAAAAATGTTATCCACTGCCACAAAGAGAGCTGATGAATTGAGTGAAGACTGAAGCATACTTTTTAACTTTCTTTATTTTTCTTATTTTTATATGTGTTTTCTTTTGCAACATGGCTAATGTGGAAGTATATTTTATATAACATCACATACATCATTAATATATTGTTTGCTTTCTCAAAGGATCAGGGAGGAGTAGAAGGAATACAATTTCATAATTAAAAATTTTTTAACTAAATGATAAAAATTTTTACTTATGATTTGAGAAGTGTTTAATGAAATAAGCAATTTAAAAAAAAGAATGATCCTTTCCACATCTCATCATGTCTGTCCTCAGCTGTTATCAGTGCAGACATTACTACTGTCTCCTGTTAGGATACTGCATGAAAAGTCCCAATCATCTAGTTTTCTGAAGTTTGTGAAGTTGGACTTACATAAAAGAGTTATTACAGAATTATTTGGCAATCTACAGAAATAGTGTGAAATAAAACAGTTATTAATGGAACAGGCTACATAGAGGGGAGATGGTGTGGGGCCATGGAAATCTTCTATGACTAGGAAACAAGTGACCTGGGACAAGCACTGATTTTGCTATTAATTGAATGTGTGACCTTATGCAAGTCACTTCTCTCCTTTTGGTTTCAACTATTCTATCTGTAAAACTAGAAGGTTGGACGTGATGACACATAAAAATTCTTTCAGATCTAAAATTCTATATCTGAAGAAAGTAACATGCAAGCATAACTAGGAATTGCCAACACTGGCTTTTGCACAGTTATTTCTAATGACTTCATAATAGTAATCTTCAAACATAATGGTAGTCTCAAACTTCATTAGCTCAGCTATACCAAGCTCTTATCCAAGAGCTCTATAAACAGTTTTGCACTTGGTAATATAGTCCATTAAACTGGTCTTTCCTCCCCCCACCAACCCTAGATTTATGGTCTTGATGCATGGCAGTGTTGTGCACTGGGTAGATTGCCTGGGTGTAATAGGAATGGGATTTGAAGATCTTCCCTTCCCCTTAATAGATCTAGAGGGGAGTTTGAAGACTTCCCCTGCTTTGAAAGTAAACTCTTTCCCCTAATAGGTTGAATGTAATCACATGGAACCTTTGATGGAGGGAATTTGCTAAAGGGTGCAGGAGAGTCCACAGGAAGCTTCTCTGCTGTGAAGATAAACTCTGCCCCCTAATAGGCTAAATACAGCCACATGGAGTCTGTGGTGAGAGGAGTTTGCTGAAGGGAAGCAGAGCCCACAGGAAGCTGGTAGCCAGAGCCAGAGAGACAGTGGGAGAGAGAGGTGCTCAGGCAAGGAGGGAGAGTTTGTGAGTAAATATTAATCATGTATTAGTTTGTGGGAAGGCTGAAGGATGCTGTGGCTCTCAGTATTATTATGGCTTCTGAATATCTTTGGTACTATGATGGAATTGAGTTACTCGTTTTGGGATTGGTTTTTCTGGTGTCTAAATGCTTCAATTCTTTCCTCTATATGGAGAGTTTGGCATATTTTGATATAACATCATGTGATATTTATAGTCATGGTCTTTACTGTGATTGTGGGAGCTGTAAATATTGCACTTGGAGCAATACTGGGACTCATGGGGATGATGGTGATGATGATGATGATGATGATAAGAGCTAATATTTTTATAGTACATTCTTTGTGCCAGACACTATGTGATGCATTTTATAATTATCTCATTTTTGTCCTCACAGCAACCCTGAGTCAAGGTAGGTGTTGTTATTATCACCATTCTGTAGATGAGCGCTGAGGCAAATATAGGTGAAGTGACTTGCCCAGGGTCACACAAGCTAGTTAAGTGTCTGAGTTCAAATTTGAACTCAGCTCTTCTTGACTTGAGGTCCAGTACTCTATCCAATCCACCACCTAATTTAATAGCTGACTGGATAATAGGTGTCATCTTTGTAGGTTTCTCCAATTCCTAATATTTGTCAATCTTTATTCCATAGCAATTAAGTCATAGAATCATTGATCTATATCTATAAGAGATCTCAAAGGCCTTCTTGGACAGCACTTATTTCGCAAATTAGGTAATGGAGGCTTGTGACTTGCTCAACTTTATGCAGCTAGTGTTAGGAAAGCCCTTGAGTTTCTGACTCCATAATACCATGATTCCTCCAATATAGTATTCATTACACTACATTTGTATATCATAATATGTTCATCTATCCCCCAAATGCTGGACACATTTTGTTTCTAGCTTTTTGTTGTCACAAATAAAACTGTTATAAACAGTTTTATTCTTTTGTTTTGTTTTGTTTCTGGTTGTCAATAACTTCCTTGGGATATATTCTCAGTAATGGAATCTCTGAATCAAAGATATGAATATTTTATTAACTTTTCTTACATAATTCCAGATTGTTTTCTAGAATGCTTGAACCAAATCACAGTTCTCCCAGCAGTACATTAGTAAAACTGACTTACCACAATACTTTCAAACTGAGTATTCCCAAATTTGTCATGTTTGCTAACTTATGTATATAGAAACTGTTTTAATTTTCATTTTCTGGTTAAGAATGATTCTGAATATTTGTTTCAGGAGGTTATTGATACTTCTCATTGCCTCATGTCTTTAGACCAGTGGTCTATTTGGGTATCATTTTTAATTATTAAAACTCTGTGTGCATTACCTATAGATTTGAAATATAAAAACTTTTGATGCAAAGATTGTTTTTCCTGAATTCATCTTTTCTTCCTCATTTTAGCTCTATTATCTTGGTTAGGACTTTTTATATAAAAATTTATGTCCCTATAGCAGCTTAATGTTAACAAATTCTTTCTCTACAGTAACTTTGCATTTAAGATGATCTCCATTTTATAGACTAAGAAATTGATTTACAATGATGTTTGCTGACTTGACTAAGGTCACCCAGCTAGTAGTGGCAAAGTTGGTGCTTGGCAATAAATCTCCACCTGCTAATTTTCATTTTCACAGCCACTGTGCTATAAGGCAGTCCAGATGGTTAAACAATATTGTGCCTAATGAATATAGAGCAAAGGAGGGAATAACAGCAACCCAGGCCAGTAATGTGTTCATGCCATAAGACTGGGGTATATTTGCAGCTAGAATAAATTAGATTTGAATCATTCATAGAATAATAGAATCCCAGAAGTCACACAGATCTTAGACATCAGCAGTTAAATCAAACCCTTCCCAAAATCTTGAATGTCATCTATAACATACCTGAGAAGTGGGCATCTAGCTTCCATTAAAACAGTCCAGTACAACACTATTCACTACCCCCCTGAAATAACTTATTCTCCTTTTAAATAAGACTTACTTTTTAGGAAGTTTGTTATGTTAATTCCCAAATCTACCTCCCACTTGCTTCCAACCTAATCCTAGCTTTCCCCTCTGTTGTCAAGTAGAACCAGTTTAATGTCTACAGTATGGAATATAATAATAATATTACGTTATATGTTTTATATATATGTACATATAAATATATGTATATGTGTGTGTGTGTATGTAGGGGGGCACTGTCTAGGGCTAGCCCTGAGGGGTCTGCCATAGGCGTGAATCCAGGCCAAGGACCCCCTTGAGCCGTTTCCACCCACTTGGACACAGTAACTCAGGATGTTGACTCATCGCCTCCCATTACTCACCCCCCTCTCCCCCCAGCCCCATGCAAGGGAGACTTAGAACATTCTGACCATCCCTGAAACCCTGGCTGCTTGAGTGATATAGATAAAGTAGTGAGGCATGAGACAAGAAAGCGGGGAAGCATCCCAAGGGAATGACCCCCTAAAGGTTGCAAGCTAGGCGCCTCATGTAGCAAACAACATGAAGTTTCCCATGAGAAAGTATGATGTAAGTGCTTTAGCTATAGTATGTAAACCTGAACCCTCAGATGCTTATTTGAGATTTGTTTGGTATGCAATAAACGTATAAATACAATCTCCACCTGGCCTATGGACTCATTATTCAAGCTCCCACGTTTTAGATGGTGCTGCGAGTGCAGGTTACATATACATATACATATACATATATATATGTAATATATGATCTAACCTCCTTTAGTCTTTTCTCCTTACTAAACTTTCACGATTCCTTCAATCCATGCTGTTGTGACATAGTTTCAAGTCCCTTGTCCATCCCAGTCTCTCTCCACTGCGTAAAAATCTAAAATATGATGTCCACAACTGGGAAAAAAAGTACCTCAGTTGTCTCATCACTGAGATTATAAGGGCTGTAGCCTAAGGTCCCACTAGCTTTGAGAGCTGACATGTTATAGTGTTGACTGATACTGAGTTTCCTGTCACTAAATCCTCCTCTGTCAACTCTTCCATTTACAATAACTCTTGACTTTACCCCCTCCCTCCTCTCCACTAAAAGGTCTACCACTCTATGATTCCTTAAACTCTCAGTATTTATTTCTTAAAACATTATAATCACTTCCAAACTGGTCTTTCTGCCTTTATTCTCTCCTTGTTCAATTTATCTTTCACAAAACTTTCAAAGTCATATTGCTATTTGCACAGATTTGACCATCAACTTCTTTGCTCAAAATTTCTCAGTGCTTGCCCTCTGCCTGTAGGAAATAATGCAATGCAGTGTTCGGTAGTGGACTGGGAATCATGTGACCATTTAATTTAGAGTTGAAGGGACCTTAGTGTCATCTTGTTCAATCTCTTTATTATAGATGCATAAATTTGGGCCAGAAAGGATAAATGTAGTTGTTGTTTTGTTCCCTCCCCAAGTCATACACTATACAATATATACTATATGTATATATATATATATATACCACCCAATAAGGGGCAGAGTAGGATTTTGATTCTATCTTGAAGTCATCTTAATTCATATCCAATACTTGAAGAGCTAGTCTGATATCTCCTGAACTTATTAACTATGAGATCATGGGCAAAAATATAACTGCCCTGAAGCTCAATTTCCTTACCTACTAAAAGGAGTTTAAAATGGAGGGGGTAGTTGCTATAAATAACAACTACCTGTAGCTGTGGGGATCAAAAGTGATAATGCATGTAAAATATTTGTAAAACAATCTTAAATTGTTATCCAAATGCCTATAATAATAATAGTGATGATGATAATGGTGTAATTACCATTGTTATGGTAGTGGTTGCTTTTGTGGCTAAAGCAGTCTGGTAATTCAGACTTTCTACAGTCTGGTTTCTATGACCCTTATGACTTTATTTCATAATTTTTCCTTTAAGACAATCTATATCCTAGCCAAACTATACTATTTAGTTATTTCCCAATATCCTCTTTTCTTCTCCTGCTTTTCTCAATGAATTCAAGTAAGACATCCCTCATACCTAGAATGGAATAAACCCCCCCCCATAGTTTTGCAAATTGAAATTGATCTCTTAGTTTAAAATCCATTTCGCAAACTACCTCCTCCATGAAGACTTCTTTGATTGCTATGGTTGAAAGTAATCTCTCTCATCTATTTTTTTTCTGGCATACTTAGTCCAGATCTCCCCTTTGTCTCTACAATATTGTAACTTTAATTAAACTTGTTTCACCATGCATCATACCCTACCTCTACCCCCAAAAGACTAGGCTTTTTGAGACAAGATACTATGTTGGCATATGCCCAGTTGCTAGCATAATGCCTTGCTTCTAATAAATACTTGCTGAATTTCAGAAGTAAATTCTTAAATCTATAATACTCATGCAATTTCTACAATACAGATTCAACCCCTACTTTTGATGAGTCATATTCATAAGTAAGTTCTATCCTTGAGAAGGAGACAGGAAAACAGCACAAGAGGAGGGGCTCAGCACCATTGTCTATCCATTATTATACTTGTTATTACTCATGACATTTTGAGGCCATGGACTGGTGACATAATTAGACTAGATTCCTTGCCCCACTGTCTCTCAGTCTTTGGCAATTTTCATTTCTATTAATCAGCAGCCTATTGAAGATGAAGTTCTATCTGATGACTCATTGTGATTTTCATAAACTCCACTTAAATTGTATTTCAGAAGGGGAGTTCAAAAGATAGGTGTGCTGTAGGTAAGGCAGTCTCTGCCACTCCAACCCTGACCCCTATTCAGCAGAAGTTTTTGGAATCTAAGGCAGCATGATGTGTGTGTGTGGGGGGGGGGGGGGGGGGGGGGGGGGGGACATAGGCTTGAAGCCAGAAAGCATGAGTTCAATAACTGATTTGGGTACTTATAAACTTCTCAGAGCCTCAATTTCTCACTTATAACATAAAGGTAATGCTACTTGTGTGGCTTACATTACAGCATGACTCTGAGAAATATGCTTTGGAAGCTTTGACTACAGGAGCTGTTAGCAAAACACTGAACAAATTCTCCAAGTCAATTTCTCCCATAACCCCTGTCTGAAATGGTTGGAAATTATAAGCAGTCAGATTTAGACTTGATGTAAGGAAGAATTAAGAAACAAACAGACAAAAAACCTAACAATTGGAACTATTCAAAGATTGGAGCTTCCTCAGGAGGTAGTAGGTCCTTCCTCATTAAAAATTGGATCAATCGATAAAAATTTGCAAAGCACCTACTATGTGCTAGGTACTACACTAAGCACGGGGGATACAAAAGGAGGCAAAAGAAAATTCCTGCCCTCAATAAGCTTACAATCTATTGGAAGAGACAACCTGCAAAATATCCATATCTATCTATTTATCTATCCACACACACATGTACTCACAGAGAGAGATTGAGAGAGAGAGAGAGAGAGAGAGAGAGAGAGAGAGAGAGAATGCTATATAGATGATAAATAGGAGATAATTAGCAGAGGGAAGGCACTGGATAAAGAGGGTTTGGGGAAAGCTTCTTGTAAAAGGTGAGAATTTAAATGAGACTTGAAAGCAGTCAGGGAAGTCAACAGTGATAGCCAAGAAGAAAAAGTGTTCCAGGCAGGAGGGAGCCAGAAGGCCAGTGTCATAGGATCGATGTATATGAGTCAAAGAGTAAGATATAAGAAGACTGGAAAGGTAGGAGGAGGCTGGGCTATGAAGGGCTTTGAAAGCCAAACTGAGCATTTCATATTTGACCCTGCAGGCAATAGGCAGTCGCTGGGGTTTATAAGTTGAGGGCATGAGGGTTGACATAATTGGACCTTTGCTTTAGGAAAATCATCTTTGTGGCTGAATGAAGGATGAATTGGAGTGTGGAGAGTCTTGAGGCAGGCAGACCTGCCAGCAAACTATTACCGTTATCCAGGTGTGATGTGGTGAGGGCCTGTACTTGACTAGTTGTAATGTCAGAGGAGAGAAGAGGGCATAGTGAAGTGGTGTTGCAAAGGTGAAAGTAATAGGCATGGCAACATTGCTCATAGGGTGTGATAGATAGTGAGAAATGCAAGATGTCCCTTAGGTTGGGAGCCTGAGGACCTGGAACAATACTATTGTCCTCTATAGGAATAGGGATGATAAGCAGGGGAAAATTTAGGGGTAAGATAGTGACTTTTGTTTTAGACATATTGAGTTTAAGATGTCTACCAGACATCCAGTTTGAGATATCTGAAAGTCAGTTGAGATGTGAAATTGGATGTTAGCAGAGAGTTTGGGGCAGGATAGATAGATTTGAATATGAAATTGCATCTGATTTGAAAATCATCATCATAGAGACAATTAAATTTATGGGAGCGAATGAGATCACAAAGGGAAGTAATATGGAGGGAAAAGAGCCGAGGGCACAGAACAGATCTCTAGGGGATGCCTAAAGTTAGCAGGTATAATCTGGGTGAACATCCAACAAAGGAGGAGAGCTAGGAGAGAACAGCGTCCTAAAAACCTACAGAGAAGGGAGTATTAGGAAGGAGAGAGTGATCAACAGTGTCGAAGGCTACAGAGAGGTCAAAAAGGATGAGGACTGAGAAATAGCAGCTGGGTTTGGCCACTTGTCAGATCTGGTACAGAAAGGATTTGGATTCTCATTCAGGTAAAGGCTGGAATGGATGGGCACTGAGGTCCCTTCCAATTCTGGGAGACTGTGATTTTGAAAATTGATCTTTTCCTATTCATCTGCCACAAGGGTGGTAAAAACCTTACCTCTACTCTATTATTGTATTAAAATTGTATCATATTTATTTTTGTCCTTGTTTTATCTTCCCAGTAAGATCCATAAAACCAGGGACTGTGTCTGTGTAACTGTGTACCCCTCGACCTGCAGGACAGAGTTCTGCACACAAAAAAAAACACCAAACAAATATTTGTTTAAATGAATTGCTGAATGATAGGCACAGATCAGTTATAAAATTTCTCATCTATTATACTGTAATATTCTTGAATGAGGAGAGTATGAATTATTTATCCTTTTATGATCCTCGGTGGTCTTATTATCTCCATGGGGTAAATGAGTGTCAGAACCTATACTCAAGCAAAAGTTCAATGTTCTTACCACTATTATATTCTGCCTGTCAGAGTGGAAAATTAACTGAACCATCTTAAAATTCATCATACTTCTTAAGGCCTTGGTTTGATGTATAAAATGAGAGTTTGGACTAGTACAAAGGCTAACATTTCTCTCTCTCTCTCTCTCTGTCTGCCTCTCTGTCTCTGTTTCTGTGTGTGTATTTGTGTGTGTGTGTGTGTGTGTGTGTGTGTTTGACAGACCCTGTTGGCAGCCTGGTAAAAACTATAAACCCTTTTAAGAATAATATTTCTAAATAAGTGAATGAATGAAATGCTAAGTTTCAGTTGGAGGTTAATAAAAATAATTTTTTTTCCTCATCCAAGTTCACAGATCCCTGAAAATTATTCATAGAAGCCCTGATGACCCATAGATCTTGAGTTAAGAACCTCAAACTAGATGATTTTTAAGTGAATTTCTAGTCTATGTATTCTATGTTCTATTGTGAATTTTCTGTATTCTAACATTCTACATTCTAAGATCTCAACCATTTCCAGAATTCTGTGTCCTACTGTATGTTTAACCATCCTATATTCTAAAGTTGCTTCTGATTCTAACAACCAGTGTTCTAACCTTCAATAGTCAAAGTTCCTTTCCAGTTGTAACATTATCTGTTCTATTTTCTAACATCCCTTATACTAAGGTCCCTTCCAGTTTGAACAATACATGTAATAACAAGCTATTTTCCAAGGTGGCTTTCTACTCTAGCATTCTATGACATTGACTGCCCCTTAGCTTAAAATATCCCATCAAGCCTGGAACGTGAAAGAACAGGACAGAAGCCTGGAAAAAAGATAAACCAAGCTATAGCTGTTATACTGATATTCAAATGAGTAGAGGTGAGAGAAACATCTGCCACCTCCTCACTCTTCTCTTTGCCAAGCCTGGCTTTCCACTCTTCGGGGACTTAATCAAGCACGCCTAATAAGCTGCTTTCAGTGAACAAGAACTTTTCTGCTGCAAGTGATGATCTGACAATTGTTGTTCTCTGGGCACCTGGAGCTGAGTAACTTTGCCTTCAACAGATGATCTCTCTCTTCACAGGGCAGCAAGGTGTGTGAGTAGGAGGTGAGTGTTAAACCCCCAATTGCATAGTGTCATGCTTTTTTTGCCTTGATATCAGTTTTGCAGTAACTCTTTCCTTCCCAAAGATTTTGGGAAGAGTTAGAGGGAGTCAGAGTCCTTTCAGCGAAAGAAGACTGTAAAATTTGTCAAATTTACTGTCAATCAGTGGGACCAACTAAAGGTAAGTCATATCAAGATCTTACTTCTTAGGAGAGATGAGATAGAAAATTATTAGTTATTGGTAGTGTTCAATTAGATTATCTCCTCTCAGACATGGTATATAAGGGATTACTAATCTGGGGGGGAGTCTGGAGCAGAGGGCCCTTCCAGATCTGGAATTCATTTATTGTGTGCCAAGTGGCACATTAGATTAATGAATGGACTTTGAGTGAGGAACACTTAACTTTGAATCTTGCCTCAGTTGACTCACCTATAAAATGAGGATTATAATAGTATCTAACTCATATTGCTGTTATAAAGAGCAAATGAGATAACCTATGAGAACACTTTGCCAACCTTGAAGATTTAAGCAAGTGTCTTAACCTATATCAATCTCAGTTTCTTCATCTGTAAAATGGGAATAAGAATAGCACCTATTTCATAGGATTCTCATGAGGACCATATGAAATGACATGAAGTGTTTTACCAACCTTAAATAGCTATATAAATGTTAACTGTTATTATCATTAATCTCCCAGTACAGTGCACTATATAATCCCTTAAGAAACATTTGTTGAATTTGTATGTATTGATCCCATAATTAATTCTATTAAGTTTTTCCATGAGCTTTGTCTTCTGACTCCTGAATTAGATTTTGTTGTTGACCTCTGATTCTTTTTCAGACATTCTTATTTCCAATTCTATTTCCTAATTCTGTGTGGAAAAGGTTGGCCTGGGACAGGCAAAAATAGGACCAATGACATAGAGACTGATTTTAGCTCCATGTAAGGGATGAGGAAGAACTTCCTAAATTTCCTAATTAAAACAAATTCTAAAGAATTTGAACAAGTGAAATGCATAAACTCAGAAAGTAGTGACTTCCCTATCACCAGAGGAATTCAATGAGAGGCTAGATGACCATTTAGAAGGAAATTATATGTAGGACTTCTATTTCAGAAAGTTAGCTGAATTTTATGATACCTTCTAACTTTATGATTCTATAAATAAACTTCTACTGGATAATTCCAGTTTTAAATGCTACTACCCAACTTTGAAGGTTTTCTCTTTTTTGTCTTCATTTTCTGCTTTATGAAAAGCCCATGATCTGTCTGTGAGCTGGGATTACAAAGTACATGCCAAGCCTATGAGAAGCAGAGTAGGTTACATCTCATGATTAGGTGGTAGTAAGACATAGAAACATACATAAGAAACCTGAAGGCTAGAGAAATGAAGTAACTGACCAAAGGTTCCAGAGGCAGAAAATATCTGAGCTGGGATTTGAACCCAGGTCTGAGTGAATGGAGCAGGGTACCATTGTGCTGGGAGGTAAGGAACTGAAGTTCATCACAACTGGGAGGTATCTGGGGATAGATATGTGGAATACAAAAAAAAAAACCCACTAATCCCTCCAAAAAATCAAATAGAAGCTCAAGAGTGAGTCTTAGTAGGATTTAGGAAAATGGAAAGCTGAGGGTGCTGGATTAAGTACCAAACTGAGGAGCAGCTTCAGTCAAAAATGTTAGGTATTAAGTCAAGAGGAATGTGCCATCTTTGGCATACACCATCAGGAAGGTGTAGGTCATCCCTTCTTTCACTTAAATAAGAAGAACTCTTAGTTGATGTTATTCGGATGCAGGCAAAAATAAGGATAATTCTTCACATTTCTGTAACACTTTAGAATTGCAAAATCGATCCCTCATAACATCCCTGCAAGGAAGGTAGTACAAATACTGTTCCTATTGGATAACAGATGAAACATATATTTGGAGAAGTTAAATAACTTTCTTGTGAGTACACAGCTACTAAGTGTCTGGATCAAATCTTGAACCCAGATCTCCTGACTCTAATCCAAGGCTTTCTGCACAACACTGCAGTACTATGACAAGTATATCCCCAAATATCAGGCCTGGTGAATATAAAGTAGCATTCATTTTTCATTTTCTATGCCTATTTCAAGTTGTATTTGAAGGGCTGTCATGTAGAAGATGAATTCCATTTCTACTTGGCCCAAGGGTGGAACTAGAAGCAACTCATGAAAATTGCTGAGATGCAGACTTAATCTCAATGTGAGCAAAACCCTCCTGAAAATTAGAGCTCCTCAAATATACAATAGACAGTCTTTGAACTTGGTAACTTTCTTGTCACTGGAAATATTCAAACAAGGACCAGAAAAATAGGGAACAACTACACAGAGGATTCTTCATAAATTACTGGTTGGACTGAGCCTGAGAGGTCCCTTCCACCTCTAAGATTTATGATTCCTTGTAGTTGTTTTTATATTCTAAGATCTGAGGAAAAGGCCTTTGTGATACACGTACACATATGCTTCAAGTGAATAAAATATATTATCACTGACAAAAAGATCATTAGATCTGTTCCCCCTTGACTGTCAAAATCAAACTCAAACTTCCAAAACAGAAATCGTGTCTTTCCACAAAAAAAATCAAAAACACAAAATCATCTCTCCTACTAACTTCTTTATTTCTGTTGAGGGCTCACATTTTCCAGGCAACCAGGTTCACCAACCATATCAAGTTTTCTCAGCCCTACCCTTTATGTCACTCACCATGTGCAAGGCATTAACAAGGTTTATTAATTACACGTTTTGCATCCAACCTCTTCTCCTACTCATATCACAACCAATCTGTCCAAAACTTCACATTTTCTCACCTGGAATACTAAAATTTATCTTTCAATTCCTCTTCTTTCATCAACTCTCTTGCATCTCCAATCTCTCCATTACAAAACTACCAAATCACTAGTCTGAAAGCTCCTTTTTTACTTTAAATTACTTTCATATTTAAAGGTTTTCACAATTTGATTACATTCTATTTTTCAGAATTGCCTGTGTAGCAGTAATCTCCTATTTTTCCTGCTTCTGCTTGAAGACATCAGGAGATGAGGAAGTTTCTAAGACCAGCAACCATCTCTTGGATATTCGAAGACCTCTAATTTGTAAATGGATTTTGCTCACATTGATTACTTATTTCTGTTCTCCTCTTCACATACTCTATAATATAGTTAAACCAGTCTATTTCCTTTTCTTCATTATAACTGCATTCTGTCTCCTGTTTCTGTGTTATTCCGCATTCCTGGAATATTCTACATCGGAGGCATCATATTAAAATAGAAACATGGATCACTGTTCCATACATATGTATCCCTAAAAGCTGTGTATTGACAGCTTTAAAATGTGATATCATGTGTGGTTTTTGAAATTTGTATGTCATTTGTTAAATATTTTTCAGTTACATCCTGATCCGATTCAGGTCACACTCAGGGAGTTTGGGGCCACATGTGGCCTTCAATCCACACATTTGAAACCTCAGCCCTACATTATCATGCCTGCTACTTGGAACTTCAAGCTCTCTTGAAGCCTCAAGCTCATGATGCCTCCTTCAAGACAATGATCTTGACTTTCCCAGTTTGCTTGTTTCACATTCCACTCCCTCCTATCACTGCACATTTCTTCTGTATATATGCTATCTTTAATTGTCTGCAAACATGTTGTATTCCTTAGTAGATTTAATGGTAATGGGGATTTGAAGATATTCCCTGACCCTTGTCAGCAAACAGATACTTTTTCAAGTTTTCAAGTTTCAAGTTTTCAAGTGTTTCAAGTTCATGATTGTATCAAGTATTAAGATCCAGAACTTGTGAATCCCACAGTTGGAAGAAGTTGCTGATGTAACAGGAAGGGGCAGAGCAGGGTGAAACTAATACCATATATAAGGAAAAGCCCAAGATAAGAGAGCCAGAATTGCTGAGAGAAAGAGAACTGCTAGGGTCCTGAGAACTTCTGGGAACTGCTACAAATTGAGAACAGAACTTGTGGCAGAACAGAGAACTGAGAAGAACTGAGAAGAGAATTGAGAAGAACTGAGAAATGAGAAGAGAGGAGAACTGGGAGGAAGAGTGACTGTGGGGCCAATACTTTGTCTGTCTGTTTTGATGTTACTTTGTCAGATTCATCTGTTGATAGAGGATGTTGCTGTTGTTATAAAATTCGGATCTTGCTGCTGGTTCAGAAGCCCTGAAAGAGGATTTTCTTGTTGTATGATTACAGAAACCCCGAAGGAGGGTCTTACTGATGTTTTCAGAGGTCCTGGGGCAATACTGATGATTTGTGTTGATTCCTCAGACCTTGTTGTTGGGGTTGATTTTAGAGTCAGAGAATGAATTGATGAGGATGCCAGCAACATCCATGAATGTTATTGTGGCTTTGTTAAGCTTTGTCTTCCCAGGAACAAAAACTGTGAAGTACTTGAGGTAGACTAGACACTGTGAGCTTCAATACGGAACAGGAACTGCATAAGGAGCTGGACAGGGAACCAAGAGCTGTATGTCTTTGAACTCAGGTGACAGTTGGATAGATTTGGGCAGGAGCTGGGACCATGGAAGGGGAATCATAGAATCTGAGAGTCTGCCTCAAGTCAAGATGAAAAGACCTCTCCTTGGGTATTTAATGTAAGCTGAGAAGACCATGATTTACTGTGACCTAGGGGTGGAGAACTTTGACCTTTACTCTGATAGAAGAACTTTGGCCATTTAGATGATTGAGTTAAGGACTTTTTGAGTTAATGAATTAAGAAGAAAGAAGACTTTTTGACTGAAGAGATTAAGACAATGTGATCTAGGGGTGGAGAACTTTGACCTTTGTACTTTATGATTGAATTAAGGACTTACTAAATGATTGAGTTACTAAAACAAAAAATACTTTGTCTAAAACTGTGTGACCTCTTTGGTGAAAACTATGTGGCCATTTGAGTGATAAGTTGTTATGCCATAACATTGTGAATGCTGTACTTTGATTTCTGTGAATGTTTTGTCTTAGTTTGATACTGAATAAATAGAGTCCACTCTACTGTGTAATCAGAATCTTGAAGCTGTCCACAGCAGTAGTCCTCTGGAAAGCTGCTTGTGCTTGGCTTTACAGTAGAGAATAACATTTATGAGGTCAAGGATCATCCCCTTTGTGAATATGGATCCCTAGTGCTTATCATTTTACCTGACACATATTAGGCACTTAATGAATATTGATTGATTGATTGATGTCCACTTATCCAAGCATGGCACTGTGATAGTAATGGCAATTAAAGATTCCCCTGTATTGGCTTGGTTTTTAAATCGATTGTGTTAAAACCCAGAGCTTGTTAATCCCACCTGTGCGATGGACTCGTTGATGTGAAAAGAAAGTCCTGAACTGGGAGGAGCTGGTGACGTAGATTTGGAGAGACAAGAGAGAGGCGGAAGATCTTTTTGGAAGCAGCACCTCGTGGAGAGAGAGAGACTAAGAGAATTGCTGGTGGCCGCTTTGAATTGCCCTGGACTTTTGAGACCTGCCCCCTGAGCTGCCAAGGACTGAGGAGACATGGCTGTTTTGCAGGTACTTTGTCTGTCTGTTTTGATGTTATTTTGCCAGATTTGTCCACTGGTGAAAGACTGTCCTGTTGAAGAAGTCCTGGAACCTGGCATTTGGTTAAGAAGCCCTAAGACTGTCCTGCAGACAGAGAGTGAATACTGTCCACTGGTGAGGGACAGTGCTGTTGTTGCAGGGGTCTGGAGACTGTCCTGCAGACAGAGTGAATACTGTCCACTGGTGAAGGACAGTGCTGTTGTTGCAGGGGTCTGGGAGCCTTTCTGTTGGTTCAGAAGCCCTGAAGAAGGATTTTCTTGTTTTATGTTTACAGAAATCCTGGGAGAGGGCTTTGCTAATGTGTTCAGGGGTTCTAGGACTGTTCTACAGACAGAGGATGAATTCATGAAGGGACTGGCAATGTATCTTATGGCCTTGCTAAGCCTTGTCTCCCCAGGAACTAAGATTGCTGAGAACTTGCCTCGTGTCAAGATGAAGAAAAGACCTCCATTTGGGTATTAAGTGCTGTGTTTAAACTTGATGTAACTCTGGGGTAGATTCAATTTTGATCCAGGGGTGGGGAACTTTTGACCTTATGTTTGGAAACTAATCTCCATTTGAGAAGAAGGGCTTTGTGGTGGACTTAATTAAGGTATAGCCTAGGGGTGGAGAAGTATTTAGAACAGAGACTTTGTAATTGATTGAATGATTAGAAGGTCCTGAGGTGGGGTAGTGCTTGGAGATTATTTAATCACACTTAGTAAATGCTGTATTTGAAATGATGTCATGTTTTGATCTTCTCTGTTCTTGGTTTGTCACTGAATAAAATGGAGAGCACCTATGCTGGTATTCTGAACCTTGGGAAGTTGCCTTTCTTTTGGCATTACATTACAGGCACCCACTATCTTAAATAGAGGATTAGACAAAACACCCAACATTTCGCTGTCATTAATAATTATTGAACCATAGACATTTGGAATTGTAAGTAGCCAAAGAATGTAATATGTCAAAATCTTTGTCATTGAACATTAGGCCTGGAAAAGACTTTAGGAAATGGAATGTTAGAACATAGAACAGAAACCACTGAAGCTGGAAAGGGCTTTGGAGAATAGCAAGTTATAACAAAGAATATGAGTTAGAAGGGTACTTCTGGAGATAAAAGGGCACAGAGGACCAGACATGGAAGAGACTTTCATCGCCATTTAGTTTTGTTCTCTTTTTTTAGAGATGAGGAGTTTTAGAGATATCATGTGAACTGCCTGAGGCCAAAACTAGTCAGAATCAGGGGTGATACTTTCAATACTCTAATTTCCCTTTAGCTGATCATTGGACCTGGGAGAGTCAGGGTGGAGCAATGAACAAAATCCTGACTATATTTTTATATTAGTATCAAAACTTTCACTATTCCCAAAAGCTTATAAAAACCATGCATACTCTTTGACCTAGCAAGTAGACAATACTAGATCTGTATCCAAAAAGAGATTTAAAAAAGGAAAAGAAAAAATGACCTCTACGTACAAAGATATTTGTAACAGTTCTTTTCTGGGGGCAAAGAAATGGAAATTGAGGGGATGTCCCTCAATTGGGGAATAGCTGAACAAATTGTGGTATGTGATTGTGATGGAATACTATTGTGCTACAAGAAATGCTCTCAGAAAAACCTGGAAAGACTTGCATGGGCTGATGCAAAACAAAATGTACTGTGTACAAAGTAACAGCAATTCTGTTAAATTATCAACTGTGAATGACTTCATATTTTCAACAATATGATGATCCAAGACAACTTTGAAGGACTTGTGGTGAAATGCTATCCATCCCCAGAGAAAAAACTGATGGTGTCTTAGTACAGATTGAAGCATATGTTTTTTACTTGTTTTTCTTGAGGTTGGTTTGTTTTGTCTATGTTTTCTTTTACAACATGACTATCATGGAAATGTTTTGCATGACAACACATGTATAACCTATACTGAATTGCTTGCCTTCTCAGTGAGGGGAAGTGGGGAGGGAAGAAGGGAAAGAATTTGGAACTCAAAGTTTTAAAAAACAAATATTAAAATTGTTTTTACATGTAACTGAGGAAAATAAAATCCTAAATAAAATGAAGAAAATAATAAAAAAAAGTTTAAAAAGGAATTCTACTAAGCATTCCTGATGAAAAGAGAAAAAAAACTATCAGAGATGTAAACAAGAATGTGTTTTTGACTCAGCCTTCTCTTCACCACAGTGTAACTTAAGGTTATTCTTTTTACCTTTAATTCTGTGGGATGTGCAGGTCACTTCACCTGTTCTTTCAGAACAAAAAAAAAAAAAGCCACAACAAAAATAACATCCCAGCACTTAAGTATTCTGGATACATACTAGACCCACTTTACTAAACAAAGGCTATGGAACACTGGGGTTGTTTACTGTTCTCTCTCGTGATTCTACTGCTCCTAACCTTGTCGTATCAAAGGATTTTATTTAGGAAGAAAAACTTCTATAGCAGATTACGTGTTTTTCAACAACACAAGTGACTGAAAGGTTAAGGGAATACAAGATCCCACTGAGCTTTTTTTTTTGTTGACTATTTAAAAAAAGTGTTTTATTTGGTAGAGCAGAATGCCTCCCCATAGAGGTTCTTCTTCAATAAGTTGTTTCTAAGATATGTCAAAAATAATAGATAAAACCCCAAACTGATAAAAAGTCAAAGGATCTACAGGCATAATTTTCAAATAAGAAGTTCATCAAGTTTCCATTTGGAAAAATACTCCAAACCCTAATATTTAGGGAATGCAAATTTAAGTAGTTCTGAATTTCTACCATAAGCACATTAGATACAGCCAAAGTTGACAAAAAGTTAAATAAAATCATTGGAGGGTTTACAATCAAATAGGAATATTAACATACTCTTGGTAGAAATATAAATTGGTCAGGTCACTCTAGAAAGCAGTTTGAAACTATATTCCAAAAGTTAGAAAACAATTTATACCTTGACCCAACAATAGCACTACTAATCCTATATCTCAAACGAATTAAAGAAATAGGAAAGTGACTAACAAGTACAAAATATATACATATACAAATCCATCTACATCTCTCTCTAACTGTATCTATCTATATGTGTGTGTGTATTTACATGATATTTGCAAGGATCACAAAAATCCTCGGTTTATGAAGGTTATGCCTATCAATATTTACTCTATTAGAAATTGAAACATAAAATTATGCATTTATTAATGTATTAAAATAAAAATAATAATTCCCTATAAACAAACTTTTATTTTATTAAAGAGAATTATATTTCCAAAAAAAGAATGACTTTGTTTTATATAGTTTTGTGCAACTATCTTTAATATTTGCCTTTATAGAAGACAGGTGAATTCTCATAATTGCTTCTGTTGTTTGGGTTGAAGTATATGAACAAAATATAGACTCACACTCCTATGTAGTTGGAAAAGGGAGTATTTTAATTGGTAAATAAAATTTTAATAGTATTTTGAAAATAGCTACCTTTGATCTTGAAAATGTCCCATGCACCCTTGGCTCACAGAATATACTTTGAAACCACTCGTTCAGAGGTTCCTTTCCTGTTGAATGGATTCCCCTGTTAAGGGAGTTAAGAAAGGGCACTGACAATGACTATACATGAAGAAATGACTATACATGTTATCTGCATTCCCGGGAGAAGAAAACAGCATTTTTTTTCTAGTAAAATGAATAGTAATATGAAGTTTTAGGACTAGTTTTCATAGGGAAAGAAAATGAATGATATTGGCAAGAAACTGGGGCAATCAGCCCTTACCTCATTCACATGTAAATTATTATATACCTCCTCTCGATGTAGATAACATTTTGTATTTTCCCAGGCACACCTCTGTGTTTGCGTACATACATACATGTATATTTACTATCCATCCATCTATCTATTATCTATCTATCTATCTATCTATCTATCTATCTATCTATCTATCTATC
>NW_027187460.1:10684322-10688355 GCF_028583685.1 Petaurus breviceps papuanus | reverse complement strand
ATCTATCTATCTATCTATCTATCTATCTATCTATCTATCTATCTATCCATCCATCCATCTATCTCCTCCATATATCCTCATTTTCATTCTGTCTGAAAAAGTCTGTGGTCTGCCTCAGATTATACAATATTTACCTGTGTTTCAAAACACAGAAAAGTACTACCTCCTCCATAGAGGCCTCCTTGGTGTCCCAGCAACATTATTTCTCAAAACTCTCAAAGAACTCTGAACCTCTCCTATGGTAACTTTCAGCTTGCATTTTGCCCTGTGTAGCCTTGTCCAAAGTCCCAAGACTGTCAGTTCCTTGAGTGCAGGAACTATGTCTTTTTCATCATTGTCTCCTTCCCAGCAAAATGAACAATGCTATGAATGAAGCAGACATTCTATATAAATATTTGCTGAATGTTTCTTTTTTTTTTAAGCAATTGGGGTTAAGTAACTTACTCAAGGGTACATGGCCAGTTTTTGGGTGTGGGTGTTAAGTATCTGAGGCCGGAACCAATCCCGGGTCCTCCCGACTCCGGGCCGGCACTCTTACTCACTGAGCCACCTAGCAGCCCCAAATGAAGGGATTGGATGAGATTAACTCTATTTTATTTTATTTTTTTGGAAGGCAATTGGGGTTAAGTGACTTGCCCAAGGTCACATGGCTAGTTTTTGTGTTAAGTGTCTGAGGTCAAATTTGAACTCAGGACCTCCTGACTCCAGGGCCTGCTCTATTCTCTGTGTCACCTAGCTGCCCCTTGAATGTTTCAATAAATTAAGTAGCAAATCTCAAAAATCTAAAGTCTTGGTTTCTGGTATTGTTTCTGCCATTAACTTGTATGACTTCCCAGAAGTCGCTGGGATCTCTCCAAGTTTTACTATGGTATATTCAAAAATCTCTTTCAGTTTTAACTGTCTATATTCTATGCTCTAGAACTGGAAACAGGTACTAGACCTTTGATTTCATTCATACAGGAGACATGCTTAAAAGGAAACTCCTTCTATAAACACAGGCCAGCATCTTATCATAGTCTTGGATTGTTGCATGCAAGACTGAGAAGTCATTTGCTTATGGTAACAGAGTCAGTATGTGTCAGAGATGTGATTTTAACTCAGGTCTTCCTGGCTCTTGGACCAGCTTTACATCCACTACCCCCTATAGTTTTTCATTCTATTTTCCAATGTTTTGTTTTTATTTTATTGTTTCTTAGCTTTAACATTCTATGTTCTAATACTCATTCCAAATATTTCTTCTGGTTCTGACATTCTGTATTCTATGCTATGATACACATAGGTAAAGGGAATGTAATGGCTAGCAAAGTAGTTCTTTGCTGCTTGTTTCAGCTATTCAAGTGCTGTTGAACCTCATCTTCAATTGAAACAAGATGAAAGAAGCCTTTACTTGAGTACTCTATATTGATTGAGGAGATTGTGATGTTCTGAATTATATGTTTTGTTTAAGACTATGTGGCCACCTTGGAAATAATTTATGCTATATCGTTGTGAATGTTGTGCTTTAGTTTCTTGAATGTTTCGCTTTAGTTTACAGCTGAATTAATAGAGTTCACTATACTATGCAATTAGATCCTTCACATTATTCACAGCAGTAGTCCTCAGGAGAGCTTCTCATGATTGGCTTTAAAGGGAGTACTTCCAGAATATCCCTAAGATAAATACTAGTATTTAATAATATTGAAAGATAGTGTTGTGTCTTTTGTACCAATTTTTTAAAACCTACATCACTTGGCACAGGCTTTTGTTCTTTCTGGTCCTCACCCCAGTTAATTATACTATACCTACTTAGATAACATCATATTCAGTAAAGCACCCGCGCATAGGCTCAATTAAATAATTGCGTCCATAGGCTCAATTAAATAATTCAAGTCAACAAACATGTTATATACAACCTCTATTACAGGTCATAAAGACCCATTTAATTTATAAAAGGTATTTTCAAAACATTTATAACAGGATATATTAATCAATTATGAAGGATTTATCAAGTATATGTATAATACTGTCCTAAGAGCTAGGGAAGCAAAGATAGAAATGAAAGTTTCTAATTTCAAGGGGCTTAGCTTCTAGATGTTAATTGACTTCTAGAAGAAAACACCAGAGAGAGGCAGCATTGTTCTGTGGAGTTTACATAACATTGACCTCTAGTCAGGAAGAACTATATTAAGTTCCATATTGGTTATGTTACTCTGAGCCAATCACTTAACCTTTCCATACTGTCTGAAAACTCGACAAGGCTTTAAGTTGCATTGAAAACATCAATTGGTATTGATAAAGAAAGTTACTTGCACAGGATTCCTCATACTAATAAAATCAAAGATCCAATTAATAATGATGATGATAATGATGATGATGCAGGCGAAGTGCTGGCTAGTTGGAAATTATATCTCAAATAACAATAAAGTTAATTTTATAAAGAACCATAATATTTTGAATTAATTTATATATTTAATTATATTTATATTTTATTATATATTATACATGTAATTTAATTATATATATAATTTACATTATCTCTTATTTGTTCTTCACATTAAAAACCTGTAAATTAGTTATTTTTATTCCAATTTTACAGATGAAGAAACTGAGTCTAAGAGAGGTGAGTTGACTTGCTTAGGATTACACAAGTAATAAATGTGTCAGGTGGGATTTGAATTCAAGTCTTCTTGATCAGGGATCCAGCAATCTATTAACAGCAGCATCTATCTGCCTATTAACCATGTTAATTTGAAGAAAATAAAGGCCATCGAAAGTTTATATACAAAGGCAGGAATGTGAGGTAAATATATATGGGCAGGATTCAGTATTATCTAATCAAAAATTACTGAACTAAAAGTTTAAAAACTTGGGTCTTTATCCCATTTCCCCCACTTATTAGCCATTTGACTGTAGACAAACTGTTCTCTGAACCTTAGTTTCCTGCTCTCACAAATAGAATACCATTTTTTCTCTGATTCGCACACAAGTTTATTTCATTGTTCAAATTAGATAATACATTTGTTTTTGCCTTAAATGCCAGTTATTTGTTAAGCTACTCAAAGAGCAGATCTAATCTTGCACATGACCAAAAATTCCATTACTGATTCAGCAGAGGGAGGTTTTTTGTTTTGTTTTCTTTTTTTTTTTTAATCAAGTTACTACTATCATCTATTCTCTGAATTAACTAATTGGCTCATTTAACAATTATTATTAAACTCATAATATGTGCCATACAGGGTCATTCATTCATTCATTCCACTAAGCATTAGGAGAGAAAAAACTCAGATAGCTGACCTCTTGGAGCTTACAGGTTCATGGGGTTTCATGCCAAAGCAATATGGTAAGGTCAATACCATGATGGGCTTAGAATTGAGAAGACCTGGGTTTGATTCAATACCTACTAGTTGTCTGAAAATTTGCAAGCAAAATCACTAGAAGCCCTGATTTCCGTATATTTAAAATGGAAATGACAAGATTTAAATTGTCTACCTCAAATTCTTTTGTGTGGGATTATTTACATTAAGCATTTTGAAAATCTAAGCTAAATGTCTATTGTGATGATGGTTGTTATGATTACCAGGTTAAGACGAAAACCGATGTTTCAACGTACATATTATTTGATAAGTGCATCAAAAAAAGTGGAAAACAAAGTTCAATGCAAGTCCCAGAGTAAAGGTTGTTACAAATTGTTAGGGCACCAGGGAGGGCCTTGTAGAGGAGGGCTATTCTCAGTTCCCATATTTCTTGACTTCTTTGTAAACAGAATATTGTTAACTACCTAATCCTCCCGGATACTTTATCCTCCCTTCAATTTCACATACCCCTCAGTCTAGGTACTCCCTCTCTCTGTAAGACCAACAGTCAGTTTATTTTGTTGGATCATTATTCAATGTGTACTCCAAACATTTGTGTCCTTCAATGTTTTCTCCTGAGCCCTCTTTCCTCTTCATCTGCCTCTGTCTGTCTCTTTTTCTCTCTCTGTCTCTGTCTTTATCTATGTGTATGTATATATATATATATATATATATATATATATATATATATATATATATAT
>NW_027187460.1:10626567-10684312 GCF_028583685.1 Petaurus breviceps papuanus | reverse complement strand
TATATATATATATATATATATATATATATATATATATATATATATATTGTTTGTAATCTGGAAAAGTCATCCTCATGAGTTCAAATCTGGCCTCAGAAACTTACTACCTATGTAACCCTGGGCAAGTCACTTAACCCTCTAAATGAACTGAAGAAGGAAATTGAAAACCACTTCAGTATCTTTGCCAAGAAAACCCCAAATGGGGTCATGAACAGTTGGAAATTACTCAACAACAAAATTTTTGTTTTTCTATCTATGTATCTCTCATCTATGTATGTATATACCTGGGTATCCATCTATCTACCTATCAATCTTTATTTCATTCTAAATAATAATATATATTCTATGAGATTGCTGACTGCCTGCTGAAATTCAATTACTGGAAGTTCCATAAGCATCTCAAATTCAATATGTCCAATATAGTCAGTCATTCAACTGGCACTGAAGGGAGACCATTCCAGGGATGGGGAAAAGCCAGTGAAAACAGATTTGAGAGATGGAGTATCTTGTTAAAGGAACAGCAAGAAGACCAGTTATCCTGGATTACACAGTATGTGGAGAAGAGTGAAGTATAAGAAGTCTGGAATTTAGGAAGGGACCTGGTTATAAAGGAAAATGAAAGCCAAACAGAGGATTTTACATTTGATTTGGGACATAATAGGGATTCAATGGAATTCATTGAAAGGGGAGAGGATGATATGATAAGACCTGAATTAGATAGAATAAACGAGGATGGATTGGAGTGGGGAAAGATGAGGCAGGGGGGCCAACCAGCAGAGTAATTCAGTAGTTTAGATACATTGGAATGACAGCCTGCATCAGAGTAGTTGTGTTATCAGAGGAGAGAAGAGAATGTATGCAACAGAGGTTAGCACATACCTATATCCCCCTCTAACTTCACCATTATTTTAAACTTGTCTGTGTCGATGAAGGGCTATAATAACACTTAATTCCACAATCTTGGAGAATGCTTCTTGAGTCTTCCCTTCGTCTCATCCCTCATATGCAAAGTATCAAGTCTCATGAGGTTTTTAATTACAATGTACCTACTAGCTAAGGTGACTTCTGTTTCTTTGCATGTTTTATTTGTTGGTCTGTGTATTGAACGCGGTTTCTCAGCTCCTCTTATGAAAGGCAATCAGGGATCATGAATGAATGATGTGGAGATTTAAGGAGGAAGGAAGATGAAGGCTTTGAGACCTCAGCTCAGTGGTGACAGTGACTTGTTTGTATATAGAGTAGCTTTTCATATCCTAACTTTGAAGAAGTCAGTGTCTCTACAGTAGGTATTAGGAGGTAATGAAACTGAGGTGCTTAATAAACAGAATATATGCTTCTAAAAATAAATAAATAAGCTTCTGTCTCTAAAATATCACATTGATTCCTTTCTCTCTACTCACAAGGTAGACCAAAGTTTTATCACCTCTTGCTGAGACTTTTACAACAGCCTTCTATTGTTCTCCAAACTTCTAATCCCTCCCTAGCCCAATGCAGCCAATTTTTTACTACCAAAGTACAAATTGGACCATGCTTCTGTGGGTCCCCATTATTGCTTCTAGGACCATAGGATATAATACAAACTCTTCCGCTTCTCAGCTGAAGCCTACCACAACGACTTCAGTGCACTTTTCTAGCCTTATGCATAAGAGTACCTAGGGGCACAGCAGATAGAACTCTAGACCTGGAGTGAGTAAAACCTGAGTTCTTTCCTCAGACAGTTTCTAGATGGGTGATCCAGAGTAAGTCTCTTAATCTCTGCCTGCCCCAATTTCTTGTAAAATGGTGATGCACCTGCCCCCTGGAGTTATCATGAAGATAAAAAGAAATATTTGTAAAGTGATTTGTAAACCTTAAAGGGCTATATAAATGTGAGATATAATTTTTATAATTAGTATATTATATACCCATATAATTTATTATATATGTAATATTAATATGATTTTACATAATTAATAATTTGGAAAGGAGAGATAGAATACTAACACTCTAAGGATATCAGGAAAGGCATCCTGTAGGCAAAAGTTCACATTCCAAACTTTGATGGAAGCTATGGATACTTCTAAGAATCAGAGGTAGAAAGGGTGTTCTATCTTTATGGTTCCTGACAATATTATTAAAGGACAGTACACACTTATTCATGTGTTCCAAGTTATTTGTGCTTCTTGGGTATATTATTATTATTTTAATCTAAATATATTGATGATTTCCTTATCATTACACACCAGTACCATTAGATAACAGCCCTCATCCCCACCCCTCTGGGAGACAACCTGTGCAAACTTGAAAAACAAGTAGGAAAGTTTAGTTAGACTATAGAATTCATGGAGTAGTAGTAGAATTAGAAAGTGATAGTGGAACAGTATTCCCATTCATGAAGATGAGCTGCTGTCTAATGAAAAGAATCCATAGTTTCCTTCAAAGTTCCTCTTGTGAGTTATTGCCTGCAATAGTGGTGTCAAACTCAAATAGAAATGGGGCCACTAAGCCATACATAAGTATTCCTATGGGCTGCATACTGTCTTAGAAAATCATATATCAACACTATCTATATTTTATTGTATTTTAATCTATTTTGTTAAATATGTCCCAATTATATCTTAATCTGGTTTGGTTCATACGTGGCAGTACCTTTGTGGTTGACACCTCTAGCCTATAGGAAGCCACTCCTGAAACTTTTTTTAAAGCAATTGGGGTTAAGTAACTTGCTCAAGGTTACATGGCCAGATGTTTCTGGGTGGATGTTAAGTGTCTGAGCCCGGATTCCATCTCCAGGTCATCCCAACACTGGAGCCGGTGCTCTTACTCACTGTGCTACCTGGCCACCCCCTGAAACTTTTTAAAGCATTAGTTTCTTTGTCTCTCTCTCTCTCTCTACTAAATTACCATATATAAAATTATCTGCTTATGTGTTCTATTGTCTCAAAGGAATACAAACTTCTTAAAGATGGAAACTAGCTTTGTTTACTTTTTTATTGTTTGCTTTATAAATCATGTACATAATAGTACTTTACACGTAACAGGTGCTTAGTTAATAGTCATTAGATTAGATTGAATTGGATTAGATATGGTTTTTTAAATTGTCACATTTTGGGGGTTATAAAAAAGAATAAAATGTGGTCCCTGCCTTCTAGAGACCTAATAACTTATGGAGAAATAAATGCAACTTACAAGAAAGAAGTAAAACATCATAAAAGACATTTGCAACATACAACTGAGTGAATGCAGTGCTCAAATGAAAGTCACAGAAAGCCAACTGTGAAGGCACAGAAGGTCATTTTTCTATATGTTTAAAGGAGGCAGAGAATGTAGGGTGGAAAAACTGGAGGGAGAAAATGCTATTTTCCCTGAGCTCTGATCGAAAGCTAGAGTATTAAAAGTGGAAAGAAATGGTAAGCGTCTTTCATCTGGGAAAATTATATGAACAAATACTTGGAGGGGGCAGTCATGTTGGCATGGGTGAAAGACTTGGAATAACTAGGCCTGATTGAAGTGGGTATTTTTAGTGAGTAAAAGTTGGAGAAAAGATAGGGAAGGAAGGCTAGAGCCAGATCGTCGTTAGCCTTGACTTACAGGTAAAAAAAAAATTGTTTTCTATCTCATATGTTATAGGGAGCCACTGAAGATCTGACAAGGGGGAAATGACATAGATCCAAGTTTGGGGGAAATTCTAGGAGCAGCTATACACAGTACAGATTGAACAATGCAGTAACCAGAAGCAGCAAAAACCAGGCTGGAGGTTATTGCAACAATCCAGGCAAGAATCTATGCTAGAGTAGTGGTAACAGAAGTAGAAATCAATTAATGAAGTTATGTTTCTTTCAAAGGAAGAAATCCCATCTGGCGATTGATAAAGGAAGACCAAAGGAGATGCTAAACATTTCACCTGGGAAATGAAAGAATTCTGGCTTTAATAACAGTTAAGGATATGCACCTAGTTTGAGGATGTATATGGAAAGAGCTAGTGGGAGAGCTGTGATTTCCAGTCACTTGTAAGTCCAACATAGCAAATGGAGCTAATACCTACCTCTGAAAAGAGAAAACTGAAATAAATGAAATATTTATTGCTAAGTAATAATCTCCCATTTCTAGAGATATGTTTTACAGTTTACAGAGCATTTTCCTCTTAACAGCACTATGAAGGAGTTAGGGAAAATACTATTATTAATTTTTTTTTACAAATGGGGAAACTGAGGATTGGAGGAAAATGAGTGATTTGTTAGAACAGGGACCAGATCTAAATCTAGTTCTTTCTCCATGTACCATTCTATTTCTACTCTATTGAATTGCCTCCTTCCCAATTCCAATTTATCATTTCCTGCTCCTGTACTAAGATCACATATTAGCATCTTTCTGAAACAATGACCAAAAATTATGTGGCATCAGGTCCTTACTGAAAACCACTTTATAAATCTGAAGACCTAACTCAGCAGAAAAGTAAAAAGCCAGTCCAGAGCCCAAATTATGCAAGAGCAAGACAGAGATTTTTTAGTTAATTTAGTTTCTTAAGTGCAGCTGCCATCTAAAATCTCATCATTGTGAAGAAAATCTAATAGGTCAAACAATGCTTTCTTGAATACACGTTTGCTGCAGTCTAATCCATACTCATCTTTCATCCTATGCATTTTCAACAGGACCTATCACTGGAGTCCTGTGACAGGGTTAAAAGCATATACCAAAATGGGGACAGAGCCCAGTATCCCCAGTCAGTTGGAGATAGAGCATGGTGGATGCTATCTTTAAAGCCACTTGTGAGGAGAGAAGGGAGAAACGGAGCACTGAGAGTCAAGAAAACTTACGTTCACATCTAACTTCAGATACTCATGATGCTGGTAAATCACTTAGCCTCTCAGGGCCTCCATTTTCCTCATCTGTAAAATGGGGATAATAACTACTTATTTCACAGAGTAATGAGGTTCAAGTGAGATACATATGTAAAATGCTTTATAAACCTTAAAAAGCTGCATTACTCCCCACCTCCCTGCCACATATACACCCCAAGCTGCGAGGGCCTCCCCTTCTTTTTTTTTTTTTAAAGCAATCAATCTGGGTTAAGTAACTTGCTCAAGGTTACACGGCCAGTCATTTCTGGGTGTGGTGCTAAGTATCTGAGCCCAGATTTGATCCCCAGGTCATCCCGACACTGGAGCCAGTACTCTTACTCGCTGTGCTACCTGGCCGTCCCAAGGGCCTCCCCTTCTAAAGGAGTATTCTTTTCACACTGTTTCCTGTTTATACCTAATTGCTTCCTTTTTTATATCTCACTAAAATATAAGCTCCACAAGGGCATCTGGCACATTGTAAATCAGGAAAAATAAAGTTTTAAAAAGACATGGAAAGACTTGTTTAAACTCATATAAAGTTGAAGGAACAGAACAAGCATAACAGGCTTTAACATCAATATTGGAAAAACAAATGATTCTGAAAAACTTAAGAAATATGATTAATTAAATGGCCAACCATGATTCCAGAGTACAGATAAGGAAGAGCAGCACCCATTTCATAACAGAAAGATGATGAACTAATATGCAGAAGAAGAAAGCACATTTCTAGGTATGATCAATTTGAATATTTATTTTGTTTGACTGTGTTTATGTGATATAGAGGTGCTGTAATTTTTTAAATCCTTTTTTCCCCAGTGAATGATGGATGGGGTGATGCAAAGAGGCAAAAAACAAAATGCTTAATGACTGTTAATTAATTTTCCTCTACTGCTTTTTTTTTCCTTTTAAAACATTTGTTACAAAGGGTGTCTTGGACACAGGTGACAGGAGAGAAGAGAGAGACATTTTTAAATGGGTAGGGCATAAAAACAAAAGACATCAATAAAAGTAAAATAGCTCTTTTTTTAGAAAGCTATATAAAAAAACAGCTATTAATTATTACTGGCCATACCACATGAGGAATAGTTGGAAAAACTAGAAAGGAGAAACCATAAGCAGCAGCTTAAAGTGTTTGAAAGGCTACCATTAAGAAAAGGATTTAGTCTTACTCTGCTTGGTCCCAAAGAACAGAACCAAAAAATGTAGGTTGTAGTTAAAGAGAGGAAGATTTCATCTTAATGCTAAAAATGAACTTCCTAATAATTAGATGCATACAAAAGTAGAATGGGTTTGTTCATTATCCTCTGCAATGCCATAATTAGTAGCTGTTAGAATGGGGATAACAGATGTGGAAGAGCCTGCCCTTCCCCCTCGCCCAACGACCTACAGTAGATATTTGCCTAGAAGATCACAGACTAAATATACTGTATCCTCTTATGGGCACAGGGCAGGTATCTAATTGATTCAGTATTATGGAATCCAAAGAAGAACGTAGAGGTCTATTTGTTTATTTAAAGGGAATTCTCGACTCCTTTCCAGTGGCAGTGTTTTTAATGTGGATAACCAGGGTGAGACTTAAGGAAATAGATCTAATAAAAGAAATATGACCTAGTTTGGGATCTAGTTGGACTTTTAGTCATGAAAGAGATTACATAGATTGGGTCCTTGACTTTCTGCTTGTATTCCTTGTACTCCTATATTATTAAGATAGGAGTAGCCTGGTAGTTTTCTTGTTACTTATCTTTCCTGACTGGTACCAAGGAAATAGGAACCCTTTATCCATTTTGGCCTTACTAGTTTTCCTGGATTTAGATTTGTTCTCACGGGGAGAGAGACCTGGCTCTACACATTTCTCTGTCTCTCTGTGTCTTTGCCTCTGTCTACCTCCCTCTCTCCCTCTTCCTGACACTGTCTGTGTCCCTCAATGTCTCTCTCTGTCTCTCTCATTCTCTCTGTTTCTCTGTCTCTATCTCTGTGTCTCTCTGTCTCTCATTCTCAGCAGAAAGGTTGACAGTGACTATTGTCATCACATCTTCTTTGCAAATTCATGCCAATAGATTATTCATCCATTTACTTATCTATTTATTTATCTGTCCATCCATTTATCTATTCTTTGTTTGTTGAACAAATATTCAGCCCTTATTTGATATAAGACCCTTTTAGCAAGAGGCTCTTGGGAATTCAGCTTTCAAGCTGTTTACACACTAATAAAAAGAGAAATTATTCGAAGTCCTTTGTAAGCCACAGAATGTTGTTATCCATCCATCATTTTCGAAGAAGACCAATGACATCATAATGTTGGAGTTAGAATTAAGGTGGATGAAGTAGTGAATGATGGGTGATGTTTTGACTTGAACATGAATTTGATTTAAGCAAAGCAAAACTGCAAAGATTTCTTTCTTCCAGAGTCATCAAAATCCAGTGGAAAGACAGAAGTCAAAACAACTGGAGATAGCCCAGGATGTAGTGGCTGCACGTGGTGTTTTCTATGTCTGACCAAACTCTAAGTGCTCCTCAAGCTTGCTTCAGTCACCTTCGTGGACATTGGAACAAGACTGTTCCACTGGGAAAAGTCTTCACGGGCTTGTCTAGGCCTCCCTCTAAGTCCCAGAAGGGTTTGAGTCCCACTGGCTAGTCTCAATCTGGTTTAGCCCATTTTCCATTTTTTTACACCGGTTTATTAGGGTGTGGCTGTTGCTCCTGCTATAGCTTCTTGGAGCCACAAGTTAGAGTCGGAGGACAAGCAGACTTCAAAGTGTTCGGCAAGCCCTCTCACCACAGGCACTGGTCCTCCCTGAACACTCCATATACACCCATACAATGTTATATAATTAATAGCTGGCACAAAGCAGAATAATTCATGTATAAGTAATAGTAAATGAAAAGTAGTGTTAATAGCAGCAGTACCAGTACAGAACTGGGGGAACAAGGACATAAAAACTTCAATTGACACCATATGTTTTAGGTGGGATAGTCTTTCTACTAGAAGAGATAACCATTCCCCTGCATGATTTCTCAAACCGAATGCTTATTATCTATGGCTCCATTGTTATACTCTATAAAATATGCATCTGAAACAGAGGAGACATTCCTTTGGTTCTTTTAGTATTGCATGGGTAACAAGGCAACACAAGCCAGCCATCCTTTGTCTCTCTTTCCTTGACAGGCACACTTTCTTTTTATGATTATATTTTCCAGTCTGTCAATCAATGGACATTTATTAAGTGCCTATTATCTGCTAGGCATAGACAAAGTGGATAGAGTTTTAGAGCTGGTGTCAGGAAGATCTGAGTTCAAATCTAACCTTAGACACATTAGCTATGTGACCCTGGGTAAATCACTTGATCTCTGTTTGGCTTAATCCACTGGAGAAGGAAATGGGAAAGCACTCCAGTATCTTTGCCAAGAAAATCCCATGGACAACATTGCTGTGCTGTGATCCGCAGGGTCACGAAGAGTCTGACACACCTCAATAATTACAACAGTGTGTTAAGCATTTGACCTTGATGAGAATGGTAGTAATTGGGCAAAAGTTATGTAATCATAATAATACATAGAATAATAATAGAATTTCACGTTTATGTTAACATGCATATAGTTCTTTAAAACATTTTCCTCACAATAATATTGTAAGAGACTACAAATATAAATTAGATCATAGGATCAAAGAATAATAATCAAACATAGCCAGTATTTGTGTAGTGATTGAAAACTCACAAAGCATTATATAAAAATTAGCCCGTTTTTTTCTTCACAACCCGAGAAGATAGGTGTATTATTATCTTTATTTTACATGTGGGGAAACTGAGGAAGTCACTATAAGTGACTTGCTGAGGGTTACCTAGCTAGTAAGTGTCTGAGGCTACATTTGAAATCAGCACTTGCTGACCAGGTCTAGCACTTTATCCACTGAATCACCTGGCTCACCCCTAAATCACAGATCTGGAATAGGATGCTACAAAAGGCCATCAAAGCTAATACCTTTATTTTGCAAAATAGAAAACTAAGGCTGGGGAAGATTAATTGACTTGTTTGAGGTCACACTGTAAGCATTAGGAACAGCAAGATCAACCAATCAATAAAGAATTATTAGGCATCTACTATATGTTAAGCATTGAGGGGGAGGGGGAGGAGGCAAAAGACAGTCCCTGTCCTCAAGGATCTTACAATCTAATGGGGGAGACAACATGTAAATAAATATATACAAAACAAGCTATATACAGGACAAATAGTAAATAATTAACAGAAAGAAAACACTAAAATTAAATTTCTTGTAGAAGGTGAGATTTTAGATAGGACTTAAAAAGGATCAAGGCAGGTCAGTCATCCAATCAGAGGAGGGAGAGCAAATGAGGAGTAATTTGTATAGTTAAATGTGCTGATAATAGCACTGGATTTGATGTCAGAAGACTGCTGTTTGGGTGAATTTCAGCTTACTATTTATACAGCCAGGGATGAATGAGTTGAACTCTCTTGAGTATCATTTTCCTATTTTGTAAAAGAAGAATAATTTTAGTGTCAAAACAGAAAAATAATGGAAGGTAATCCCTCCTTGACAACTCCATACCACTGGATATTGACCTTGTCCTTTTCTGAACTCATGTCCCTTTTTTATTCAGTGCTATTCATTTTGACCTGGGATTCCACACATTTTTCATTTTTCCAGTCTTATAAAATACTCTCCATATTCAGTGATCTAGGCCTATCAGCCTTTCTGTTCTTCTTATCTCTTATCTCTGTTTTTATATGGCTTCCAGTCTTTCTTGGGAAGCACTGCCTTCTCACCTCTGACATCTTAAAATCCTTTATTTCTTCAAAAACCAATTCAACTGCTACTTGCTAAATTAAGCCTTTCCTGATATTTCCAGTGACTTCTGGACACCATCTTACCTTCATTTAATTTGTATATATTTTACATATAAGTTTACAATCATATGTAAAACCACCCTTTTTGAAGAATATCAACTTCTTGAAAACAGGGATGTTTTTCGTCTTTTTAATCCCTTGACACATAACAGGTGCTTAATAAAATCTTGTTTGTCTGAATGATCAAATTTACCTTAGGATGAGTAAGTTTGCCAACACACAGGGATATCCTGCAGAATCTCTAAATAGCTCACTCAGAAACGGCTTCAAAGATCATCTTCTCCAACTCCTATCTGCAGGTGTAGCCTCTCTGCAACATGGTCCATCCAACAATCACTGGGAAACTTCCAATATGGGAGAACCCAATACCTCCCACAGTATCCCAATCAACTTTTAGATGGTTCTAATTGTCACAAAATATGTCCTTAAATGAAGTCTAAATCTGTCTTTTAGTAAATTCCATTTTATTTATTCATTTGGGTGTATGTGTGTGTGTGAGTGTGTGTGTGTGTAATTCAAAACATATGCCTACTTCAAGAATTCAGAAGTGAGGCATCCTCTGTGTGTTTCTGTTTCTGTCTCTGTCCTTGCTTCTTGCTATATCACCATTTCTTTCCCTTTCCCCTTCCTCCTACTTTCTTTTTCTCTCCATTTCCCCATTCCCTTTCTGTTCCTTCCTCCTCTCTTTCTTGTTTATTATCCCTCTTCCATTTCCCCTCCCTCCTTTTTCTTTTGTCTTCTCTCCCCTTTCCTTCTTCATCTATCCCCATGTCTTTCTTCTTTATTCCTGCCTTTTCCTACTCCTATCCTTCTCCTTATTTTTCCCTGTCCATCTTCCCCTTTTCCTCTCTTTTAGCTTCCTTCATTGATTCACTCTTTCCTTTCTCCATCTCTCTTTCTTCCCTTTCTCCTCTTTCATGCATCCCCTTGTCTTTCTTACCTCTTCCCTCCTTTTCTTCTCATTTTCCCCTTATTTCTTATTTTCTATCATCCCCCTTCTTTCCTCTCTCAGTTCTCCTTGTCTGCTCACTATCTTTCTCTTTCCCCCCTTTCTTCCCTTACATTTTCCTCCATCTATTCTATCTTTCTTCTCCCTTCCTTTGTGATCTCCTACTCTTTTCCTAATTTCTCACTCTCCACCATCCTCCCCTTTTCTTCTCTCTCAGACCCTTTCATTTACTTCCTCTTACTCCTCCTTCTCTTTCCACTCTTTGGCTTTTGTCCTTCTCCCTCTCTGTCCCCTTCTTTCCCTGGAGGGTGGGGTATGAGGCAGATAAGGCAATATGTCAAAGTGTTCTTCAATAATGGGTAGTGATTGGTGTGAAATTACTTTACTTCACATGCTGTCTGCCCATTATATGTGATTAATCAACAGCATATGACTGCTGGAAGACATGTAGCTTCTGCCAAAATAGTCTTTAATTTAGCAGCAATATAAACAAACAAAAAACCCACAGTGCTGATTTGCATAATGAAGAGCAATGTTTGTTCGGGATCAAAAATGCATCTATTTCCAAAAACGGCTATCATGAAGCTCCCAGTTAATCACACACTGGTCTAATGATAATGAAAAAGCGATCGGAGGTTAACTGCTGTACAACCATCATTTTGCTACTCTCTCTCTCCTTTTGTCTGGCCTCCAGATCTCCCTCAGCTAGCCCAGGCAAGGCAGATGGCCTGAGAACTCCTTATGAGGAGGGGTTATCTGATATGTCAGGATAGGAAAACATGAGCTTGCCTCTCTGACTGCGAAGGGAGGGGGAGAGATCCATGAACAAAGAAACCAATAGCATCCATAAGTAAAGTCATTCAGATAACTCAATAACACTCAAGGTGCTGAATTTTTAATAAGCACCAGCTGTGTAAAAACGACCAGCATGTGAGAAGGAAACTGGGCTAAATATGTCATTCAAGTCACAGAAAAAAAAATTCCCAAAAGGAGACTTCACAAAATTAAATATTATGTGATTAAAGTATATAGTTTAGGAAGTACTTGTTGGAGAATGGATGAAATCTAGATTTGCTGTTGTTGGGCAGCTAGGTGGTGTAGTGGATAGAGCCCTGGTCCTGGAGTGAGGAAGACCTCAGTTCATACTCAGCCTCAGACATTTACTAGCCATGTGACCCTGAGCAAGTCATTTAACCCTGTTTGCCTCAGTTTCCTCATCTGTAAAATCAGCTGGAAAAGGCAATGGCAAACCACTCCAGTATGGGGTCACAAAGATGGACATGATTGAAAATGACTGAACAACCAGAACGAGAGTTGATGAAATAGATGAAACCAGGAACAACAATAATCAACTTGGCTTTGAGTTATGCCAAGCCTTATCCATAATAACCTTAATAAATAGGAACAGTGGAGGGACCATTAAATTCAAAAATAGAAAAGTCCTAGGATCAAATTCTACTGCCAGTACTTCCTAGCTATTTGACCACTGGTGAAGGGAATGGAAAAAGGAGAAAGGGAAAAAAAAGTATTTATATATCACCTACTCTGTGTCAAATACTATGCTAATTAATTTACAAATGTTCTCTTATTTAACCCTCACAACAATCCTGCAAGGTAAATGCTGTTATTTTCCCCAATATACAGTTGAAGAAACTGAGGCAAATGGAAGTTAAGCGACTTGCCTCGGGTCATTGTCATTATTCCAGACCCAGTGCTCTACTCACTGTGCCACCTAAGTTGTTATATGAGCCTCAGTTTCTTCAGCTGTAAAACTGAAATAATAGTACATTTCTTGAGAGACTGCCAAGAGGATCAAATGAGATGCATCATGTAAACTGCTATAAAAAATGCCCTCTACTTTTTTCCTTTATATTTCAAATTCTGAACCTGTCTCATTTATGCTACATTTAACATGATCTAAGGTGTACCTCAGAAAGCTTAGAAGAGGATGACTGAGAACTAGTGCTGGAAGGAACCCCAGAAGCTATTTAGTAGATGCTTCTCATTTTAAGGTTAAAATAAGTCAGACTAGCTTGGTTAAGTGACTTACACAAGGTCCTCTATATAGTAAGGATCAGAAACCAGATTTGAATCCAGGTTCTTTGATGGAAACCAGCATTCTTTCTTCTGTTCTATACTGCTTCCATAGGGGTTTAATCAAATGGAGATGCAGTATCTTGGGGTCTCACTTTGTATGTATTGGAACTAGTTCATGAAAAGGGTATTAACCTTGTTCTGCTTTGTCCCATAAGCCAAAATAAGGGCAGAGACAAGCCCAGAAGGCAAGGTGCACAGAGGCAGGCCTGGAAGGCCTGATCAACTCAGGGGGAAAGTCGTCCCACCAACTACAAGGGCCACTACGAGGCCTATCACCAAAGGGCTGGGACTGGCAAGAGCAAAGTAAGAACCAAGTGCAGGGCCCCTGTCTGGACAGCAAATTCTCCTGGGACTACCACTTCATAGCCCAGAAATTTAAAAGAAAAAAAAGCCCCTATCAGGACCTCCAAAGACCAGGATGGCAGAGTGAACCCCACCTGCTCCAACCCCCCCCCACCCTAAAAACATAGTAACTATTGCCCCAGGGCAAAACCCTCTACAGTAAAGGCTTGGGAAACCTAGAAGAAGGGCGTGGCTAGGACCCTGCCTCAAAATGGGTAGAAAGCAGACTGAAAAGACTCTGGAGTCCTACTATTCTCAGAGGGAGGAAACAACCTCAGAGGGAGACAATATGGACTCCACACCCACAGCTGAAACATCAACAGGGAATGGGTCCCAAGCACAGAAAACTCTCCTAGATGAGATCAAAAGGAACTTTGAAAACCAAATGAGAGAGATAGAAGACAAAACAAATAATTCTCTCAAAACCAAAATTGTAGAATTAGAAAAACATTATAATGAAGGAAACATCTCTCTAAAAAGAAGTGTATGATGTGGAAAAGGAGCTCCAAACACTAACCAAGGAAAATGATTTGCTAAAAACTAGAATCAACCAAATTGAAACAAATAACTCTATGAGGAACTAAGAATTAGTCAAACAAAACAACAAGAATGAAAAATTAGAAAAAGAGGTAAAATACCTCAATGGAAAAAATAAATGACCTGGAAAACAGATCCAGGAGAGATAATCTGAGAGTCATAGGCCTACCAGAAAATCATGATGAAAAAATGAGGCTGGACAACATTCTCCAAGAGACCTCAGGAGTGAATCACCAGCAGCTGTAGCAGTTTCCAGACTTCTCAATCCAAAAACACCAAAGAGAATGTGAAAGTTCAGTGGGGAACTTTGTTGGAACTGGGTGACAGAAGAGCACAGTCAGGCCCCTGTCCCCAGGGCAAGAGGTGACAGAGGCTCAGTGTCTGCAGCTGATGCCATGTGTCTGCCTCTGGAGCTCCTGGCCTGCAGATCATAGGTGGACCAAGTGACCAAAGGGCAATCACTTTTGCTTTGACCTGCTTAGATCTGGATTGTGGTCTTGGGTGGTGGTCCCAGGGTGTGTGACCAGTGTGCCAGAGCATGGGGTATCTGTAAAGAGGGTGCCCTACTTAGAGCTTTGACAACATTTGCGAAAATTCCGGTGATTTGGGACATGGCTCTCTCCACTCTGGAAGCAGAGTTCTACTGTGGCAAAGAACTCAAGTCAGTTAATTGGCTGGCAAGATGAGCAAGCAGAAGAAGCACAATCAAACCATAGAATCTTTTATGGGGACAAAAAGAATCAAAATATGTAACACAAAGAAGTCAACAAAGGTAAAACTCCCACATCAAAAGCTTCCAAGAAAAATATAAATTAGTTACAGGCCATGGAGGAGCTCAAGAAGGATTTTGACCTCCAGAATATCATATTAAAACCAAGAATCACCTACCCAGAAAAACTGAGTATAATGCTTCAGGGGAAAATATGGTCATTCAATGAAATAGAGGACTTTCAAGTATTCTTGATGAAAAAAACAGAGCTGAACAGAAAATTTGACTTTCAAATACAAGAAGCAAGAGAAGCATGAGAAGGTAAACAGGTAAAAGAATTCATAAGGAACATATTAAAGTTGAACTATTTACATTCCTACATGGAAAAATGAGCATTGTAACTCATGAGACTTTCCTCAGTATGAGGATAGTTGAAGGGAATTTATATGTGTACATACATATATGTATGTATAGGAGGGTATATGTGTGTATAAATACATAAGTGAGTATGTGTATATGTGTGTACATGTATACATAGACAGAGGGCACAGGATCAGTTGAATAGGACAGGATGATATCTAAAAAATAAAATTAAGAAGTGAGAGAGGAATATAATGAAAGGACAAAGGGAGAGATAGACTAGGGTAAATTATTTCATATAAAAGAGGCAAGAGAAAACTGTTACAATGGAGGGGAAGAACAGGAAGGTGAAAGGGAATGGGATAACTTTACTCTCATTGAATTTGGCTTAAGGAGGGAATAACATACACACTTATTTGGGTATCTTACCCTACAGGAAAGTAGGCGGTAAAGGGATAAGAGGGGGCATGATAGAGGGGAGGGTGGATTGGGGGAGAGAGTAGTTAGAAGCACACACTTTTGAAAAGGGACACGGTCAAAGTAGAAAATAGAATAAGTAGGGTGTGGGATAGGCTGGAGGGAAATATAGTTAATCTTTCACAATATAACTACTATGGAAACGTTTTGCATAACTACATACATACAACCTATATTGAATTGCTTATCTTCCTAGTGGGGATGGGTGAGGAGGGAAGAAGGGAAAGAATCTATAAATCAAAGTTTTAAAAACAAATGTTAAAAAATTTGTTTTTTTACATGCAACTAGGAAATAAAATATACAGGCACTGGGGTATAGAGATCCATCTTGGCTGACTAGATTAGAGGGTGATAGGGGAAGATATAAGACAGAGCAGATTGGGGGAAAGGGTATTCAGTAGGCTCACTATCTTGGGGGTAAGGTGTAGAGGAAAGACAGGGAGAAAATTTGTAAGTCAAAATCTTTTGGAAATGAATGTTGAAAACTAAAAATAAAAAAAAGAAATATGGCCCTTGCCCTCTAATCCCACTGTAAGAAATAAAATTCAGAGAACCAGATCTTCCAACTCTGACTATTCAGATACCCATAACACATATCTATAACTAGCCTAACTGCTCACATATCCTTTCTCTACACTACATTACTTTCCACGTAATCATACAAATGAAAGAATGATCTTATCCATTCTAATAAATGCCTCAACATTCTCCACTGTATAAACAATACATTGCTGATACTGGTATTTAAGACCCTATGCAACATTGACACAACCTATTTTTTCCAATTTTATCTTACAAAACATCCTTTCAAATATTCTTCATTCCTGGATCATAATATTATAGATTTAAAGTTGTAACCTCGAGAGATCCTAATCCAAACTCTTCTTTTTTACAGAACTACCCATTCCTTAATCTCATTTAGCCATCTCTCTTTTCTTTTGCTCATGCAGTTTCCATGATTAGAATGTTATCCTGACTATCCCATTCCCGTATATCAATTGGTGTTTAATATATATATATATATATGAATTCCACCTCTTCTATGAAGGGATCCCTAAATTTCACAGCTGAAAGTACTCCTCTGTCCCTGTACTAGTCATAGTAATTTGGTTGTGTGTTTCCCATAGACTTATGACACTATGCCTTTTCTCTTTTTTATGTTGTCCCTATCTCTCCCTCTCCTCTTTCTCTCTCTCCACACACATATGTATGTATGCATGTATTATCTTATATTATCTCCCCTGACTAGACTATAAACTCTTGGAAGGTAGGGATTATTTTATTCTGGTAAGCACTTTTGACAATGACTGACATAGAACAGATGTTTAACCAATACTCTTTGAAGATATGTGTGAGTCTATGACTTGAGAATTATTAGTAAAAATTGAATTCTCATTTCTTATAGCACAATAGTATTCCATAACCTGCATATACCACAACTTGTTCAGCCATTCCCCAATTGATGGGCACCCTCTTCATTTCCAATTCTTTGCTACCACAAAAAGAGCTGCTATAAACATTTTTGTACATATGGGTCTTTCTCCCATTTCTATGATCTCTTTGGGATATAACCCTAGGAGTGGTATTGCTGGATCAAAGGGTATGAAAGTATTTATAGCCTTTTGGGCATAATTCCAGATTGCTCTCCAGAAAGGCTGGATCATTTCACAACTCCACCAGCAATGCATTAGTGTTCCAATTTGCCCACATCCTCTCCAGCATTTGTCATTTTCCTGTTTTGTCATCTTAGCCAATCTGACTGGTGAGATGTAGTACCTTAGAGTTGTTTTGATTTGCATTTCTCTAATCAATAATGAATTAGAGCATTTCTTCATGTGCTTATAGATATCTTTAATTTCTTTCTCTGAAAACTGCCTGTTCATATCCTTTGATCATTTACCAATTGGGGAATGACTTGTATTCGTATAAATGTGACTCAATTCTCTGTATATTTTAGAAATGAGTCCTTTGTCAGAGACATAGGTTGTAAAGATTCTTTCCCAATTTCCCACCTCCCTCTTAATCTTGGTTACATTGGCTTTGTTTGTACAGAAACTTTTCAATTTCATGTAGTCAAAATTATCCATTTTATATTTTATAATGTTTTCTAATTCTTGTTTAGTCATAAAGTCTTTCCCTCTCCACAAGTCTGATAGGTAAACTATTCCTTGTTTTAGGAGACTGCTTACAGTATCAACCTTTATACCTAGATCATGCACCCATTTAGACTTGGTTTTGGTATATGGTGTGAGATAATGGTCTATGCCCAGTTTCTGCCATACTATATTCCAGTTTTCCCAGCAGTTTTTTGTCAAATAGTGAGTTCTTATCCCCAAAACCAGGGTGTGGAAGCTTAAAAGAACTGATGCTGAATGAGAAGAGTAGAATCAGGAGAAATTTGTACACAATTACAGACACAACGTATTGATATAAGTGAATCCCAAAAGACTCATGATGGAGAGAAATATGTGCATCCAGAGAAAGAACTAAGTTTACATCCAGGTGGAAGCAAAATACCTGATCTTTTTCCTTCTATTTGGATTTATGTCCTCTTTACCATTTTTCATTCCAGCTGGTACAATCCGTCCTTATAACCTGACTAATGTATAATGTGAAAGTATTTACAGATCCTATATTTGACTATAAGCCACCATGGGGTGGGGGGGGGAGGGGAGGGAGAGGGACAAAATGTGAAACTCAAGGAATTGTGGAATTGAATCCTGTAAATTAAAAGGAAACAAATTAATAAAAAAAGATAAAAAAATTTAAAAAGAGCTCACTGACCTGAAATGTTCTGATGCCACAACTCTTTGTAAAGTCTTGTATTGATTTATTAACTGCTATTTACAATTCAGTATAATAAATTAATTTTATTTTGAATGTAAAAATAATTGAATTCTCAATTGATGGAGCTATCCAGAAACAAAAGGAATATGAAAAGGAAGTGGCTTCCCTATTACAATTCTTCAATAATACCTATTTTTCAGGGATACTATGGAGCAAGAGTTCTTAAGCTGAGGCACACATATTTGCAAAGAGTCCATAGATAAATTTTTTGGGGTATATCACTTTGGATGGGAAAATAGATACATCTTTATTTTCACTAATTTCTAACTGAAATTTAGCTTTTAATTTTTAAAAAACGTCGTTCTGAAAAGGGGTCCTCACCAGAATGCTGAAGTGATCCATGACTCAAAAAAGGTTAAGGATCCATACTGCAGATGGCATTCTCCATTACTACATGTCTCCAAGAGGCAGCAAAATGCCAATGTCAAGGATGTTGGAGAGTATTTCAGTTCAATTATGGATTGAACTACATGACCTCTTTAGTCTGTTTCAATTTTGTGATGCTACAATTTCAAATCATTTTGACCAATTTGAATGCTTGTATTGAAGCAGACATTTGCCCTAAAGTTCATGTGTTTCAGAATCCACACTAAATGACAATATCTTGTTGTTAACATGCCAGTGGGGAGTCATTCTTGTTTTAATAAGTGAGATTCAGTTAAATGCAATGGTCTATTGGTCAGCTCTCAGAAGGTTCTGAGAACAGCATAGCTGGAAAGGGGATCTCTTCACAGAAAAACAAAATATAGCTAATAAGCAGACACTGAATTCAGGGAGAGGGAGGAGTTAAAAGCAAGTCAATTACTGAATCACCCCTCCCCCCCATAAGAAATCAATTCATGTGGATTCTTTCTTTAGTATCACATCCTAGATTTCTATCTAAATATAGTTCAATGCCCTCTGAGAGAGAAACTGGACAATTAGGAGAAAAGGGGAAGCTGATGGTTCAGCATTATAGAAGTGAAAGTCAAATAATCTTTGTCTTGTGGATACGGATACATGAGAATGTTAACATGCTTGGTAAATGATAAGGACTGACATGAAGTCAGTTTTGAACATCTGACATCCACTGTCTTAATCATTTTAGGCCCTCTTTGAGTTATAAGTTCAGAGATTTACTGACTGCTTTGACCTGTCTGATACATTCATTTCTAAAATCCCAAATCTAATCAGTTGACAATGTCTGCCTCTGGCTTTGTCTTAAACTGTCATATTTCTGACGAGCAGTTGGAGGTCAGCACTCTATCCCCAGGAAAGTTAAACTGCCCAGTGCATGATTGAAGCTGTTGGTAAACATTACTGGGAAGTATCATACCTTGTCAGAGCTGGAAGTAACTTAAAACACAGTTATCGAGCATCAGAATGGGAAATGACTTAAGAGATATAGTCACAAAATCACAGACTCACAGAACCTCCAAGTTGTAAGAAATCTAAAGGATATCTAGTCAAAAGCTTGCCTCAGCAACAATTCTGACTACCAAAGTTGTGAATCGCATAGAGCAGAAAGGCTTTTATCCAAAGGCCCTGGCATTTGGGGGCTGGAAGAGATATCTTCTTATTAGAAGGGCATGACCTCCTCAGGAAGGACCACTTCTGTATTTCCTGCCCACCACAATATCTGCCCTCCAACCTCAATTTTCAGGACTCCAGAGAACAGTGTAATCCCACCTCACTCCCAACCTTACTCTTTGGAGGATGGCTCCCTCCCTCCAAGAATACCTGCACCTACAGTGGAACTGCTCTCTTTGCAATTTAAACCTCCTTCTTTCCTTTCAACTGTCCCTCAGGGTCACTGTGCACTCCCCTCCCCCCAAATGAATTCATCCCTACTTCGGTTTTCTATTGAAAAATATTATGGCTTTGCCTTTTAAAACCTACCTGACAAAGGGTCATCCAGTGTTTGCTTGTAACCTCTAGTGAAGAGGAAGTCATGTCCACTTATGGACAGTTCTAACTCGTTGGAAGTGTCTCTTTTCATCGTATCTCTATTTTTACTTTGGCAATGTCACCACATGGCTCTTGGTATCATCATCTGGGTACAAAAAAGAACAAATCTGATTGGGCTTGCCTTAGCATTCTTTACTTTAAGCTGTCCTGTTCCTAGTCTACAACATCACTTTCTAAGCAATTGGAAGTGACACTTGTTGCCTAAACTCTGACCTCTTCCTCTCATTACAGGAATTTAGACTCAAAGCCCTAAAGCCCTGGGCACTGATTGGTGAGCCCAGGCCCAACACAGCACATCCTGGCCATTCTCTGAACCCCCCTTTCCCTCTTTAACATTAGATACTCCATATGCATTGACTTACTCTATTAGGATGAAATCAAAGGCTGTTTCTCTTACTTGTACTGATATCCCCAGGACCTATCACAGTTTTTGGCATATAATGAATGTTTAATCAATCCTTTTATTTCATTCATTCTTTGAAACAATCCTTATATGCCATAGACTCAAGGCTCTTCACCATCTGAATTATCTTCATTTAGACACTCCTCATTTTCTTGATGCCCTTTTCAAAATATGTTGCCTTGGACTGAATGCAACGTTTCAAATGTGATCTGATGAATGAAACATACAATATTATCACTTATTTCACTATGCTTAGACCTTATTTTTCTCTTAATGCAGACCAATATCATGTTAAAATTTTTGACTGCTTCACAGGTGCTTAGAGAGCTAGCCTCAAAGATCAGAAACCACGGGATCATCTTCCCTCTGATGCCTACTAACAGATACCGGGAAAGTTCACCAGTCAACTCTCTAAGAACAAGGTTCAAAGCAGTTTCCAATCTGCTTTGGTCGACAGTTTCCTCACCAAGACTTCTATACATTGATGAAATCACACCCCTCACTGCACCTCCTCCCTCCCCAAATTTTTTTACACTCTTAATTCATATTGAATTTGCAATCCACTGAAGCACCAAGTCTCCTTTTTTAAAAAGATGAACTGCTATCTAACCATGCCTCTCCAATTATGTACTTAGAAAGCCAATTTCTTGAACACACAAATGTAACACTTTCATTTAACTCTATTCAAGTTTATCTTATTAGATTCAGCCCAATTTTCTAGCCTGTCAATATCTTTTTTTTTAATCCTGTCATTCACTATGTCGGATATCTGTCCTAGCTTTGTCTCATTGGCAAATTCAATAACCTTGCCAACTATGTCTTTATCCAAATCACTGATCTCCCCTGGACCCTCAGTTATGTGCTCAACATTTTTTTTGGTCTTGGTTAACTCTATCCTATTACTCTCACCAGTTGCTCCAAACTAGTTTTCAAATCTTCTCTCCTCAAGCCTCTGAGCTTTCTCTACCTCCCTCTCAGAACTACCTTGATTACTACTTTGGGAAAATTGTAGAGGCTTTCTCCACAAAGTCACATTTTTTTGTCCTTATCCCAGGCTTCAAAGCCCTTCTGTCCTCAAGCATCCTTTCCTTTTTTTCTCTCTGAAGAAGTGAATCTCCTTCTCCTTGCCAAAACCAGCTATTCTGCCTGTAATCCTGATCACATCTATTCAGGTCCCCTCTCTCCTCCTCATTCTCTTCCAATTTATTGGTCTCTGCTGCAATATCTAAAAATAAATTCATATCTAATCTATCCTCAGACAAATCACTTGACCCTGCCCTCCCCTCAAACTCACATCATGTATCTCTACTTTTATTACTTAATGCCATTTTCTATTTAAGGCATCAATAATTTTCCAGCTTTCCAAGTTGGTAACAACAGACATTTTCTTAACTTTTCCATTTCCCTCACCTCCCCTGTCCAACCAGGCTGAAGTATTTTTTATTCTACCTCCAGAACATCTCTTGTATTTGCTCCTTTTTTTCTTACCTTCCCCTAGTCTTTTACCCTAGTCCAAACCTCTCTAACCTTTTATCTGGATAACTGTGATAGCTTCCTAATTTAGATCTTTTCATCCTATCTCTTTATTTAATCTACCCTCAACTCGGCTACCAAAATGATACCCTTCCTAGTGATTTTACTTCCATGTTCAAAACCTTCAAAGCCTCCCTTGTGCCTCTAGAGCAAAATATAAAATCTTCAAGATAGATTTTAAACATTTCCACAATATGACTCCTGCCTAATTTACCAGATTTTTTTCATATTACTGTCCTTCACATGCTCTCAACTATAGTCAAACCAGCTTGCTATCGTTCCCAAATCTAGATTTTTCCAGGTGGGTTTTCATATTGTGAATGCACTTTCTCTTCACCTCCACCTTGTAGAATTCTTTGCTAGCTTATTTTTTAATATATAAAGAAAACTAGAAGGGATTTTATATTTTTACTGTAAATAGTATTTTTTCCCAATTACATGAAAAGACAATTTTAGACATTTATTTTTTTTTATAATTTTGAGTTCCAAATTTTTCTCCCTCCCTCCTCCTCCCCCATCTCCAAGACAAGTAATCTGATATAGGTTATATATGATTCTTTGTTTTCTTAAAGGTACCCCATAATACATGAAACCCAACAATAATTGTTAGTACTCACTACCTTAAAAAAACTATGTGTGCATATATATATATATATATGTATACATATGTACATAGACACCTGTGCACATATGTACATACATGTATATGTATATATTAATATACAGTTTATTCAGTGGCTTTCAAAGCTATTCAAATTAATGAAGAGTTTTAATGTCATTTTAAACTTATTCTAGCAGTGCTTCTTAAACTGTAGGTTGTGACCCCTTTGGGGTATAACAGTGGGTAATTCATATAACTCCTTTGAGCCTCCATTTCCTCATCTGTAAAATGAGAGGATTGAATGGTAGGGGAAAGGTTTTGATGCTTTTTAAGTTACAAATTTATTTTTTATTTTTGTTTCAGTGACATCATGATAAATTTGATTTGGAATGTTTCATTTTTTCTTACTTTAGGTATTTTTTCATGTTTTTTTTTTCTTAAATGGGTTGTAGTTGTAATTGAATAAATGTAATAGCAATATGAATTCTGTACAAATCTCTCCAGGAGGACTCTTAACACCTTTATACACAAAATCCCAGAAGTTCAGAGTAAAAAGGGATTTTCAAAAAGCCTATTTATTTTAACCCCTACCCAAGTTCTGCTTTCAAACCCCAAACTGAGACAGCTAGGTGGTACAGTGAATAGGGAAGTCAGGAAGACCTGAGATCAAATCTGGCTGCAGACACTCAGGGGTTGTTTGACCCTAAGCAAGTCACTTAACTACTGTCTGACTCAGATTCCTCAGCTGTAAAATGGAGATAAAGGTACCACTTGCCTCCCAGGGTTGTTGTGAGGGTAAAATGAGATAATAACTATAAAGTACTTAGCATATTAAGCATTTAATAAATACTCATTTCCTTCTTTTCTTCCCAAAATTTTGTGAATCTATGAAAGCCTCAAAATTACTGCCTTGTTCACAAGCATAAAAATTTCATAGTCCAATGAGGAAGATAATATATAACAGTTGTGTACAAAGAAGAGATAGATGATAGATAGATGTATTCTATGCATATATGTTTTGTTGGTGGTGGTGGTAGTAGCTTGTTTTTGAAGAGGACCAATGACATCAAAGGGTAATGTCTTGACTTGCATGTGAATTTGATTTAAGTAAGGCAGAGTTGTGCAAAGTCATTAGCCTCATTTTCTCTTCCAGCGTCATCAAATCCAGTGGCAGGACAAAAATCAAGGCAACTGGTGATATGCCAAGGTGCACTGAATGACCTTGGCATTTTCAATATCTGATAGAGCTCTAAGTGCTTCATAGCATCTGCTTCAGCTGCCTTCCTGGCTCTTGGAACATACTGTTCTCATCTACTTATTCTGTTGGGAGACACCTTTACATGCTTGGGATAGACATCCCCTAACTGATTGATAGGTTTGAGGCTTGTCAGTTACCCTCAATATGATTTAGTCCATCTGCCAAAACAGTTACATATACATATACACATACACACATGTGTATATATGTATATGTCTATATGGACATATGTGAATGTATATATGTATCATTATATATATTATTGTGAATATGACAAATTAGGGAGAATCCAAAAGGGAAGGCACTTACATCATTTACATTAAAGGGGAACAGGAAACAGCTTATTGAAGAAAAACAAGATAGAGATGAGGCAAAAGAAAATTTTAGGCATTGGAGACAGCCAATGGAAACAAATGTGAGGAGTTAGTAAATGTCATGTCTTCTGAGAGAAACAGCAAGGAGGTCAGCATTACTAGATCTGAGTACATGGAGGGCAGTAAAGTAAGAGTGGAAATGTATGAAGAGGAAAGATTACAAAGGACTTAAAAAAATGATCAGAGGACTGACTTTGTATTTGATCCTGGAAACAATAGGAAGCCATGGGTATTTATCAAATAGTTGACTGGAATGCTCATATTTGCACTTTAGGAAGATCACTTTTATCAAAGTGATAAGCTAAGCAGAAGACAAACTGGAATGGAGAAGAGTTAAGGCAGGTAGACCCACGAGCAGACTATTGCAATAGTCAAGACATAAGCTGATTAGGACCTGAATTAAAATGCTTGCAGAGTGGAGAAGGGGGCATATAGAAGAGATCTAGAGCCAAATAGATGCACTTTACATTTACTGAAGTCCTTTATTGAGTCTACATAGCTCTATGTACTGTGAGTACATAGTCCAATCACAACTTCCCTCTGTGGAAATTGGATCTTGCACTCAATGATATACATCAGGCTTTCTTCTCATCCTCTTTGTACTTGAAGTCATTTCTTTTCTCTTCTCCTTCCCCAAATGTCACTCAAACATAAATCCACCAGATCCAAGAGACCCTCTTCTTGACATAATTGAAATTCATAAGCATAGTCCTACTACATATGCTCAATTCAAACTTTATTTAAATTGTTCTAGCTAACAGTCCCACCATGCTTGCATATCTGGGACTCAATCCTACCTAAGGCTGTATTGGCCTTGTCTCTACTAATTCTGCAGTCTTATGATTTCTTCATGCAATCTTCCATGTGTAAGTATCTGGTAAATCCTTTGTGTCAGCCACAAGGAGCAGGGACCCTAATTTCTTCACTTAATCACTTCAATTAACATAAAATGATAGTTAAATAAGAATTAGATTGTGTTTTATTCTACAAGTGAGAGTCAGGAACAATAGATATAATCTAATCTACAGAGAAGTAGGTTCCCGCTTAGTATGAAACAGATACTCCTAAAGTTTAGAGCAATTTAACAATGGAATGGATCTTCTCAATAGGTAGCAAGTTTCCCATTGTCACGATTATTTTGATAGAGTATGCAGCCCACTTTTCAGGTGTGTTTTAAAGTTTCAAATATTTAGTTCTTTAAACTACAAAATTAAAAATAATAACAATAATATAAATGATAATAATAAGTAACATTTATGGAGTGCTTTAAGATTTGGAAAGCTCTTTGCAAATATCACGCCAATTTATCCTCACAACAACCCTGGGAGGTAGGTGCTATTTTTAATCCGTATTTTATAGGAAATTGAGGCAGAAAGAGATAGGTCACTTTCCAGGGATCTAGTAAATGTAGTACATGTCTGAGGCTGACTTTGAACTTGGTGCTTCTTGAATTCAGGTCCAGAGTGCTACCCACTGTGTGTCTTAACTACCCAGGTTTTCCTTATTCTGGGGTTCATTCATGGGACAGAGGAAAAAAAAGATTTTTAGTCCTACCACATATATATTTACACTCTCCTTTATCACTCTCTCTCAAAAATATATTAATCAAAATAATTGATTCAGGGGTTTGAGAAAGCTATTAAAAATGAAGGATTGATGAGAAGTTGAGAATCTCTGCTTTATTGTAACAAATGTTTAATTTATAAAATATGGTTCAATTCTCCTTTCTGAATTAGTGTAATAATAATAATATCAATAGTAATAAAACTCATATTTATATTGCCTTTTTTTGCTTTATAAAGCATTTTCCTCAAAATAGCATGTAAGCTTTTTATACAGCAATACCTCAAAGACCTGTTTTAAAAGCCTTCAACTTAAGAATTTCCTCTACACTGGAATTATAATTCTACGTAACATTGTATGTAAATATTAGAGAATTGTGGCTCAGGGAGGTTAAAGAACTTTTCCATGGTAGCACAGATTATACATATCAAAGGCAGGGTTTGCACCCCAGACTTTTTGACTCCAAGTATTATGTCCATTTTGCCACTAGACCTGTGTGGAAATATTATTTTATTTCATAATGAGAAAACTAATATGTGGATGCCACCTCAATCTGATGATTCACAATTGAAATTCTACTTCAGTTTTTCATCATCTTTTCTATGTGGGACTTGGAAGTAGGATCTTACTAACCAGGTCATAGGCTAACACTTAATGATGTCTCATAAACAGAGGCTGACCATAGGACTGTATTACATTTACAAAATGGTTGGTGTTGGTGGAAGCCTCATTTAACTCCTCCCATTGACTTTTTGTTCATGAGGGGGAAAAAAGTTATATCATCAAAGTTTTTATCCTTTTATGATTGAGTTGACAATCATGAAATGCAAAAAATTTCCATGATCGTTTAGGAAGGAAAAGAAGAAAATTATGAGAAGATGCTCACAATCAATGTTTTGCTTGCCATAAAAATGTATATTGAACCACATTGAATAATGGCATTAGCCAGTATTTATAGTTTTGTAATTACATGTCACTGAAAAAAGCCAATCCATGCATCAAGTTGTTATTTCTACCTTACCATATGAAAAACTCTACTGAAGAAGGAAGGAGGGAGAAGAGGAGGAAACACTGTTAATGACAGATGTCAAGGTTTAGGGAAATTAAATAAATGAATTCATATTCACTTCCCCCATGCTTTTCCATGTTGAATAACAAATAGTTCCTTTCGAAGTAAAATATGAGAAGGCAGAAAGACAGAGAAAGAAAGCAATGTAACACACAAACTGTAACTTGCCAAAAAAACATTTTCCTAACCCTAATGCCCTGGTAGCAATGGATTAATTGTTTTATGGTATAAAAACTATGTTAACAAAAAATAATTAATAAACGTGCATGGATTACATCTAATTTTCCCAAATACAGATTGAAGAATTTCTCCTTCTGGCATGAGCTGACGAAATCACATTTAATAAATTAATATGCTGCTCATCAATAACCCATAACAATTGTGATTGCTATTAATGTGACTACACTTTACAAAATGCATTTTTGACCTTTTAAAGGTTGCATTTCACTTGAGATTACATAATGTTCTTTTATTGACTTCCTGAGTACCACTAACTAAGCATTATGTGAAAAAGAGAGACTAAATATAAGAATGTGCCTTCCAAGGAAAGCAAGACACTCAATGATTTGGTCAAACCGCTTTATTTACTCTAGTCTATAAATATCCTCTTAGTTACTTTAGTCAATTTACTTAATAAAGAGAAGGGAAAGCCTCCACTATGATTCCCATAGCACAAAAAATTACCTATACTCCCTGTGGCCTACAGTAGAAATACTCAGCCCAACATCTCATTAAAACAATACAAAAATATTTCATAACACACAGGCTGATGGAAACAATGGTAATGGATCAGATGAAGAGCTCTAGAAAATAAATCTGGACATACAGATAGAATGGGTATTGTTAATGACAGTTAGGGGCCTGATCCCACCAGGTCTGATGTCTGAAGAGGACACAATTGGTCTTCTCTGGGCTCCAGAAAACCAGAGGTTCATAGTTTTTTTTCTTCTCTAATTAGAGTTTACTGTAATGTAAACTTTACTTATTTCATCCTTGATTCAGCTTAGAATTAGCCTCCACTAAAGCACAGGGAAGTCTGTCATCATTAAGAGTGGTAACCTAAGTTCAATGTGGCCTTCTTTTAAAAAGATCTGTCTATCAAGTTGATATAATCCGTGGCTGAGGTTATTGTGTCAACATTTTAATGGAAAAATGGAAAAACTCAAAATAAAATAAATCTGGCTCTCTTCTCACTAGAATGAACATCATTTGGTCAAGTTAGGAAATTATACTTATTAATACAAATAAACATTTTTTTAATATACCCTTGGAGGGTGTATGTTCATTACAAATTTAAGATGGGGTCCCTGACATCAAGAGAGCTCCTATGCCAGGTTATGACAGTGATAGCATATAAGCCTTGCACAGCAATAAAAATATGTTCATTGGACTCTTCAGAGGGGAAGTTAATCTTATAATTATCTCAGGCCTGAACTGAACATCCTTTATGAATCACTGATACATGACAAAAGAAGAGAAATCAGAGGTTATCTCATCTAGGGCCCTACTGTAGGAACTCAAATCATCTGAGTAATCTCAAGATTTTTTGGTTGTTGTTTTCTCTTTGTTTATTTGTTTTTGCTTAATAATAGTGTAATGACCAAAAAGAATCACAAAGATGGCCTTTCCTTTCCAACCTGGTCCCAGGCAGGATGGCTCCCACGAAGAAGGGCGGTGAGAAGAAGGAGCGCTCAGCCATCAACGAGGTGGTGACCAGGAGGTACACCATCAACATCCACAAGCGGATGCACGGCATAGGCTTCAAAAAGCGCGCCCCGCGGGCCCTGAAGGAGATCCGCAAATTCGCCACGAAAGAGATGGGGACCCCTGACGTGCGCATTGACACCAGGCTCAACAAAGCAGTTTGGGCCAAAGCGATCAGGAACGTCCCGTACCGCATCCGAGTGCGCTTGTCCAGGAAGCGCAATGAGGACGAAGACTCGCCCAACAAGCTGTACACGCTGTGTCAGTCACCACCTTCAAAAGCTTACAGACGGTCAACGTGGATGAAAACTAAAGTAGACTTCGTCCAAATAAAGTTATGAAATGTCAAAAAAAAAAAAAAGAATCACAAAGATGAAAGTTCTTGAAGATTATGTAATGGACCCCTTCATGTTTGACAGAGCTGAGAAAGATCAGTATCAAAAAGTGACTTATCCAAAGTCTCAGAGCTCCTTGTTGTCAAAGCATGGATAAACAAACAAACAAAAAAATCAATCAAACAAATAAAAACTGTTTTGCATTGTATATCATATGATTTGGCAACTTTGTAGTTATAAAATACCTCAAAATTTGTTATTGTGAAAACTTCCTTAAATACATACCTCCACGGAAGAGTTTTCTTATCAGTTCCCTATACCAATGAAATCACCAGTCTAGTAATTCTCTCTCTCCCTCTCTCTCTCTCTCTCTCTCTCTCTCTCTCTCTCTCTCTCTCTCTCTGTCTCTCTCCCCCTCCTCATTCCTTGCTTTTAGTAAGCACAGAGTAATAACCATAACACATATTGTCTTCTATGACTTGGGGTCTTCTAGAGCTTTGGCTTCATCATTTGGAGCCTTAATTATCATAGATTAATAGAATTTTACAGTTATTTTTTATGAAGCCACATAATCTAATATTTACTTATTATTCCTTTCTAGTGATTAACTATGCTACATCATTTCCAGTCATTTAAAAGTCATTATTTATTACATTATTACATAAGTATATTACATTTTTGTATGGATAAAAATGGGCAAGAGACTTGGTTTTAAAACCAGATTATGAGTTAAAATCTCATCTCTGTTACCTGTTTGACTTTGGGCCTCTCTGAATGTTACTTTCCCTATCTGCAAAATGATGATTTGAATTAGATGTTCTCTCACTTACCATCTATCTCTAAATCTATGATCCCATACATGACCTTATAACAAAAATAATAAAAGCTAACATTGCATAACACTTTTATGTTTTCAGATCATTTTAAACATATTGTCTGTTTGACCCTCATAAAAATCATCTGAGGTAGTTGCCATTGTGTTTGTGTGTGTGTATTTAATCATGCTTGTGATTTCATTGTAATAGGAAAATCCGAATGAGAAATCTCCCTCTAAGCAATGCAGGTTTGCCTATAGCAGGGGTGGGAACTTGTGGCCTCAAGGCCACAAGTGGCCTTCTAGGGCTTGGATGCAGTCTTTTGACTGAGTCCAACTTTTACAGATCAAATCCTTTTATTAAGGGGATATTTTCTGTCAAGTTTTGATTTAGTCAAAAGGCTGCACTTGAGGACCTAGAGGGCCACATGTGACCTCAAGGCTTTAGGTCCCCATCCCCCTCTCCCCCACCCCACCGTGAATACTCTTAAAGATTTCCCTAATATGAAAATATGTTTCGCAAGACTTCAGTGCATAAGGGGTATCATACTGCTAGCTTTCTCAATAGATGTGGGAGGAGATGGGGGGAAGGGAGAATTAGGAACTCTATTTTTTTAAAAGAATGTTAAAAATGAATGAAATTGGAGCCAAGATGGTGGAGCAGTGACAGGACTCAGTCAAGTTCTCCCAACATTTTCCTCCAAACAACTTTGAAATAATACCTCAAATTGAATTCTGGAGTGGCAGAGGCAACAAAAGATCAGAGTGAAACTTTCTTCCAGCCAAAGACAACATAAGAAGTTAGAAAGGGAGATCTGTGATATGTGGATGAAACACCAATGGTGGGACTAGGTGGTAGTGACAGAATCAACAGAAACGGTTCTTAAGTAGCTCAAGTTCTGAGCAGGAACTCTCAAGCCAGAGAAAGTAAAGGGATCTGACAACTGGTCAGAAAGAGATTATAGGATACTACTGTGTTGTCACTGAGTGTAGGACCAGATGCTGTTTGGCAACTGCATTGCCTATACTCACTTCTGGGTCACAGTTCAAGGGTAGAGGGGAGTATTTTTGCTCAAGATGGGGTGGGACCCCTGAGAGGTAGTATCACCTCTGGTCCCAAAGGATCAGAGACCCTAAAGAACAGTACAGTTTCTGATTTCAGAGAAGGGGATCCAGGAGCAGTATCAACTACAATCCCAAGGGTTCAGGGGCCCTTTCTAGGTAAGGACCAGAGTACAGACCAAGAGAGTAGTAACCACATTTCTCCCCATATCACAACATGTTAGAATCATTGAAAACTTCCAAACCCTCAGAACCACCTCTGAAAACAGCAGTGTGAAAAAAGCCTAAAGCCTGGAACAGTGACCCTCTTTAACCACCTCTACACCCCCACCAAGAACAGAGCCCAAGTTTAACATAAAGTTCAAAATCAATAAATAGGGGTGGGGGAATGAGCAAACAAACAAACAAAATCTTGATCATAAAAGCTAGTATGGTGACAGGGAAGATTAAGAAACAAATTCAGAAGAAAATGATAGCATCAAAGCAAAGCCTCAAAAAACAAACAAACAAACAAACAAACTGTAAATTGGACACATGCCTAAAAAGATTTCCTAGAAGACCTAAACTATTATTTCCAAAATCAAATAAGAGCAACAGAGTTCGGTAAAGAAATGAAAACCAAGGAAGAAAATTATGAAAAAAATATTTAACAGTTTAGTAAAAGAAGGACAAAAAAGACTGAAGAAAATAACTTCTTAAAGAACAAAATTGGCCAAATGGAATTGGCCAAATTGGCCAAAGGGCATAGAAGTATACTGAAGAAAATCATCCATCTAAAATTAGATTTGGGTAAGTAGAAGTTAATGACACCATTACACATTTAAAAATAATGAAACGATGTCAAAGGAATGAAAAAATAGTAGAAAAAGTGAAATGTCTCATAGGAAAAACTAATGACCTGGAAAAGAGATCCAGGAGACCTAATTTAAAAATTATTATCTGAAAACCATGATATAAGAAAGAGCCTAGACATCATATTTTAATAAATTATCAGGGAAAACTGCCATGATATCCTAGAACTGGAGGATAAAATGGAAATTAGGAAAATTCACTGATCACAAACTGAAGAAGATCCCAAAATTAAAATCCCCAATAATATAACCAAATTCCAGAGTTTAATCTCTGAAATCTTAATTTCAAGAAAATACTTCAGGCAGCCAGAAGGAAACTATTCAAAAACCATGGAACCACGATCAGGATCACACAAGCTTTAGCAACTATCACACTGAAGAATCTGAGGTCTTGGAATATAATATTCCAGAAGACAAAAGAGCTGGAATTGCAACCAAGAATAATGTATCTATATAATCCTTCAAAGGAAAAAATAGATATTTGATACAATAGAGGACTTCCAAGCATTCCTGAAGAAAATACCAGAGCTGAATATAAATTTTTACTTTCAAATACAAGACTCAAAAGAAGCATAAAGAAGTAAACATGAAAGAGAAATCCTAAGGGACCAAATAAAGTTAAACTGCCTTTCTAAATGGGAACATGATGAATGTGTCTTCTCAGAACTTTATTATTATAATGGCAGTTAGAATACTTCAACATAGAAAGAGGGCACAGGAGTGAGTTATGTTGCAGTGATATAAAAAAAAAATAATACTCAAGAAAGAGGGATGCCCTGGGACAAAATGAAAGGGAGAAGAAGAATGAAGAAAATTATCTCACATAAAAGAGATGTTCAAAGAAGGGCTTATTGAGTGGAGGATGAAATGGGTAGGGGTCAATTATGCTTGAAACTAACACATCTTAATTGGTTCAAAGAGGGAAATTTAAATACACACATGAACAGATATAATCAAATGATAAAAAAAACTATCTAATCCAACAAGGAAGTCAGAGGGGAAGGGAATAAAAGAAAAGGGAGGGGATTGTGCGTAAATGGGAGGGCAGATAAAAGAAAGTAGTGGTCAGAAGCAAAAGACATTTGAGAAGGGACAGAATAAAAAGAGAGTGAAAAGGATAAACAGAAGAAAATAGGATGGTGGGCAATGTACAATTAGTATTAGTAAATGTGAATGGGATTTACTTACCTATAAAAAGGAAGCAGATAGCAGAATGGGTTTGAAATCAGAAAAAAAAAGCAACATGTTGTTTACATTAGACACACTTGAAACAAAGAGATGCACAAAGTCAAAATAAAGGGCTGGAGCACAATCTATTATGCTTTAGCTTAAGTAAAAGGCTACTACTATTACCAGGTAAGTTTTCTGCCAGGAGTACAGGATTAGTTCCATATTGGGAAAGCTATCAGTTTAACTGAAAAAATGAATAAGAAAAACAACAAAAATGAATATATTAATAGATGCACAAAAATCCTTTGGCAAAATACAACACTCATTCATATTAAAAACACTAGAAAAGATAGGAAACAACAGAATCTTTGTTAAAATGATAAGCACTGTCTATCTAAAAGCAAGAGTAAACATTTTCTGTAATAGAGACAGGCTTAAAGCCTTAAAGTCAATATAATTAAAATGACAAGTCTATCTAAGTTAATTTACTTATTCAGTGTCATACCAAACTACTAATGGATTATTTTATAGAGCTAGAAAAAAATAGTAACAAAATCCATCTCAAAGATCAAATATCAAAGGAGTCAATGGGGAAAATATGTGAAAGAAGGCAGCTTAACAATATCACATTTCTTTCTTTTATTGGGGGGGGAACTGGAGTTTGTTGTTGTTGTTGCTATTTAATATTTTATTTTCCCCAATTACATTTAAAAACAATTTTCAACATTAATTTTTAAAATTGAGTTCCAAATTCTCCTCCTCCTCCCCTACCCCCACATTGAGAAGGCAAGCAATTTGATATAGGTTATACATGTACAATCATTCAAAACATCTTTCCATGTTAGTCATGTTGTAAAAGAAAACATAGATTAAAATAAAAAGCCAAGAAAAATAAAGTAAAAAAAAATGTATGCTTCAACCTGTATTCAGACTCCATCAGTTCTTTCTCTGGGAAGGGATAACCTTTTTCATAAGTTCTTCAGAGTTGCCTTAGATCATAGTATTGCTGAGAATAGCTGAGTCATTCATAGTTGATCATCTTACTATATTGCTATTACTGTGTACAATGTTCTCTTGGTTCTACTCATTTAACTTTGCATCAGTTCATGCAAGTCTTTCCAGGTTTTTCTGAGAGCATCTAGCTCATCAATTCTCATATCACAATAGTATTCCATCAAAATCATATACCACAAATTGTTTAGCTGTTCCCCAACTGATGGGTATCCCCTCAATTTCCAATTCTTTGACACCAGAAAAGAGCTATTATAAATATTTGGGCAAAGTTCCAAAATGTTCTACATAACAGTTGAATCAGTTCACAACTTCACAACAGTGCATTAGGGTCTCATAGAGTCATTAGCTTCCACTTGCTCAGTTCTAATTTTTAAGGAATTAATTTTCTTCAGTGAGCTTTTGTACCTCCTTTTCCATTTGGCCAATTCTATTTTTTAATGAGTTCTTCAGTAAAATTTTGTGCCTCTTTTTGATTTGGTCAATTCTGCTTTTTAAGGACTTCTCTTCAGTGAAGTATTTTTCTGATGTACATCTTTTACCATTTGTCCTATTTTGCTTTTTAAGGTGTTATCTTCTTTAATATTTTTGTGCTTCCTTTACCAAGATGTTGACTCTTTTTTCCCATGATTTTCTGGCATCATTGTGGCTGTAGGCTCCAATATGCTAGTGTTTCTTCTGGCCCTGAGACTCCCATCCAGGACTGTGACCTGGATCTGAGTATGGGCAAAGCAACAGAGCCCTACCTCCAGTACCAGCAAAGAGAACCTTGTAATCTTCTGACCAGATGTTTGAGCCCTTTACCATCTGTTGGCTGAGAGCTCTGAAAGCATCTGCTGCCACTGCTAATTCATGCACTCCTAGGGCCTACTTCTGTTTTGCTGGGGCCCAGTATAAGCTGGCACAGCCTGAACTGGATTGCATTCCACTCTTACCCTGGTGCAACAGACCTATCTTGACAAATTTTTAAGTTGTATTGGGCTAGAAAATTGTTTCACCCCTTTCTCTGGTGGGTTATGTCACTCCAGGATTTATTTTAGGTCATTTGGTCTTTGGAGGGGTTTAGAGAAAAGCTCAGGTAAGTTCTTGCCTTCTCTCAGTCATCTTGGCCCCACCCCTGGGACTGGAGTTTTGCAGTATCACATTTTAAACTATATTACAAAGTTGTAATCATAAAAAACAAAAACAAAAAAAATATCACAATCTGATACTAAGAAATAAAGTAGTGGACCAGTAGAATAAATTAGGGACATAATACACAGTGATATATGACTACTGTAATGTGGTGTTTGTTAAATCCTATTTTTGTAAATTTGGCTCAGTTCCCTATACATTTGAGAAAAGAGGCCTTTATAAGAGAAACTTGCTGTATTTTGTCTTCCAGTTTCCTGATTGCCTTCTAATTTTGGCTGCATCAGTTTTGTTTATGCAAAGGATTTTTCATGTCTCAATCAAAATATTCTATTTTATTTCCCATAATCTTCTCTATCCCTTGTTAGGTCATAAATTCTTATCCATTAATATGAAATGTATATTTTTCTGTGCTCCCCTAATTGATTTATCATTTTTTCCATTATATCTAAATCTCATATCTGTTTTAACTTTATCTTTCTTTATGGAGTGCGATGTAGGTCTGTGTGTAGTTTTTGCCAAACTACTTTCTAGTTTTCCAAGTAATTTTTTGTCAAATATTGAATTCTTACCTGAAAAGCTTGGATCATTGAGTTTATCAAACACCACCAGAGAAAGGGGTGAAACCAAGGTTCAGAAAAATTATTTGCCAAAGGTCACAGAGAAGTGGCAGAACCAGATTTAAACCCAGTTTCTATAACTTCAAGTTCAATACATATGACAAATCACAAATAAAAGGAACTATATGAATATGAGCCATTATTGTTATCAATAGAGATATAAAATTCCATTTTGGGAGATTTGTTAGCTAAAGCAGCAATCTGCCATCTTAGAAATTTTATCAATCCTTTGGGCAAATGGAAACACAGACATGAAAATATGGACCCTCATTCATTCATAAATGTTGTAACTTAGTGCTATATTTAGAACTACGGCAGTTTAGTGGCAACAGCATTTGACTAGAAGTCAGGAGAATCAGGTTCAATTCTCCACTTTTTATCCTTCCTCGTTGCAGTGTGACCCTATCTCTCTGAGCCTTGGTTTCTTCAATTATAACATGAAAGATTTGGTCTACATTTTAATAAAAAGAGCATAGTTTAGTGTGAAGGTGTCAAGCATGTAGCCATGGTCCACAACATAATCAAGTGTGGTGGAACCACATTAAAATGTAATTAGCAAATATTAAGAAAATAGATAAAAATACAATTAAATATGTATAGAGTTTAACCCTGAAGCATAAAGATGAGTTCCAACCCCGTTCCAGGCACTAAGTGGGGGACCATGAACAAATCACTTAACCTTTTTCAGTTTCCTCATTTGTAAAACGTGTATAATAATATTACTAACTTTCAGCTTTTAAATATATACATGCATATATACATACATATTAACATATACATATATATGCATGTGTACACATATACATATTTGTGTCTAATGGGAAGGGAGTGATAGGAAGAAGTTACATAACTTTATTACATATTTAAAAGGAATAGCAAATTGTACATAATAGATTTGCAGTTTCATGAGCTATCATCTTTTTTTCCTGTTCTACTATGTTATGGAAATGCTTGTTTTATTTAAGTTCAGAATGAAATAAAAAAAATTAAAAATAGAAAAGAAAGTTACATGTTATAGTTGTTACACAGTTATAAAGAAAAGCAAGCTGTATATAATAGAGGCCCCAAGTTTTGTGTTAACCATTTTTTTTCTCTTCTACTATGCATATCAAAATGCCTATTTTGTTTGGTGTATGCTAGTTTAGAATTTTAAAAAGGAAAAAAAAAATAATGAGGCCTACTCAATTCACACTGTGAAAAAAGAATCAAACATTATATGCTAAATTCAACTCTTTCCTACCCTCCTCCCACCTTACTGCAGCTAAAAGAGGCAGCCTAGGCCATACGAGAGAGACATGGATCTGGAGTCAGAACACTTGAATTCAAATCTGGCCTCAGGCACATGTGACTCTAGACAAGTCACTATTTGACTCAGTGTCAATATAATTGGGATAATAATAACCTACTTCCAAGGGGATTATTGTGGGGTTAAAATGAGATAATATTTGTAAATATTTTATAAACCTTAAAGCACTTCAGTAGTGCTATCAGCAGCAGCAGCATTATAGTGTTATACAAATGTTAACAATTACTTCTATTGTTTTAAATTCATTCTGAGGTCTAGACACTGTAAGTCCTGAATATGCTATAAACATCCCTGGGCCCCAAGCTTATTCATTAGTGAAAAATTGAGGGTTTGGATTAGATGCTCTCTAAACCACCCTCCAGCTGCAGCCTTCTCTGGTACTCTTCTATGAATGGTTCCTTATCATGAACAATGGTGAGTATGTATATTTTGAAGGAGATTAAAAAATCTCTCAGTAATGTGAAAAACTTGAGTGCTCAGAGTTCTCTTTGGTAATCTCTTGAGTATGTGATGGAAACCTCTTCCCCAAAGGACCTCATTTCACTGGTCCTTTTGATTAACAACAATTAAAAATGCTAATAATTGTTCAAAAATCACTTTGTTTTAAATGTGTAGTTTCTCTTATATTCATTCTGAGAGAATTAGCTTCCTCTGATCTCAGTTTACCTTATGTTTGTGTTGGAGAAGGGTCTTCAGACTAGATGCTTGTGTTCTGATGGTCTTTCTTTACACTGGTCTAGGTAACTAGTTTTTAGCAATGATCACCTGAGTAGGATGGTATTTAAACTCTTCCTATTTCTTAAGGGAAACAATCAGCTTGGTGAATTTCATAGCTACCTTACATAAACACTAACAAACACATTCACAGTATTCTTATGTCAATATGATTGAAGCAGATTTAATCTCACTCCTGCAGTTACTTTTCTTGTTCCATTAATATAATAAGTTGCTTCAATTATATGACTCTATAACAATTCATTGTGGATTGATTAATGCAGCATCGATTTTAGTTTGCTATTACAATTATTAATGTAGAAGTCATTAAGCTATTGCTCATCATGCCAGGTCAATTACTTTGACTAAACTGATGTAGTAGCCATGGACTGGTAACTGATGTATCAATAATTGTGATTATAGATTGATAGTAATTGCAATAGTAATAGTAAACTAAAATCAACTCTATATTCATGAATCAATACTTAATTGTAGTAGCTGTCTTATATTAATGGAACAACCTAGTAATGGAAAGAGTAAGTTAATGTCTGATTTCATTTCTCTCTATTAGATAGTATGATGTAGTAGAAAGTACATAGAAATAGAGGTTAAGGGACACAAGTCCTTGCCCAAGCTTTGCTACTAGTTTGCTAACTAACTGTGTGACCTTGGGCCAATTACCTTCCACCTCTTCATTTCCTCTCTTCTTTCTAAAAGGAAGTTGTTGGACTAAATGATCTCTACATTTTCTTCTGCCTATGGCATTCTGATTGGGAAAATATTGCTTATGTTTTCCAGTGTCTATAAAAGTTCATTTTTTGAGACTTATCTCTGAATATATGAGAAGCTGTGGACAAAACAAGAGACAGAGAGGAACTATAGATCAAAACTGATCATTTTGATGTCTTAAATATTTAAAAAATTTCCCCACTTTTTTTTCACTTTGATGGTGATTCCCCTGGGGAGCAGACATCAAAGCTGTACCAGCCTTCTCCAGTGCAGAGCAATTTACATTTCATTGGCTCTAGTTTGTTCCCCAAAAGACTTCTGAGGGAATGTAATTGGCTACTAGCTGAATGCTGGGAGTTTCCTTCACATAAGTAGGCTTGATGAATCCATGCACACTGGGGCATCTTGCCTGAGTCCCCGTGGTCCCTTGGTTACTTAGCTGAGTAATAGTGCAAGACAAAGGCTGCAGTTCCAAACTAAAGAAAAATTCTTCCTTTTGGTTTTCCTTGGCACTGGGAAGAGTGTGTGTTAGAAATGTGTTCTATTGCAATTCTATGGATAAATTTGTGCAAACCTACAAGAGTGTGATGGACAGTGGGGAAAGGTATACTGAGTAAGCATATTGGAGTTTGATTAGTCTCCTCTACTGTCAGTTCTTTGAATTTTATACACATATATGTGTATGAATATGTATGTTTATTTATATGCACACACATATATGCATGTGTGTACATATATACATATGTATATAGATATAATTACAAGATTTTTTGTTCCAAATGTTTTCCTCCCTCTCTCTTTCCCTCCCTCCCTTAAGATGGCAAGTGATCTGAAATAGGCTATACATGTATAAGTATTTAAACATATTCATGAATTACTCTTAATGAACCCTTGCTGTGATTGCTAATGTCCTTTCTAACTTTTTGCAAATGGTTCCTTTTAAAATGAATCAGGGGCAGCTAAGACGGCACAGTAAGGGGAATACTAGCCCTGGAGTCAAGAGAACCTGAGTTCAAATCTGGCCCTAGACACTTGACATTTACTAGCTGTGTGACCTTGGGCAAGTCACTTAACCCTGATTGCCTTGCCTATCTCCTTCAAACAACGACAACAAAATGAACTAAAGAATCCAATCAGGTGTCAACTGACCATTTCTATTACTATTATCCATAATTTTAAGATCGCTGAAGACAATTCAGTACTCATATCTATTAAGTTCTTTCTGTACTCTGTGATTTATAGCAGTTTGTCTGGGTCTCATATCTTGAACATATTAATGGAATCTAAATAGTGAGTACTTTGTTAGTGGAGATGGTTAAGCAGACACTAGAAAACTTTGCCGGGGATGTTGCATATAGAATTCATGAAGGATAAGAGATGAACCAGATGGTTTCTAACCTACTTTCCAACTTGAACATTCTATGATTTTAAGATTCTATGACCCTTAAGAATTTTCATAGAAGTAGCATGGTGTGTGTGTGTGTGTTCTTGCTTCAAAAGACAAAATATTTGCATTAAATGCCTGCCTTTTACACATACTGACTGTGAGATGTTGGTCAAGTTTCAACTTTTCAGATGTATAGCTCACAGACTACATATGACCCACAATACTCCTGAGTGTAGCCAGAACCAGGTTAAAATATAATTAAGAAATATTTTACTAAGTAATAAAAATATAATAAAGCATAAAAAATTACATTTTAAACCCAAAGTCAGCATGCAGCCTGCAGGTATCCTCATATATGGTTTAATGGCCTCTATTTCCTAACAAGAGAGAAATAAATGCTGGCTAAAGAAGTGGGAGGTTAAATGTATCAGAATTTTGGGAAAGGGGAGGGGCAATCAGAATCCTAAATTCATGCAATGGTTATAAATGTATAGACTTCCACAGTAACAGAGTTAAAGAAATGTATATTTGTGACTAAACATTAGTTCATAAAAATTTTCTTTTGTTTTGTTAAATTCAGTGTGAATTTGTCATGAGAAATGTTGGTTGGTTGGTTGGGACCAAGTTTCAATGTGTCCAACTGTGGCTGATCAGACCAATACGAGCTTAGAATGTTCTACCACAGGTTGGGCATAAATAGTCCATGTGAATATTTGGGTACTCTACATTAGGGTGAACATTTAGTTATTCTAAATTTGTGCATCCTGCATTTCCTTTGAGCTGTTTTAATTCTGCTTTGCTTAGAGAGCACAGCATCTTCTCTGATGTGGGCATGCCATGCTGAGTAGTCCTGTGCCAGTGTCTCCCATGTCACACAATCAATTCCAAAGTTCTTCAGAGAGACCTTGAGAGTGTCTTTACATTACTTCCTCTGACCACCATGTGAATGCTTGCCCTGTGTGAGGTCCCCATAAAATAGTCTCTTTGGTAAACGTACATTTTGCATTTGAACAATGTGGCCAGCCCATCTGAGCTGAACTCTCTGAAGCAGAGTTTGAATGTGAAATATAAATAACAAAGGTCAGCCTGATAATAGGGTGCCTTATTAGAGGCATGCTATTCAGGATAAAGGAGAAAATGTCACTTCTGTCCCTTGCTTTTGATCATACCATACATGGTATATTATTTTCATTTCTTGATGCATTTGAGAAGTGGCATTTGCAGAATGGACTGGAAGAGAGATGCGTGCTCACGATGGGAAGGGGCTTGCAAATAATGCCATGTGAAGTTCTCTATAGAAATTAGAGATGTTCAACTTGGAGAAGAGGTGACTTGGGATAGAAAAAGGAATGAGACTTATGTTCCATAAGCCCCTTGTGGAAGAAGAATTTAGGTTCTACCAGCATTGTAAGCTTAGTATATCCCAAACTGACCTCATTATCTTCCCCTCAAAACCGACCTTTCAGCTAGCTTCTCCATTTCTGTTGACATCAATATCATCCCCACGCCTCACTGTCCCACACCAATGACATCTGGGTGACTTTGGCCTTTCTCTGAAATGGTAAAAAAAAAAAAAAAAAAACTACCCTACCCACTAGCATTTCCTATTGAGATGTACAATATTTATAGTTTATCTTTTCAAAAATTACTTATTTTTAAAAGTTGTATTGCTATGTTTTGATCTTGTCCCATGATCATTTCTCCTCAGCACCCTGCCCATTGATCCTAGACATCCCAAAATGAATCCTTCCATGTAACAAAGAAAAAAATATAGCCAACCTGCAAAGAGACCACATCTGCCAGAATATACTAAATTACAAATTCAGCCCCTTACATCTCCACTGAAAGAAGGGAAGTATTTTTCATCATCATTTCTCCAGGACTGACACTGTTTGATAAGACAGCATTGTTTATCAGAAAGAGCACTGGAGTTGTAGTCTAGGAAAGTCCAGAGTCTGAATGATGACTGTTACTACTTCTTGGCTATTTACCCTCTTTGAGCTTCAGTCTCCATAAAATGAGTATAATAGCACTCAATGCTAACTACACCCAGAGGGTTGTTATGCTTATAAGGTGTTTTGCAAACTCTAAAGTGTTATATAAATTCTGCCATTTTTATTGCCTACATCATGGGGTTGGTAATTAAGAGAGCAATTTGTAAACTACAAAGCACTGTGGAAATGGGAGACTGTTGTTTTGTGCTGCCAGCACACAGGTGGAACTGAGCCAGAATTATACCAAAATTCCAGTTGAAGAAATAAGAATTATTATTATGATTGGGTTGGATTTATAGTGAGCATATCCCCAGCGTCAGAGAATATAAGGAATTGAAAATATAAACAGCTAAGTAATACTAGTGAAATTGATGCAGACTTTAGTGTCTTTCCAGACTTACAAAACATGGGTTACTCAGATGCAGAGTTATCCATTGATTTTTGCTTCAAAAGAATGGTGAGTTGAAGCCTCTTCAAAGGCAACCCAGTCCATCCTTTTGGTGACCTTCATACTCATGGCCTTATGGTTCATGGCCTACAAGTCATTTCATTTGCTTCCAAATACATCAACAATGATTTCATCTGGACTAAGAGGGCCATTTTGAGAAAATGGAAAAGGCTTGCATGTCTAACTTCATGCTTTTATGAACTTGTTAGCACCTTTTCTATTGGAGAAATTCATTTGGTTGAAAGGAAAAAGATGAGGCTCAATAAAGTATAGTGTTAGGATAAGTAAATTGAAGCTATTATATTTTCCATTCTCACAGCGTCCTTCCAGCTATAATAGAGCCCTGACCTCTAAAATTGGGGGTCTTATTGCTTGCTTGCACTCATTACTATTGTGAGCTTTTGCTCATTGATCCTATTTGGGAAGGAAACTTAAAAAAAAACTTTCTAATAAGGTTTTGCCTCAATATTTTGGTATATGTTGACTTAATTTGTTTTCTCCTTCTGATTTCTCATCCTGTGGGATTTATATACTTATTTATCTTAGGGAAATATTTATTTTATTATTATTTTTATAGACTGGCTTTCCCTCAAATCATCAAATTTGCATTAATGAGCTTAGTATTTTCTCCCTATTTCCCTTTTCCCAACTTTCTATCTTTACCATAATTTAAACATTCTCCCATTGAGGATGTCCGTTCTACAAAGAGAAATAACAATGGACTTCTAATTTTAACTCTAGTTTTCAGATCAGCTACTCTGATACTTCACTATCTTGGCTGAATCTCTATAATGCCACTTTTTGGGAACTCAGTTTCCTTACCTGGAGATGGGAATAATGATCCCTACTCATCCCACCATGAAAAGGAATAAATTAGAGAATGCATATGACAATTTACTATAATTATAAATCACAATGTCCCTGGAAAATATGTCACCCAGATCAACTAATTATAATTAATTCTAGAAACAGCATAGCATAGTGGATAGAAACAAAGTATCAAAGCCAGGAAGATTGGACTTTGTGTTCCACCTGACACTTACTGACTGTATAACTACTTAATTTCTCAGTGATTTCTAAATCTAAAATTATAAATTCCATGAGAGGAGCTAACTTAGTTGGTAGATGGAGTTTCCTCACCTTAGACTTCCTTATACCATTGAAATCATAGGTCATATTCCTATTCCTACATTTAATTATATTAACATAATAGAGAAGAAAAATTGTGTTACCTGTGATTCAGTTTATTAAAATGTTTTAAAAAGGGCCTACTGTGGGCAAATCCCTGGTAGATGCTGCTGATGCGAAGTTTGCCTATACATAAAGAAAACTTGAAAAGATAAAATTATAATATTGATATAATTCCAAAGGCATGCTATTAATTAGTAGATGTGTCTGTATTAACTCCACCTCTCATGTGACTGGAATAATCATAGTAATTATGAAGCCATGAATATAATTATAGTTAATACCCTTACCCTCCCTATCATTATCTTAAGCAGAATCATTCCTTGTTCCTTAGACATCTCTTTCAGCTCGATATTGAAACCCGCGATTTGGGAATGGCTTAAATGCCTGTAAATCATGAGAATGTTTTCATGCATTATTGATTCTCTATTGTCAGTTACTACTTCATTATGTTTGGGGAGTTTATTATTTATAATAGCAACTGAGCTGCTTAGCAAGGTTAGCACAAATCAAACCTGTTCTTCTCCAACTAGCTGTCACCTTTCTTTATGACCATTCAGGGAGTTTACATGATCATACCCCATTCTCAAACCTAAATTTAAAGTATATCACAAATAAACCTCTGGAATGTAAAATAAACCAAATACATTTCACATTGAGAATGTGTTCCATAGGCTTCAAACTTTGCTTCTTTGGAAGGTGCTAGTCACGTGTGGATATCTCACTGGAGTACCCTGCCAAAAGGTGGCCTTGAACTAGCACCATGTATCACCTGACAAATTGTCTCTGCAGTGACCTTACTTATAAAATCCCTTCAAGGATGTTTTCACTTTCATTGTTTTTTTTTTAGGTTTACTTTTTCCCCATTGCTTTTTTTAATTTTTGTATAGCCTTCCTGGTAACAGTTTTCCTCCTTTTTATCTGCCTTACTTGGCTCAATCCTCCCTACTTTTTATTAGACTCAGGCTCACTCTACTTAATTTCCTTTTTTGTTTCCCCAGATATGATGCAAGTCAGATCCCTTATTTCTCCATGAGAGGTCAATGCCTGTATAATATAATGACTTGAGGCCTTGGAGACAGATTCATTTAGAACAGTTCCACCTCTGATACATACTGGTTATTTGATGGTGGGGAGTCACATAATCAGTCAGAGTTCTATGAAATTCTGTAAAACTAGACATTACCTATCTTCCTTGGTAAATGGAACTTTCTTCCCAGGAATATCTATGTTCATGAAATCATAAATCTATAACAAGAACAAATATAAATTCCATCATTGGGATTGTGAATCCATACCATTCTTAGGTTTTGTACCCCTTTTTTCCAAGATTGGTGATGTTATTTATTTGTTCAATCTGTCCAAGATCATTTTATATCTACCCATCTCATCTTTTGCCATCCCCTTCTCCTTTTCCCTTCAATCCTTCCCCAAATTAGGGTCTTTTCCAATAAGTTCCATCTTCTCATTAAGTGGCTAAAGTATTTAAGGTTCAGCTTCATTATTTGTCCTTCCAGTGAATAGTATAAATTAATTTCTTTAAATATTGACTGATTTGATCTCCTTGATGTCCAAAAAAACTCTTAAAAATGTCTTCTCTATCACCACAATTTGAAATCACTGATTCTGAAGGTATTAGACTTTCCTTATAGCCCAAATATTATAGTCATATATATATATTACTGTTGGAAAAACCATAGCTTAGATTATGTAGACCTTTGTTGGCAAGGTGCTTTTTAGTATGCAGTCCAGATTTGCCATAGCTTTTCTTCCATGAAGTAAGTGTCTCAATTTCAAGACTGCACTTTCCATCTGCAGTGATCTTTGAGCCCAAGAATATAAACTGACACTGCTACCATTTCTTCTCCCTCTATTTTCCAGGAAGTGATGAAACTGGTTGCCAAGATCTTAATTTTTTTTAATGCTAAATTTCAAGGTAACTTTTACATTCTCCTCTTTCACCCTCAATAAGAAGCTTCTTAAATCTTCTTTACTTTCTGCCATCAGAGTGGTACTGTCTACATCTCTGAGATTATTGTTATCTTGCCTAACAATCTCAATTCCAGCTTTTGATTCATTCAACCTGCCATTACTTATAATATACCCTGCATATACATTAAAAAAAGAAAGTGATACTATATAGCCTTTTACTCCCTTTCCGATTTTAAACCAACCAGTTGTTCATATTGGCTCTAACTACTACTTCTTGGCCTGCATACATGTTCCTCAGGAGACAAGTAAGATGATCTGATACTCTCATCTCTTTGAGGACTTACTGTATTTTGTTGTGATCCATGCTATCAAAGGCAGTGTAGTCGATGAAGCAGAAATAGATATTTTTTGTTTCTATTTTTGTTTTTTCTCCTGGAATTCCTTTGCTTTCTCCATAATCCAGAAAATGGTGGCAATTTGGTCTCTAGTTCCTCTGAGTCTTTAAAAACCAGCCTGCTTAGAGCAGCTAGGTGGCACAGTGAATAGAGCACTGGCCCTGGAGTCAGGAGGACCTAAGTTCAAATCAGGCCTCAGACACTTCTTAACACTTACTAGCCGTGTGACCTTGGGCAAGTCACTTAACCCCAACTGCCCTGTATTCCTCCTCCAAAAAGCAAAAAAAAAAAAACAAAAGGAAATGAAACAAACAAAAAAACAAACCAGCCTGCTTTCCTGGTAATTCTCAGTTCACATATTATTAAAGACTAATTTGCAGAATTTTAAGCATAACCTTGCTGTTGTGTTAAATAAGCACACTTGTTCAATTATTTGAATACCTTTTGGCATTGTCCTTCTTTAGGACTAGAACATATACTGATCTTTTTGAATCCAGTGGCCTCTGTGAGTTTTTCAAATTTGCTGGCATATTGAGTACAGAAATTTAACAGCATCATCTTTTAGGATTTTAAATAGTTCAGCTAGAATTTCATTGCATCCACTACCCTTGTTGTTAGCAATGCTTTCGAAGAACCACTTGACGTTATTCTCCAACATGTCTGCGTTTAGATCAGTAAACACACCATTGCGGTTATTGGTGATGTTAAGATCTTTCTTTTTCACTTCTGTATATTCTTACCACTCTGGTCAATCTCTTCTACTTCTTTTGAATCACTTCCATTTTTTTTTCTTTTACCATGATCATTTTTGCATGAAACTTTCCTTGATGTCTCTAATTTTCTTGAAGAGATCTCTTATCTTTCCCATTCTATTTTTTTCTTCTATTTCTTTGTATTAGTCATTTAAAAAATTCTCATCTTTTTTTTTTACTATTCTCTAGATTTCTACATTCTATTGGATATAGCTTTCCCTTTCTCTTTTGCTTTCACTTTCCTTCTTTCCTTGGCTATTTGTAAAGCCTCATTAGACAGCCATTTTGCTTTTTTGCTCTTCTTTTTCTTTGGAATGTTTTTTTTATTTGTTTTTGTTTGTGTTATTGTTGTTGTTGCCTCCTGTATAATGTTGCAAACCTCTCTCCATAGTTCTTCAGGCAGTCTATCTATCATTTCTAATCCCTTAAATCTATTCATCACTTCCACTTAATATCTATAAGGGATGTTACTTAGGTCATACTTATACACTTTGATAGTTTTCCTTACTTTCTTCGATTAAAGTTTGAATTTGGCAAAAAGCCACATTCAGCTCCAGGTCTTGTTTTAACTGGATGTATAGAGTTTCTCTACCTTTGGTGGCAAAGTATATAATCAATTTGATTTCAATATTGACCATCTAGTGGTGACCCTTTATAGAGTCACCTTTTGGGTTGTTTTCCAGGATAAGCTTTCTAAGGATTATCATATGAATACATCTCTAGTGTAATCACCATTCTGGTGTAATGAGGTACTAACCCATTCCTCATGAGCAAACCCAGTTAGTTTAACGTGACTGATGCAATCCCTCATGTGGATTTCAGAGTCTGGGTAGGTATTTGATGACTTCTTTTTATACTTTTACCAAATGACAAAAGGAAGGCCTTTTATTGAACCAGAACTGAGTATTGATACAAAACTCCTCTGTTTCTTGGCAGCATGCATTCAAGTGTGAAGTACAAGCTGTTGTAGGTCTCTAAGTGGGGCAAAGTTCTTTGTCCTTCTCTGAAATGGGAGAGCTTACCAGGGAGCTACGTGAACATAGTGTGTCTGTAGCTTCTGTCTCTCTTGTTTTCTTTTCTGCTTTTAGGTTAATTATTTTTAATGGATATGGCTGCCACCCTGTGGGTTTTGAAAGGTTGCATAATGAGATACCAGAGATCTAAGTACAACAGTTTGAAACAGAGAGGCATTATCGTGACCCCAAGTAACCTGCTTGATCTACATTGCAATGGAATGACAGCAAAACCAAGTTCTGTGTCCAGCTGAGCTATTTAAAACACAAAAAGATATTGCTATTAAAGAGCTGTACTTGATGTGCCAACAAATTTTGAAAAGTCAACAATAGCCACTGGATTGGAAAAGAACTGTTTATGTCCCAATCCTAAAGAAGGACAATGCCAAAGATGTTCAAATTACAGGATAATTGTTCCCATTTTACACACCAGCAAGATTATGCTTAAGATTCTTCAAATTAGGCTTCACCAATATATGAAATGAGAATTATCAGAAGAACAGGCTGGTTTTCAAAGAGGCAGAGGAACTAGAGACCAAATTGCCACCATTTGCTGGATTATGGAAAAAGTAAAGGAGTTCCAGAAAAAAAAAAACAAAAACAAACAAACAAACAAAAACACATCTACTTCTGATTTACTGACTACACTAAAGTTTTATGTAGATAACAACAAAATGTGGCAAGAGATGGGAGATGGGAGATGGGAGTACCAGATCACCTTAGTATGCAGGCCAAGAAGCAATAGTTAGAACCAACATGGAACTAAAACAATGGTTTCAGATTGGAAAAGGAGTACATTAAGGATATAAGTCATCCCCTTCTTTATTTAACTTATATGCAGGGTATATCATGAGAAATGGCAGGGTGAATGAATCAAAAGCTGGAATGAAGGCTGCTGGGCAAGATAACAACATTCTCAGATATGTAGATGACATCACTCTGATGGCAAAACTGAAGAAGAATTACTAAGCTACTTGTTGAGAGTGAAAAAGGAGAGTGTAAAAGTTGACTTGAAGTTTAACATTAAAAAAATAAAACAAAACAAAGATCTTGGCAACTAGTTTTATCATTTCATAGGAAACAGAGAGAGAAGAAATGGAAACAGTGTCAGTTTATATTCTTGGGCTCAAAGATCACTGCAGATGGCAACTGAAGCCATGGAACTAAAAGATACTCCTTGGAAGGAAAGCTACAGCAAATCTGTACCGCTTACTAAAAAAAAAAAAAAGAGACATCATCTTGCCAGCAAAGTATGTATCATCTAAGCTATGGTTTTTCCTATAGTAATGCATATAACTATGAGAGTTGGGCTATGAGGAAACCTGAGCATTACAGGATTGACACTTTCAGACCATGATGCTGGAAAAAATTTTGAGAGCCCCTTGGACAGTGAGGTGGTCAAATCAGTCAATGCTTAAAGAAATTAATTCAGACTATACATTGGAAGGTCAAATACTAAAGATGAAGCTCAAAAACTTTGACTTTATAATGATAAAATGGAACTTATTAGAAAAGACCCTGATTTGGGGGAAGACTGAAGGCAAAAGGAAAAGGGGATGACCAAGAACGAGATGGATAGATAGTATCATGGAAACAATAAAAATTACCTTTTAATTTTTTAAAAATTACCTTTTAAAATTACAGGCCTCAAGAGATAAGGGAGAACAAAGAGGCCTAGCCTGCTCATGAAGGGTTAGACACACCTGAAAAACTGAACAACAACATGATCTCATCAAATACAGGGGATGTGATATCACAATTTAAGTTTCTATTGAATTTATTGCTCATATAACAAAGAATAAAAAGATTTTTTTCTTACATTTATCCATGACTTTCTATCTGTCCCTATCTCTGTTTCTCTCTGTCTCTGTCTCTGTCTCTCTCTGTCTCTCTCTGTCTCTGTCTCTCTCTCTGTCTCTCTCTCTCTCTCTCTCTCTCTCTCTCTGCTGTCCCTTTCTGTGTGTGTCTCTGTAGCACCAATGCAAATTCACAGCACCAACAGTGACTACGAATATGCCAGCATAGTTTTCAATTGCAAAATATAACAGGCTCTCCATATATAAAACAGAAGCAAAACATTTATTCAGACATCAGAAAACCAAATTCCAACACCAGAAAGTCAAATCCATTATAGAAACAAAGACATTAATACACCACAGCACAGCAGGGAGCAACACCATCCTTTAGCCTTCCCACAAACAAACATTCACAAGCCTAGCTAGTAGAGTAGGGGGGAAAGAAACTCTCAGAAGTCTAGCTGTCTCCTTGTGTGCATCCTCTCCTCCCTCACTGCTGTGATTCCCAGTTTCCTGTGGGTTCTGTTCCACCCTTCAGCAAGCTCTTCCCACAACAAGCTTCATGTGATTACATTTGGCCTATTAAGGGCTAGGGAAGATCTTCAAATTACCATTACTTTTATAGTCTCTCTCTCCTACTAAAATCACTAATAAAGGAAAAGTCCCAATCTAGGTAGAAACTAGTCAGAACAACTCACAGTGGAATCCCAGAGATAATTCTACTCAAATTTTCCTTTAGTCTTTTTCTGTAGTATAATTAACCCAAGAAATACTGGTTAATCATAGAAAGTCATGACAAATTCTTTTAAAATTACTAAGAAAGTTATTAAATTCCCCAGTTAAATGTTCTTTTTTTTTCTGGATCTCTGCTTTTTGGAGCTCACAGTCATATATTTATAATCTATTGTAAATGTAGTTATTCTTGCCCCATGTTGCCATGGAGACAGTAGGATAGACAGATATGCACTGATATTCATGCATTTTACCTAGAATCTTGTATGTTTCTGGGGTATTTTGATTGAGAAGGAACTGAAAAATAAGAAGTCCAAAGATCAATTAAGTTATGTGGAAAGATGGATGATTAAGAAGCTATGCTAGTCCCTCTTGCTTCTTCTATTAGAACTAGAAACTAGGATAGTTTCATTGTCATCCCTGTGACAGGAAACAAGGAGGTTGAGACATAATGGAGGGGTAATGGCAAGAAGGTAGGGAGATATAATCACATAGGCCAACAGATTGGGATTATTTAGTCTACTAACCAGAATTCAATCTCTAGCATCTATATTTCTTCTGATTCCTTAATACACTTTACTGGGGGATACTGGTCCCCTTTACTTCTCTAAATTCTTACATTCTCGATTCTCCTTTGACTGGTCAGTGGGTACTGGGGCTGGTGGGAGCAGGGTTGATGAAATTTAACTTCCCTATAGCTACCATGGCTTCTCAGTGGATTTTTTTTCCTTTAAATGTTTGATTCTGGTCTAATGTTATCTAAAATTACTATTAAAGTATATTACCATTTACAATGTCTATAAGGCAATCCAATTAATGTATGATTTATGGTTGAGAAAAAGAGAAGTCGATCCAAAAGTGAAAGAAGCTATCCCTCATCTTAGGCTGAGATTTGGGAGTGGAAGGGATTGGATTCCTGAAATTTTAGCAATTTTTGAGCGACTCATACCCCAGACTCCTTTGTGAACCTGGAAAGACTTTATAAGGAAACCAGCCAGTAGCCATGAAAGCTTAGAGGATGACACCTTGGTTCAGATAATAATATATCCCCCACATAGCACCTAACCAATGGCCCACCAGAATACAGTCTATATCATTTCCAGTTATTTACTTATGGTTAGAGCTGCTTGCTTGACAGAAGAACTACTGTGATAAATTCAAGATTGGTTTCATTTGTTCATCATGGGTTTCCAAGAGATAGTATGGCATAGTGGTGTCAGAGCAAGCAGAAACATATTCAAGGGGTCCTCCTAATACATACTAGCTGTGTAACTCTAAGCAAGTTGCTTTATCCCTGAATGCCTCAGCAAGCTTCCATAAGTCAAAGAAGTAATTCAGAGTGATTTTGCCCCTTGTGACTAGTATAGGAAGTTCCCTGTACAAGTGAAATCACAGATCCAGACCAAATCAAAGGGTTGTTTAAAGGTAGTCATAAAATCAATACATCAGAACATGAATCCCCTTTAAAACATCCTCACAAGTGGTCTTACAGCTTCCATGTAACTGCCTCCATGGATAGGTGATTCATGACTCTCTGCTTTGGCACTCTGAAAAAACTCAAGCACAGTAAAGTAGACTTGGCACTGTGAGGTGTTGCTTAAAGTCCAGATTCATGTTTCCTCTCTATTTTATTTATATAAATATTTATATTTCTTCTATTAGAACTAGAAACTAGGATAGTTTCATTGTCATCCCTGTGACAGGAAACAAGAAGGTTGAGACATAATGGAGGGGTAATGGCAAGAAGGTAGAGAGAGATATAATCACATAGGCCAACAGATTGGGATTGTTTAGTCTACTAACCAGAATTCAGTCTCTAGCATCTGTATTTCTTCTGATTCCTTAATACCCTTTACTGGGGGATACATACATACAACCCTTCAAAGCCCCATCCATGACATGGGGCTTAAAATATGCACAGTGCATAATTCATAGGGTTGACTCAGTCTATCCACAAGCATTTATTAAAGGCCTACTGTGTACCAGACACAGTACAAAATACAAACAAAAAAAAAAAAGAAAAATGAGTGACAGAATTCAAGGAGTTTACATTCTTTCCAGAAAGATAATAATAAAAATAAGTATAAGCAAATACTGGGCAGTTTTTGAGGGGGAAATCACTGCTAGTAGGGGAATGGCAAGTAAATGTCTTGTGCAAAAGATGCAATTTTGAGTTAAGCTTTAGGAGACTGAGGAAAGTGAGTTCCAGGAATGGAAAACAATCCATGCAAAGGCACAGAGGTGAGAGATGGAAGATTGAATAGAAGGAATAACAAAAAGGTCAGTCTGGCTGTGTATCAAGTGAATAATGAGGAGTAACATCCCTAGTGATCACAGGTCCAGACCAAATCAAAGCCTTGTAAAGGCAGTCATGGGGCTGGAAGATCATTTGGAAGCAGGTGTTGCAGGGTTTTAAACACTAAACAGACCAGTTTGTATTTCCTCAGAGGCAACAGAGAGCCAATGGAGCTCCTTGAATGGAAAGTGTCATGGTCAGATGTGTGAATTTTCAAATCTTAAAGCATCATATGAATGGAAGTTATTTCCATTGTAAAACAAACAATAACAAAAACAAAAACAGGAGAGGCCCAACCTATTCCAGGCTATTGAGATGAAATCCGCCTGCCTCTCTGTAACTTTTACCCATTGTCCCTACTTAAATTCTCTGAGGAAAAGAAAAAAATCAAGTCCCTCTTTCCTGGGACATCTTTAAACATGGTGACAGTTATCTTCTCCTTCCTGTACCTGCCTATGAGCTCAATTATCCAGTTCTTTCAGGCAGGGACTACTCATGTTCACCCTCTAATAGTGTTAGCACAATGACGTGAAAGCTAACTTAAAAAAATACAAACCATCTTTGGAAGGGGTGGCTAGCAAATGGGTGCTGGACTGAAAGAGCAACTGATCTCACTCAGTCTGACAGTTCTCATGTTAAATTCTCAACTACTTTAACAAAAGGCTCCAGGGAAGCAAGGACAGATTCAATAGTCGAAAACCCTACAGATGCTTTTGCACAGCTGGAGAATTCATAACAAAGTCATTGTGAGCCTGGCCTAAGCACGCAAACCATCTGGAGGCTGGTTTTGTCCCTCTTTAACTCACCACACCTGCTGCCTTATCACTTATAAACAATGCCCTGCTACCTCCGGAGCACTTTCCACATTCCAAATGCTTTTGTATGAAGGTAAGTGGAGCAGCATTTGGAGGAAGGAGCTTTCCCAAGGGCTTCAAGGGTCCGGAAAGCTTCCTGGAAAAGATGGAAATGGAGTTGCCCCCAGGGAAGCAAGAAAGAGAGTCCTTAAGAGCAGTGCATCTGTCCTCCTGAAATCTTGCCTCTGACTCTTCCTAGCTGTGGCTACACACTCCCTGGGCTGCTGTTAATTCCTCGATTCCTAACCCTAAAAGGGTAGTGTGAGGAATATGATTTGTTACCTTGAAGCATTATAAAAAGAAAACATGAGTTGGAGAGTACTTCAACAAATGGATATTCTGGGTATGAAGGAAAGAGATAGAAGTAGAAATATACAAGAGAGGAAATTACAAGAGATCAAGAAAACCAGCTTGAATGAAAAGAAGGTTCATAAAAAATGTGAAGAATAAGCATGGAGAGATAGATGGACTAGGCTAGAGAGTGGGAAAAACTATGAATAACAAGAAAATAAATGGGGGTGGTGAAATTTAAATAGCAGAAAAATAAATGGGGGCAGGGAAACAACACAGCATTCTACTACTCATAAAAATTTTTCAGGGCTGAATGTAGCAGGAAAAGCATTGAGTTGGAAATCAGTTAAGTCTGAATTTGGACTCTGCCTCTGTTGCTTAATAATTATATAACCTAGGGTAAGTCACAAAATTGCTTTGAGCCTCTTTCATACTTTATAAAATGAAGATGGGTAGCTAGGTGGTACAGTGGATAAAGCACTGGGCTTAGAATCAGGAAAACTCATCTTTCTGAATTCAAATCTGGTCTCAGGTGATCCTGGGCAAGTCACTTAACCCTTTTTGCCTCAGTTTCCACTTCTGTAAAATGAGCTGGAGAAAGAAATGGCAAACTATTCTAGTACTAGTCCTAGAGTCAGAAGGACCTGAGTTCAAATTTGACCTCAGACACTTAACACTTACTAGCTATGTGACCTTGAGCAAGTCACTTAACCCCAATTTCCCTGACTTCCCCCCCCAAAAAAAAGACAAAAAAAGAATCAGAAATATACTTTAAGTAATACTTGAGTGGAAATAGTGGAAAAGCTTAAGGAGTTAACAGAATGGCAGGATTAAATGAAGGTGGTTGGTTATTGTTTGTTTGCTTGTTTGTTTTAGATAGGGATGCCAAATACATCTTCAAAACCATCACCCTCATCATCATCAGGGGTGGCTAGGTGGTGCAGTGAATAGGGCAATAGCTCTGGAGTCAGGAGGACCTTAGACAGCCTCAGACACCTAACACTTAGTAGCCATGTGACCTTGGGCAAGTCACTTAACCCCAATTGCCCTTCTTTTCCCCCCTCCAAATAGCACCCCCCCAAAAAAAAACATCATCATCATCACATAACCACCAACAGAGTACTGAAAATCACAGTTCCAACTAAGATTATGAAGTTAAAGCTAGAACCTAATGTGCCAAACAAACGAAGCATCTATTTCTAATTTTAGTCAGCACTTGCTCTCTTGAGAAATAAAGACATGAACAGGGATATACTTGGCTAATAAAGTTATAATAATGCCCATAACTATTCATTCCTCTTGTCTTGTGTATATCAGTTGAAGGCACTTGTTCTCTATCCATTAGCTCCTGACAACGGTGTTGGAATCATTATTTATACAGTTATGAAAACATTTCTCTCTATTGTTGACTAGATCTATTTTGTACTGGACTCTCTGGATCATCTTTTTTCATCTGCCACTATTTGACTTAATGAAGAAATCCACTCTCCATTCTGATGGATGGCACAGTAATTGTATTATTTTTTTTTTCCTTTTCCCTCTTTGAGTCATGGGAAATGAGAACTTCAGGGTTTTATTGCTTAAACAGCAATGTATGCAAAGGAATGAGGCCACAAGGCTTTGTTTTCTCACTGGATGCAGCTTCAGAAATGGAAGTAGAGAAATGTAGAGCTGCGAAGTGGCTATAGAACATAGAACATTACAGCATGGATCACTGAGTCCTGAGGACTTGTAAGATGGAAATAATTGTAATAATAATAATAATTTATAAAATAGGTAGCTGGGTGGTACAGTGGATAGAGTACCTTCCTGGAGTCAGGAAGACTCATCTTCATGTGTTCAAATGTGGTCTCAGACACTTAGTTGTGTGATCCCCAAAAATTCTGTTTGCCTCAGTTCCTCATCTAAAAAATCAGAAGGAAATGGCAAACTACTCCAGTATTTTTGACAAGAATACCCCAAATGGGGTCACGAAGAGTCAGACACAACTAAACAACTACAACAAAACCTTCACAAATTGTAAAGTGCTATATAAATGCTATTGTTATTAATAATACCAATAATATCCAAGCACATATATAAGCTGCTTGTTCTTGTTGTTCAGTCATGTACAATTCGTTGTGACTCCATATGCAATTTTCTTGGCAGAGATGCTATAGTGGTTCACCATTTCTTTCTCTAGTGAATTAGGCAAACAGAAGTTAAGTGACTCAGCCAGAGTCACACAGCTAGTAAATGTCTGAGGCAAGATTTTAACTCAGATCTTTCTTACTCCATGCCCAGACTTCTATCCACAGAGCCATCTAGCTGTGTCCTGTATAAGCTGCTACAGTGTTTAAAAAGCACTTTCCTCATAATAGTTTATGTAATACATGTATAATCATCCCATTTTCCAGATGAGAAAACTGGGACCCTAATTGGTTAAATAACTTGACTATAACCATGTTTAATAATAGCAAACATTAGGCCTAGGGTTAAGGAAAAGGATGGGGGGAGACTAGATTTAGTCTAACATCTAGAGAAAGGGATTAAACTTTTTTTCAGAGCCTTTGGTTCTTTTATCTGTTGCTTTTCTACTCCTTTTCCAGCAGCCTTCTGGACTGGAAGACGTTTCATGTTACCTTGTCTCTGTAAAGCCCAGCACGAGCAGCTTTCCAGAGGACTGCTACTATGAACAGCTTCAAGGTTCTGATTACATAGTATAGTGAACTCTATTTATTAATTTATTACTTAAGACAAAACACTGACAGAAACCAAACCAAAGTACAGCATTCACAATGTTATGACATAACAAGTTATCACTAAAGTGCCCACATAATTTTCATCAAAGTGGCCACATAGTTTTAAACAAAGGACAATCATTCAGTAAGTCTTTAACTCAATCATCCTTAGGGAGCAAGCCTCCTTAAGTGACACAAAGTACAAAGGTTAAAGTTCTCCAACCATAGTCACAGTGTAGCATAATCTTCTCAGCATTAGGTACCCAAGAAAACGTCTTTTCATCTTGACTCAAGGCTGTCTCTCAGCTTCCATGGTTCCTCTTCCATGGTCCCAGCTCCTGCCCAAATTTGCCCAACTGCCACCTGGATTCAAAGGCAGGCAGCTCTCAGCTCCTTGTCCAGTTCCTCATCCAGTTCCTTGTCAAATTCCTAGTTCCATATTGAAGCTCTCAATATCCAGTTCACCTCAAGTCCTTCACAGTTTCTGTTTCTGGAAAGACAAAGCTTAACAGAGCCAAAACAATATTCATTCACATTGAGAATGCCATCATCAATTCACTATCTGTGAAATTAACAGAGTCCCACAAACAAGGTCCAAGAGGTCATCACAAATCAATATAGAAATCAACACAGACCCACAAACAAGGTCTGAGGACTCAACACAAATAGTCAGTACAGTCCTAGGACCTCTGAATCCCTCCTTCAAGACTTCTGTAAACAGACAACCAGAAAATCCTCTTTCAGGGCTTCCAGTAAGGTCCCAGGGCTTCTGTACAAAGTATCACAAACATCAGCACAGACAGAACAGACAAACATAGAGTGCCAGGATACGACCAGTTTTCTCCTTCTTGACTCTGCCACCATAAGAGTTCTCTTCTCAATTCTGTTCAGTTCTTCTCAATTCTGCTAAGTTCTCAGTTCTTCTCTCTTTTCAGTTCTCTCTCCAGCCTGGGCCTCTCCTTATATATGGCCATTAGCTCCTGCCCTTCTGGTTGCATCAGCAACAGGAGTTCACAAGTTCTAGGGTTCACAAGTTGTGGGGTTCATAAGTTGTGGGGTTCACAAGTTCTGCCTCTCAACAAAGACTTGATACAATCATGGGCAAGAACTGAAACAAGGTTTTAACTACTTCTTTGCTTGCTATATAGTTATATAGTTGGCTGGTGAGTCCCTGGTATGGGCTGGTGGCACCACCACTACATATGGTCCCCAGGCTATGCTCACTGTGATCCTAGATCCACTTCTCAGTCTCCAAAGTTTTCTATCTTCATCCTGACAGCCCTGACTCAAAGTGAGTACTGACACTATCCCTTTTCAAATTCTCTCATGTATTATCTTCTGTCATTAGAATGTAAGTTCAGTGGTAGAATTTGACTTTTTTGCTTATATTTGTATGTTCAGTGCTCAGCAGAATTTTTGGCACACTGCAAATGATTAAGTTTTATTTTTCTATGCATCTGGTCAAGTCAGGTCAATATGAATTTCTTAAGCTCCCACTATGTGCCAGGCACTGTGATTAGCCTGAACAGATCTCTCTATCCATTACCCATCCATCTACCTAAAATCTATCTATCATATATCCATACATTTCGTCTCAATCTTTAATCTATTTATATCTTTCTATCAGATACCCATCCATCCCATCTGTCATCTTATCTATTCATTACATCTATCTATCTATCTATCTATCATCTATCTATCTATCTATCTATCTATCTATCTATCTATCTATCTATCTATCTATCTAT